>NC_052503.1:6356559-6956559 GCF_016617805.1 Bactrocera tryoni | reverse complement strand
CTGCTGCAAACCAACACAAGCACAGCCATGTAAGCCAGGTATACACATATTGTCGTTATGAGCAGGTGCCTCAGCAGGTGCCTTTACGAGCTCGGTGCATTAACTCAGCATGGCAGGATTTGTTTTGAGTAAATACAAATATTTAAGAATTTTCAAACCAGTTTAAATGCATTTAAATATAAACGAATTCGGCTGTTTCATACTTTTCAAATCTCCAAAATTTAAGTAATTTTCTCTTCGAGGTCAACGCCATAAATCGATTTTGGAATAAAGTAGCTATCGTACCGATGATTATCATTCAGCTATTAGATTATTTAGTATGTATAATACAATAAGTCCGTCTAGTCGCGAGTATTTTTCATTTTTTCCTTGAGCTCATAAATTTTTATTCGCCGTAGCAATTAAATTTTCCATGTTCAAATCCCTGAGCCCACAAAGCATTACTGCGTTCTGTTTGCGTATACAAACGAAATACACCTTCACACACACACCCAAATGCATAGGGGTATAGAAACTGTGCTGCAGGCGAAAAAGAAATTTCAGCAACCAACATTCCGGAGGCCGACTTTCAGCTGGTTGCCAACATTTTTTATGCCACTGGGCCGTGCAATGGCCACAGAACGCAGAGCACCGCACACACAGAGCAGTGAGCGGGAGCCGTGAGCTCTAAGCGCCGAGCTTCCAGCTAATTGTTGTCATTTGCTTTTTCCAGCCAACGGCGGTGGCACAGATGCGTTGACTCGTAAACCGGAAACGCTTTGTTGTTGTGTATGCGGTTAACATTTTAGCAGACACAGCCGAACACAGACACACACACACGCGCACGAAGTTATTTAATTTCACAAAGTGGGTATTAGAGCGAGCGTCATTTCATATAATTGCTGTGAAATTATGCATTTCGGCCCATTTTTCGTTTCCGCAAAATCGCAAATTTGAAAACGTGCAAATCACCAGACAAACATAACTATATTTAGGTGCTCTAGGCCCGCATTAAATATGAAAGTTTGTGTATGGTAGCTTGTTTTTAGTTTTTTAATATCAAACCTACACATTTTTATGCTGAAAAGCAGCAACTATAAGTTAGGTCGTAGTATTGATTTCACTTGGAAAGATATTCGATGCACGATGTTCGGTCCGAACTTGAGTTTGGAGTACTCTAGGCTGGTGTTCAGCAATTGCCCTTGCAGCCAACGATCCAGAGGCGTGCTCTCTCCATGTAATAGGGTGCTCTATTTACTTTCCGAAGTGCCCGTGCAATTCCCCACTCCGCCACAACCGTTCTGTCGCTAAAGAGACTAATGATGATAAAGAGATAAAAATTTGGTAGCAGGAAACGAAAAGTGGGGAAAATACGAGAATGATGTGCGAAAAAGATCATGATTCAAGCGAGGTGAAGCTCAACAAATGGTCGCAAAGCCAGGATTGACACCTCGAAAGGTTATGCTGAGTGTGTGGTGGGATTGGAAAGGAATCATCCACTATGAGCTGCTCCAGCCTGGTCGAACGATTGATTCTATATTTTACTGTCAACAAATGATGAGATTGAAGCAAGAAATCGAAAAAAACGGCCAGAATTGATCAACAGAAATGGCTTCGTCTTCCATCACGACAACGCTAGACTACACACATTTTTGGTGACTCGGCAAAACCTGGGAGAGCTTGACTGGGAAGTTTTGATGAATCCCCCATATAGCCCTGATCTTGCACCATCGGACTATCATTTGTTTCGGTCAATGTAGGGCTCCCTTAATGGAGTAAATTTGGCTTCTAGAGAAGCCTGTGAAAATTATTTGTCGCAGTTTTTCGCCGAGAAACCAGAAAAGTTGTACACTGAAGGAATAATGTCTCTAGCGGAAAAATTGCAGAAAGTGTTTGACCAAGATGCTACATATTTGGTTTATTAGAGGTCATTATAAATTTAAAAAAAAAAAACAAGATGGAGTTTGATTAGAAATATGAATATAAGCGCTACCATCAGCCATGACACTATCCAGTGCAAGGTAGTGACGAACGATACCTGCAGAAGCATGAGTCAGCAACTAGGATTCACACAACAATAATTTATTGAAAATTAGAATTGGAGCCTTCAAAACTTTCAACTTACATTCCACGACCTGGACTGCTGAAGCATCGCTCGCACTAAAGGGAAAGATTTGGTGATTCATGGAAAGGAGCTTAAGGCAAATAGCAATAATATTGCATCTTGCTTCTCTCACATCTAAGTATGGCAGCCAAAAAAGTTATAAAATACTTTGGTTTTTTTATTTCAATTTTTACCAAGAGCAATGTATTCGATATCTTGCGACCTTCCATTCGCCTTAGCTCTTCTTGTACGAAAATCAATCAGAAATTTCAGACAGCTTCCGCTCTAATCTCTCGCGGAAGCCATTCGCTGAAATCCCAATGAAGCCACTTATCTCGCTGCTTGTGCAGTTTCCATTTCGCCGACATTTGTTACACTTGCTGCCGAATTTACAAATTGCACAGCAAGAAAATCGCAAAATGGAAATGCCGCGAAGGACGAGATGTAAAGCGCGCAGATTCCCATAAAATCTGTCAATATTAAACATTTCAATTGCAATTTTGCAAATTCCACCAGAAATTTCTTCTGGTCAGTGGCAAAGTTTTCGTGTGCACAGCAACAGCCACAACAACAAACAAACTTTTTCAATTTATTTTTAACCAACAAATGGCAGCTAACAAGTTGATGATACTTTGCAAGAGTCGCGGCCATTAGTTATAAATTATATGGACAGGCATCATTGGTGTCGGTATCGATGTCTCATAACATTCCAAGTGAAAGTTTGTTGCAACTTTTACTAGCAAAGTTATGCACTCAATGGCGGAGGCTGCGATTTGGCGGAAAGAGAGAATGCGAGCAAGCTGCGGAGAAGTAACGCAAAGCGAAATGAAATCAAAGAATGCCGACGCAGCCGAAGGAAGGAGTACTGCTTGCAGCACTTTCTTTTGTGCGTACGCTCCTTTTCATATGAAAATCTTCACTCTGCGCGCCGCCTCAACACACACGTAATTAAAATTGAATTTGCTCTGCATGCAACACTTATAAATCTGGCGAAACACATTTCTCAACTCCAGCGCGAGAGCAATTAATAATCATTTAAGTGTGAATAAGATGCCGTGCCGATACGCCTCGCCGAACTTTGGAGCCTCAACACATTCAACTGCACTATAACGGTGCCTGACCCAAAATTCGTACGTTATGTTTGCAAATTACAGCAACAAAAACAAATAAATAGAAATAGAAAACGCTTATACCTTCGGCATGCCTCATTGCGCCGCAAGCGGAGTTCAGTGACTCTGCAAATCGCTTCAAACGCTTAACCCACTCACACACACGCCGGCATGTGTATGTTATGTGTGAGTGTGTGTTGGATATTCACACATTGTTAACTCATCTAAAAGCAATTTGCTAAGTGTTGGTGAATATTTATGCCAGTGAAAACTGCACAATAAATGTTGTGTTTAAGTAATTAAGTATTTAAGCTGTAATCCTAACAGTTTCAACTGGGGCATTCTATCATTTATCACTGTCAAATAATTTATTTAATATTAAATGGCGCAAATAAAATCAAATGTACTCAATTGACTGCACAAATGCGGAGTTTACACACAAGCAAATGTTGTGCGTACAAATGGTTGCCCAGATTCCCAAGTAGTGAACGATTTTCTTTGCTAAGTATGGCTTATTAGGGTGGCCCATATTGATTTCCACAGTTATTTTTCACTTTCAAAGAATATATCGTCAGCTAAAATACAAAATGACGTAATATCACTTTTCATAAGCTTACAGGCGAAGGAAAAACGATTTAATGAAAACCACTCATATTGAAAAAAAATTTGAGTTTTGGTTATAAAATGGTTATGTATTAGTTATATATTGGTTATAAATTAGTTATAAATTAGTTATAAAATGGTTATATATTTGTTATATATTGGTTATATATTAGTTATGTATAGGTTATATTTGAGGTTACAATTTACGTATGTATGTATATCAGGTAACGGCATATATGTTTTACATTAAAATACTCGTATAAAAGCTCACTGTAACTGTCGTCAACGCCACGATACATATTTCATTTTATAAACACATTTTGGATAGGAAAGAAAAATTTTTTATACTTATACTAACTGACCCGGCAAGCGTTGATTTGCCATATACATTAGGGTGTGTCATTCTGAGTCAACCTTTTTTTTTCAACTAGAAAACAGGCTAAAAACTTTCGAAAATGTGAAAAAGAAAGTCACTCAAAAGATGAGCTCTTAATATTAATATTAAGAGGTGCCTCTTTCTATACTATAAATAACATGGGAAAATAACTATTTTTTTTTTGTGGTTATTGTGCGGAGGTTATTATGTGTGCACGCGATGGCTGCCAGTAGAGATGGTAAACTCGATTCCGATTCTACTCGAGAATCGAGTTTTCTCGTAAAATAATCGATTTTTCGGAATCGATCTTCAGTAGTCGAAGACGATTAAGAATCGATTCTTGACATTCGATTAATTAACTATGCACCAATATATTTTTATCTTGTCTTGCAGTAAAACTAATTTTGCAATTTGAACAAAATTTGCATATACAACCACCCTAATATGCAAACAAACTGGAGAGCTTAGTGCTTGGCTGCTGAAATTGTGCGCTGTGTTTGCCTGTCGGTTATACAAAACAAATGAAAAGTAAAAATAAATCACAATGAGTTCGCATCTACATAAATATGTATAAGCTTATTTATTCATATCAACCTTTTGCATGAGTAAGCATATTGCCACTTCTAGTGCTTAGAAGAATGTTTATTAATAAATAAACCACAACGCATTAAATTTGCTGCCAATTTCAGGGGCTTGAGCAGTTAAACTTTGGCTTTACTTAAATTTATAACTTTTTGGCAAAATATGTTGGTTAAAAACTTATTTGTGCTTAATAAATTCACTAATAGAGAGATGTTTACGGCAAATAATTGAAATGTGAGCGCCTTAAACTATGCTATTATGAAGTGAAGTTGACTCATATATCAAAAGGTCTTAGTTGTAAATAAAGCTTTTTTCGACAAACGAAAGCGGAAAGAATTAGCTTAATTTATAACTCGAAAAAGTTGATTGACAAATTTCCTATATATTTTAATATGCGTAAAAACACATAATTATTTTGAAAGCAAAACAACTTAAGGGATCGACTCAGTCAAAAATCACTCCTCCGAAAAATCACTGATTTTCGCGATTTTTTTTTAATGTTGGAATTAATTAATCGATCGCGATTTTTTCTTTCTAAATATATTCATGACGAATACAAAATGATTTTTTATGCTTATTTATTGGGTGTAAAATAGTTCAATAAACTGTTGAAATTACACGGAAAAAAAGGTAATCTACGATATCCACGATTGCGGCCGCAATTTTGATCTAAAGCAAAAATTTCAAAAAGATTAATACTCTGTATCGCGCTATGGAACCTTTTTTTTCAAATTTGACCAAATAGCGGCGATTTGAACAAAAAGCATCGAATGCTGCACTTTTTTCCGAAAGTTTTTCGTAGAAAAAATAGGAAGATTTCAAAAAATAAAAGCTTTCATAGCGCGATAGCGAATGACGTTAAATATATTTTCTCCAAATTGGAACTAGATAGCTTTAAAACTCTTCCTTTGAGAGCGGAAATCGTTTTAAAAAACACCATTCTAAGAAAAACGTGTTTAAAGATTGGAGACGCTGTGTTCTCCACTCTGTTCCCTTTCTACAAGAAAATGAATGAATTTGAATTTCGATTTCAAAATTCGAGCGAATGTTTATTATAGTGTATACTATCCGATAACCCAACAAAAACCGATTTCTCGAAAATTTTATACTGTGACGATCCCTTAAAAGAGGAGTTTCAAGGTAATAAGAAATACTTTTTGCGAATTTATTTCTTAAATATGGATTGAATAACTTTATTCAAACTTTTTGCACTTCATTGAGCATATTTTTGACAATATAGGGCATTTTTTTCATACAGAAATATTGAAGCATAAGCCGGTAACAGGGCTTTCCCCAGAACGTCTTGGAAAAAAAAAAAACAATTTGCGGTGTTCACGATAACTCGGCTGGAAGTTATCCGATAATGAAAAGCAAGAATAGTCAGTATAATTGTAATCAAATCTTCCCCTCAACGTTCTCTGATAATTTTTTTTCATTTAAAAATTTTTTGCGGCCATTTTAATTGTAAACTGCTATTTTCCACTGAAATGTTCCGCCATTTTGAGGGAGGAAAACAACCTTAATGTAAAACAAGAAAAAACATTAACTTTGGCTGCACCGAAGCTAATATACCCTTCACAGGTGCATTTCTTTTAGTAACTATGTGTCCAGTTTGTATGGAAGCTATATGCTATAGTAATCCGATCTGAACAATTTTTCGGCGATTATATTGATACCTTAAGCAGTAAACCATGTCTAAGTTCGTGAAGATACCACGTCAAATGCGAAAGTTTTCCAAACAAGCCCTTAATTCCGATCATTCAGTTTGTATGGCAGCTATATGCTATAGCTAACCGTTCTGAACAATTTCTTCGCAGATTGCATTATTATCTTAGAAAGTTTTTCATGCAGGAACTTGATTCCGATCGTTCAGTTTATATGGCAGCTATATGTTATAGTGGTCCGATATCGGCAGTTCCGACGAATGAGCAGCTTCCTTAAGAGAAAGTGACGTTTGCAAAATTTCAAAACGATAACTTAAAAACTGAGGGACTAGTTCGTATATATACAGACAGATGGGCGGACGGACAGACGGACATGGCTAAATCGACTCAGCTCAACATACTGATCATTTATATATATCTCCGACGTTTCCTTCTGGGTGTTACAAACTTTGTGTCAAACTTAATATACCCTATTCAGGGTATAAAAAAATGTTCTAACCGAAAATGTGTACAAAGTTTGAGATAAATCGGTCAAGTAGTTTTGAAATGACAGTAAACACGGACTTTAAAAAAGTAGTTTCGAGAAAAACGCGTCAAAAGTTTATGAACTAAAAAAGTGCTAAAAAATCAGAATATATTGTCAAAAGTGTATTCCATAATGCACAAAAGGTTCGAATAAAATTACTCAATCCATATTTAAGAAATAAATTCGCAAAAAAGTTTTTTTTTCTTTGAAACCCTAACCTCTTCCTTAAGTGATTTTGATGAAAGTTCAAGATGAGAAGAATTTTATCTACACCGCCTTTTCCATATAATTTTATATAAGACCAGAGGCCTAAAAATGTACCTGTTATACGAAACTTTTTGCTGCAGATTTGTCCAAGCTTAAATTTATCAATAAATTTGAAAGATTCGTACAAAGAAACTAACCGATATGTGATGCTATTCTAATCTAAAAACTGTTTTTATCTTCACAATAAGTTTATATATAAGTATATCACTTATTTTATTCACAGCAAATAAATTATACAGATAGTTGTTCTGATTGATAGATGGACCTGTATATCTTTCAAATCGAATTCAGCTACGTTAGAGTTAGAATAATAGATCTTCGATGCCATATGCTTGAAATGCAATGAGATAATAATTTAGAATCTAAAATGCCTGGCAATTGCATTTATAATTCATACTCAGGCATTCACATGCATAAAGACGAACAACATTTGTATAATAAAACACGTTTTATGCACGCAATGATGTACCGAGTTGCCGCATGAAATCATCGTGAGCAGTAAATATGCAAATATACTATATGTGCACAGCACACAGATGCACACTTGTATTTATCTGTTTAAAATACTGGCATATGAAAGCATAAATTAAAATGTCACGTCGTTTGCGTAACAAATAAAGCTGCCAGCACTAAAATATCACTCATACGCCACCGGGTACGGCACCTGCACACATAAGCGCACGCTTAAGTAAATACACAACGAAAACAAATTGAGTGGGTTTAAATTTAATTTAAAGCGAGTAATTTTATGTGTAAATATATATTCTGGCAAATATTTTTTTTGTTTAATTTTTTTTTTTTTTAAATCTCACTTTAACATTGTCACAATCTGCGGTTAATTCGCAAAGTAGTTGCTGCTGCATACATATAAGAATGCGCTTGGCTGTCGCTTACTCCGCGCTGAACCCGTGACGCATAATCATGCGTTGAACAATGTTTACGCACAAGACTACACGCATAGCCACAACTAGTGAGTGCATGCAGTGTGTGCGGCAACTGCGGCGGGAAGTGTAATTAAACTTTATTTACCAGCAATTTTTAATTACTCGCTTAAACAACAAAATATCGCAGTAATGGAGAGTTGATTGCATATACCACGCAAATTATGACACACACACATACGCCAATTTAATATGTTCAGCGACATATATGTATATGCTTTCACATGCATTAAGGCGGCAGTAATTTTAATGGCCCATATCATTTTCGAGTGCCAATATCTTACAAGCCTTTCTTACCAACGACTGTTTTTTTTTAATAAAAAAACAAGAAAAAACATGATTTTTAGCCTAAAAAGTACAAAAAAGTTCTTTCTTCATTTTGATCGGTCCGGATCTAAGCAGTTACTTTGGAGATTGTAGCGTTGCATTCGGAAGTAGTTGAAGCCAAATTTCTTAAAGATATCTCGAAATTTGTGAAGTCTGCGGAGACGATGTTGTATCAGTTCGTGTAGCACAACCATGGTTCGCTCGCTTCAGTTTTGGAAATTTCGATGTGAAAGACCTATGTTCGATCTATCGTTGAAAAAATCGAAGAATTATAGAAAAGATTAACCAGGTCCGTCACATAACCAAATGAAATCAAACCATTTCTGAAGCCAATGGTTACAGGAGATGAAAAGTGGATGAAATACGACAATAATAAGAGAAAAAAGGGCATGGTCCAAGCGTGGTGAAGCTCAACAAATGGTCGCAAATCCAGGACACCTCGAAATGATATGCTGATTGTTTGGTGGGATTGGAAAGGAATCATCCACTATGAGCTGCTCCAGAATGGCCGAACGATTGATTCTACATTTTACTGTCAACAACTGATGAGATTAAAGCAAGCAATCGAAAAAATAGGCAGAACTGATCAATATAAAGGGCTTCATCTTCCATCAGGACAAAGCTTAGCTGGGAAGTTTTGATGCATCCACCATATAGCCCTGACCTTGCACCATCAGACTACCATTTGTTTCGGTCATTGCAGAACTCCCTAAGTGGAGTAAAGTTGGCTTCAAGGGAAACCTATGAAAATTACTTGTTGCAGTTTTTCGCCGAGAAATAAGAAATGTTTTACACTCATGAAATAATGTCTCTTGCGGAAAAATGGCAAAAAGTGTTTGACCAAAATAATGCATATTTGGTTCATTAAAGTTCATTATAAACATAAAAATATAAGTTGAAGTTTGATTAGAAATACGAAAAGACTTTTTCGACTACCCAATATATTAAACTGTGATGCTGATTTTTTTGCTGACGTCCCTGCAATTTGAGTTTTCACCTTTAAAAAAATATACAACGTAAATAAGCCCTTTACTTTAAATTTAAACCTTGTCTGCATAAAAGTACTTTTCCCATTTAAATAAAAAGTGTTATTTTAATCTTTGGCAGAAAATATGACCTCCATGCAATATAAACCTCCAACTTTGAAAAAAAAAAACGATGTGCTAATACAAAAGTACGAACAAACGATCCATAAACACATTTCTTTAAAAGTTAGAAACAGCTGAAGCTATAATCAAATCAATTGAGCATTCTCACAGTACACCATGCCGTATGAGGAACCATCTGAGACGTAGCCACGGCCAACATTTGAAAGATAAATGCCAAACAATATGCTTTCGAATGATAATAAGCATTCCACATTAAATTTAAAGTTTCTGTGTTTTTTCTTTCAAAAAGTAAGGAACCTCGAAATTGATCACTTGATATTGTTTAATTCCGCACAAACTTGAAAAAATTCTTTCTAACGACCGAATTTCCCACTCTAACGCCCACGCACCAATTAATTTTAATTCGCTTTGCATACTCAAAGCCAAAGTCACAATTAGATTTGCGGATCAATCAAAGTCAGGCGCACAATCGCTTCTACGGCATTCACTCTTTCGTGCTGCGTTGCCCATTGCACTCAAATACGAAAAAACGGATATTCGAAAAACTGAATTATGGCTTAAATACAATCAAGTGAATGTGATTTCCGTAGCGCCTGCCCTCATTTCCCGTCACATTTTCACACCCCACAGCCACAAACCACTTCCTTTGGCTTTGACCAAACACATACACACACATACATACCCACACTGATATCTGCTTATTGATAGTGAATTGGTGGCATGTGACCGCAGCATGTTGCATGCCTCGTTTTATGACGCCTACGCCGTGCAGCGTTGCATCGCAACGCGCCAACTGCAGCAATGTTAGGCAGCTAAGCGGAAGGTGTAATATAATTTGAACGTCACGCAAAGCCAATTTGTAATAAATTTGCGCCGCCACTAACTGTTTGCGTCTCTAATGCAGCACCCTTTCGAAGTGCGCGCTCATCCAGCGGCCTCTCTTTTCCGATTTCGCTTTGGGTCCCAGCACAGAAAACATTGTGGCGTATTTAGCTTACAAATGCTGGGTGTGAAAATCACATTTCCTACACACACGCTGCAGCAGGGCGTGCAGGCGTCACAGCTGCAGCTGCCACAATCACAGCCACTGCCACTGCAACGCCCATACAATCAAAGATAAACACTTTCTAATTAACTAAGCGCCGCATCCGGCTAACAAAAGGCCAATTCGCCGTTAGCCATGCATGTGCTGAAAAGACCGGGCGAGTAGCCGAAAAAAGAAACCAGAGGAAAACGAAAACTAAAGAAAGCGACGTCAAAAGCACAGCGGACTGCAGAAAAAGAAAAAGCAAATGAAATGAAATGAGGACAGTAAAAAATTATCATCAATGGCATGCATGTGACAAGGAGAATATGCTGTACATGGTAAGTGCCTGTGTCTGTGTTTGGGTGTGCGTGTGTGTGTGAGTGACAAAATTCATTACACATTTGCGCATTTCAGCATTTCATTTACCTCGGCTGTACATGGTCGAGCCGGATACGGTGGTGTCCGCTGGCCTGCTCTCGCGCTGGCTGCTGCTGCTGCCGGGCATGGCCAGCCCCATTGCACCCGAGCCGCCGCCACCAGCGCCACCGGCTGTCGTGCCGGCCGTCGTGGTCGCCGTGTTGCTGTGCCTGCGCCCATATGCGGCGTGTGTGTGTGCGTTCGCCTGTTGGTGTTGGTAGGCAACATGGTGCTGTTGATGGTGCATGTGCGCCGACTTTTGGTTGTGCTGCTGCTGGTGGTGCTGGTGGTGGCCGACGGGAGCGGGCGCCATGCTCGTCGTTGTCGTCTGCCACAGACTGTCCGTGTGGTCCGAAATGTTGGGGCCGTTTTGTGCAATGCGCAATCAAATAGACTTACTCGCGCTCACACACACACACACACGTGCGCCGTTAAATACTGGTTCTTCGCTTTTGGTTTTTTATTTGTCTTTTATGTGTTTTGCGGCACGTGCTGCAGCATCAATTGCCGCTTTTTATTTGACTTTTAAAACTTCAATGCCGCCATGTGATGACCAAAAAGTTATGTAGACATTGTTTTTATTTTTGTTCTTCGAGTATCACATATATATATTATACAGTAATTCGTGCGTGCTGGATAATTGTGTTTATTTGCTTTCAATTGTTGTGGTTTTTGTAATGAGCTTTGTGCATTTGTGCGATCAAATTTAATGAGAAATCATTTGGCATTGATTGCTGAATTCTTTGGAAGCTTATGCGAAATATTATAACTATATGCGTGCTATGTATTTGATAACAAAGGAATAATTCTCATTTAGAACTGCTTTATTGTTGCTTTATATTTGGAATTAACGAATTTTTCATAAAATGTGATAAAATTTAAAATTTTGGATATGAATTTTCACTCTCCTCTTACGTTCTATTAACTCGGATGTTCCATTTAATTCGATTTCATGACAACGATTTGGGAATATTACTCACATTGAAGAGACTACGGTCAAACGATCACATAAGGTCACTGAAATAGCTGTTGAAGGAAACAGCCAAATATTAAAATATTAAAAAAGTGAAAGCTCAAGCATCATGAAAATCGTCAGGCAAGTGACAGAGAGATGTCAAGAGGCAGCTCGACATCTCTTCCGAGTCCATTCGAAGGATTTTGGTGGGTATTTTGGGTACGAAACTCGTTCTTGCTCGACTCGTCCCGCTAGTGCTGAATTTGCTTGATCATGCGAATTCCGTTAACACACTCATAGAGAGCATTAAAACTGCCGATGAGACATGGGTTTAAAAGTTTGACATGCAAACAAGTCACCAGCCATCGGAATGGAACCCATTTTCCGTCGATCGAAAAGGTAAAACAATATTCGGTGAAAGCTTAAGGCCATCCCAAAAAGTGTAAATGAGAAGTGTTTCGAAGAAAAGTCTTCAGCATAAGTGTAATACATCTGGTGGGGACTAATTGGAAGCCGACAAAATGAATATTGATGAATAATTAAAAAAAAAAAACAAGAAAAAACGTTAACCTCGGCTGCACCGAAGCTAATATACCCTTCACAGATGCATTTCTTTTAGTAACTATGTGTTCAGTTTGTATGGTAGCTATATGCTATAGTTAACCGATCCGATCAATTTCTTCGAAGATTACATTGTTGCCTTGGAAAATAATCTATACCAAATTTGGTGAAGATACTTTGTCAAATGTGAAAGTTTTCCATACAAGAACTTCATTCCGATCGTTCAGTTTATATGGCAGCTATATGTTGTAGTGGTCCGATATCGGCCGTTCCGACAAATGAGCAGCTTCTTGAAGAGAAAATGACGTTTGCAAAATTTCAAAAGGATATCTTAAAAAATGAGGGACTAGTTCGTATATATACAGACGGACGGACGGACAGACAGACAGACGGACATGGTTAAATCGACTCAGCTCAACATACTGATAATTTATATATATACTTTATAGGGTCTCCGACGGTTCTTTCTGGGTGTTACAAACATCGTGACAAACTTAATATATCCTGTTCAGGGTATACTTAAAAGCACTTTTCTGTCACAATGTACTTTTAACAAATGCTCACTTAACCATAGGAATAGATTTAGTTAGCAGCTTCCAGCAGAAAGAAAAAATAAAACAACGGGAATATAGTTGTTGGAAATAATCAACTTTCATTTTAAAATTGTAAGCCAAAGTAACAAGAAAAGATCTCGAGATGTAGACAGTAATCTTCAATTTGGCGGCCCATAGCATTTTAAAATCCACTACTCAGCAAGTGACACGCAGAAAAGGCTTAACAAGAAAATAGTAGAAAATATAAAGAATAATGATAATAAAAACAAATCTGTAAAAGATTGAAATGCAATCTGGCTTTTCTCCAAGAGCAGCGAAATCCAGTAGGTAGCTAATTTTTAGTTGAACTCACATGTACGAGTATACATATATACATGTACATACTTGTATATGTTCTTGTATATATGTACGTACTTGGATTACATAGCATCCAAGAGAGCAACAAATACAATGACTTTTGTAAATTTCGCTCGTAAATACTAACGGTGTATATATAAACTGTTTTAGAAATTTTTCTACAAATTTTTCTAAAAGCGAATAGTTTAAAATATTATTGCTGCAAGCTTAAAAAATTTAAGTAAATTTGAAAGTGGAAGTTTGCAAAATGGCGATCTGTTATCGCTGCTTCAATGTATTTTTTCGATTAGATTTTTATTTCATTTCTTAAAAGTTGACACTGTTTTCGATTTCATTCAGAATGGCAAATATTTACAAAAAAACACTAATTTCGACCAAGAAGTGAAATATTTAATAAAATATATTGCTAAATATATCGGATTCTAAACAAGAAAAAACGTTAACTTCGGCTGCACCGAAGCTAATATACCCCTCATAGTTGCATTTCTTTTAGTAACGATCTAAACAATTTTTTCGGGGATTACATTTTTGTCCTAAAAAATAACCTGTGCCAACTTGTGTAAAGATACATTGTCAAATGTGAAAGCTTTCCATACAAGAACTTGATTCCGATCGTTCAGTTTATATGGCAGCTTTATGTTATAGGGGTCCGATATCGGCAGTTCCGACAAATGAGCAGCTTCTTGAAGAGAAAATGACGTTTGCAAAATTTCAAAACGATTACTTAAAAACTGAGGGACTAGTTCGAATATATACAGACAGACAGACGGACATGGCTAAATCGACTCAGCTCAACATACTGATCATTTATATATATACTTTATAGGCAAACTTAATATACCCTGTTCCGGGGTCACAATTCGAATTACGAATCTTCAGGAGGACCATTACCTATTAAAATTATTAAAATTTTACAACCAAATCATTGTCCATAGTACGAGTATCGTGTATCTCTTTAAACGAGCGTCTTACACAAATATGATTGATTCTCGAATTTAGCAGAGAAATTGAAAGAAATTTTTGCGTTAAGGCGTTATACAAGTATATAGTTACAATTTAAAAAAACTCGATTTTTTTATTTTTTTTCTTAATGTACCTATATTTATGAATACATACAGAAAATTTCATATCGTTCGTTGTTCGAATATTTTCGAGGTACAGTTAAGAGATACCAAAATGTGTGTAAAAAGTTTTGGATCAATAAATTTGAAAGTTTTCTCAGAAAAACAATTATTTTATCGAAAATGATACATTAAGCTCACTTTTTTCAGATAAAGATACACAGCTTAGCAGAATATAATAGTAAGAACAATGAAATTTCTTCGATAGATAAATAAGTATTACGTAGTATAACATATTACGAAAGATTTTGAGTTGTGACTTTTTAGTGTGTGATGTGTTTATAAATAATTTGTTATTATTCTGTTACTCTAAACCCTGATATAACGTCTACCAATGGGAATGATGTGATTTTGACAGATCGTGGTTGTCATGTTTATTAACTGACTTTTTTATTTTGTCAGAGTGTTCAGCAAGGATTGTCAATAAAAATCATTATATGTCCAATTTCATCATATGTCCAATTTCTTTGCAAATTGTACAAGATTATTACGCTAAATCACGTTCTCCGAAAACTTCACAAATTCACTCCATCAAAAAATCATCTTCTCAGATGAAGCCCACTTCTGGCTTAATGGCTTTGTCAACAAACATAATTGTCACTAATGCGGTGAGCCAAACCCTTGTGTGGTTCAAGAAACGCAATTGCATTCCAAAAAGTTTGACTTTGTGGCGGATTGTTGTATGGCAGCATCAGGCCTTATTTCGTTTGAAATGTGGCAGGAAATAACGTAATCATCAATCGCAAGTATATGGCAGATCTTTTTAGTATTATTTGGCATTTGTATTGTTTGGAATTTCAACAAGGATTGACTTACGCCTGAACATTTATAGATCGTTCAACTTTATTACGAAAATTCACGTTCTGTAAAGAATATGCTTTACTGAGCATACATTATCCATCTTGAAACGCAGCATTCATTATTGGCTAATATTCGACTAAATAGACCACGTCCAACAGGCAGTAAAGAAAATATAGCAACCCTAACTGAGAGTATACAAGAAGACCGAGGACAGACGGACTGACGTAGGAAACGACTTGGCGCATTTTACGTCCAGATCTTAAATTGAAAGCGTACAAAATACAGCTTGTGCAAGAACTGCAGACGCTCGATCTTCCAAAGCGCTTCGCTCTATGGATTCTTGAGAAGTTCCAAGAAGATCCAACATTTTCAATCCAAATTTTGTTCAGCGATGAGACCCATTTCTGATTCAATAAGTAAGTAAACAAGTAAAATTGACGCATTTGAGACAAATAGCAACCTGAGCAGATTCAAGAGCTGCCACTTCATCCAGAAAAAACAACGATTTGGTGTGGTTTGTGGTACGATGAAATCATTGGTCCATATTTCTTCAAAAATGATGCCGGTAAGATCGTAACCGTTAATGGCGACCATTATTGCGCCATAATAACTGAAACCACTTCCTTCACATTACACCAATCAATGGATTTATTAAGAGAATATTTCAGTGAGCAGATAAGTTTACGTTTTGGGCCGCTCGATTGGCCACCAAGATCGTGTGATATCACTCAGTTAGACTTTTTCCTGTGATGATATGTAAAGTCTTAAGTCTATGCGTTCAATCCCGCTTCGATTCAGACCTTGGAGAAAAACATCACGTGTGTCATCAGTTACCAGTGGAAAGGCTCGAATGAGTTAACGAAAATTGGACACATGGATGGACCGTCTGATACATAGCCGCGGCCACCGACTGCAAAAGATAGCCTTCAAATAATAAATGCCAAAGAACAATCTTTCTAATGATAACAAATATTCCCCATTAAACTTGAAGTTTTTGTGTTTTTTTCTTTAAACAAGTAGGGAACCTCGAAATGGATCACCCTTTATAAAAGAAGCTATGAATAACCGTATTTGTAATCTTTAAATAGAGTTAATGGCTATTTGAAGTGCAGTTGTTTTTGTTTTTGTGGTGCTCAATGAAATATTATTTCTGTTATTCAATCAAGTGTTCAATTCAGCGATCAACTAAATAACATACATATTTCTAGAATATTTTTTTATTTTTACGAAATTAATTGCCAAATTTTTTGTTCTCATATTTCATATAAGTATTTTAAGTCCACTACTTTTAATAATCAATACATCAGCTTTTATTCGGTACAGTACTCTCCAAAAATTTTAATAAAAAATAGTTCAAGAATACGCCAAAGAAATCGTCTTTCCACTTCAAGCAAATGTCAACTATTGAAGTGGTATACTGTTTATAACAGTCAGAGAAGTCCTACTGTTAGCTTTTGTGCTAACAGACGAAATGGTGAATTAGAAGATACAATAAATATTCACAAGTATTAAAGCAAAAATCATTTCGTCTCAAGAAGGTCTCTGAAAACTAGAGTTTCGCCTGCTAAAAGATATTTTAATCCAATGAGAACAGCCCTAATGCACGGATGACTCGACGGAATCACATGAAAATATATTTATGTGAGATAAATCGAAACACTCAACTAGAAGATGCTTGAGGACATCGCAAAGCATTATCTCAAACACCCGTATTTGTGCAACTGTAAACTTGTATGTGCCCGAGTAGGTTTATCAGAACACAACTTTAGCCTTTTGCAGCGTTCGCTTAATCAGCAAAATGCTCAACTTCGGCACAGTCGATAACAAAACGCTGAGGACGTGGCTATAAGTTTGCGCAATGTTTACATTGTTTGGCTGGAAAAAATTGAATTCATATGAAACGGAAGCAGAGAAAACTTTACAGAAATATCAAAACAACGAAAATAAAAGCAAAAACAACAACATGAATGGAAATGGAAGTGAAAATGTAAATGAGAAATACCACTTGGAATGACCAACGAAATATAAACACTTATCCAGTTAACGTGAGTTCGTACAGAGGAAACTTTTGGTGCTCATTGCAGCGGCAAAATTTCGCAAATTCGAAAGCACAGAAGGGACGGCCACACAAAGCGTTGCTGCTGCACGAAGGATATTTTTTTCACTTTTTACTGTTTGCGCCCTTTTGCTATTTCGAGTAGGAAAGTAACGGAATTGTTAGAGTTTCACAGTTATTTCTTTAATTTGATTTTCCACGTGAAGTTTTGCGATGCACACGCTCGTTGCTTTCGCTTTGCCAGCAGAAACCGCACAAACACGCGCACACACACACACAATAACGCTGGTATGGACAATGGGTCCAGTAGTTGGGCCGAAAAAATGTTGCACTTGCAACAGCGGAGCGGCACCCAAGGCGGTTGCACTGTCGAACTGTCCGGTCGCCAAAAACTACTGAGTCGCCACAGAAGTGGTGACCACATTTAAAGCTTACCAAACGCAAGCAGCGTAACGGTAAATAAGTAAGTAAGTACGAAAGTGTATTTGTGTGTGTGTCAATGTGTGTGTGCGAATGTCAGTGGGCAAAAGACAAAATGGCCACTCATTCGGCGTAATGGCATAATGACAATGCTAATGCAACTGAGTGTTTATTTCTCTCTATTACCGTTATAACAAATAAAAAATTAAAAATAAATGAAAACAATGGAAAACCAAAACAAAAACAAAGATTATGCCAGCGAGTGCAACTAGCGTGACAACCGTTGCCTTTGTTATTGCCAGCGCATGCATACAGATATGCATGCATGTAGTTGTGCGTCGCAGAACACACACACACTTACACACACAAATATGTGACTCGGCATGCACAGAAAAATATTTGAATATTTGATTGTCTGCCAGTGGGCGCCAAATGGTCCAAGCCACAAGTATGCGTTGGGGTTAGGGGTTTTTGTGGATGTTGTTGTTGTTGTGATTGTGGTCACACACAAGAATTTGCGCTGCAAAACAGAGCTGTGTAGTTTGCTTCATTTTTTTTCACTGCGCTGAAATTCACATGCCATAAATAACAATTGACCAGTTGCACCGCAAACCGAAGGCGCAGCTGGTGGAGCTGGTGGCAGCGCTGGCGAGAGTGTGATAGCAATTTCACAGTTCATGCAATGGGCGCGAGGATGAGAGTGGTTGTGTGGGTGGGTGAGAGTGGTTGATGGCAGGTGCGGCGAGGGGCAGCCATTAAGCCAAGGCCACTTGTGTGTGGATTTGACGCAAGAGTGACTGGCATTGTCATAAACTTTTCATGGAACCAAATCGCCAATTGTGATTGCTGGCAGGAATAGCAAAATGCTGTTGCATTCTTTTTGAATTGCTGTCAACCCAGTGTCCAGTACTCGAGAATTCTTAAAATTTGACTAAATATCCAGGTATCTGACTCCGAGCATATAAACAGACGCACGGACAGACAAACGAACATGGCTCAATCGACTCAACTCGTCATGCTGCTAGCTTATATAAACCTTTTTTTGGGTCACCGATGTTTTCTTCTGAGTGTTACAAACTTCGTGGCAATTTAAATATACCATGTTCAGGATATAATAATCCACAAGAAATGTGGGCTCAATAGAATACTTTGATCTGAAGGTATATTCGTAATACGAGGGCTGCTATATATATCCTGGCCTGGGGCAACACTAAGTGTTGCCAGGTGCAATCTGACATTTCCATTGGAAAGTTTGACATTTTTTAACATAACATCACTCAGAACGTTTCGTCATTTAATCGTGAATTGTTTTATTTACAGGGAATTAAAAAATTCATCTCGGCCAAAAAATGGAATTAACTTTCGGCCAAAAATGGAATTAACTCGTGACCATTTTCGTGCGACCATTTTTCACAACTTTCGACGTGGATTATCACGACAAGAGTGCATCGATGAACTAAAATCTTTGTATGGCTATGAAGCACCATCCTATAGCACTGTGAAAAACTGGTACAACGAATTCAATCGTGGCCGACGCTCGCTCAAAGACGAATTCCGTGAATCGTCCAAAAACAGCCGTTGTGCCAGAAAACATCGATGGCGTAAAACATCGTAATGCAAGACCGTCATGTAACATACCTTCAGATAGAGGCATGCCTATGCATTTCTCCCACTAGCATACATTCGATATTGCATGAACACCTGGCCGTAAAAAAGGTTTGTTCTCGTTGGATCCCGCACAATTTGACAATCGCTCAAAAAAAGGCTCGCACAGGTGACGAATTATGGATCTATGCGTATGAGCCCGAAACAAAACAGCAATCGACAATAAAAAAAAATAATAAAAAAAATAAAAAAAACATTTTCGTTGAAAAATATGCCGATTTACATTATTAGGCCAGAAATATATATAGCAGGCTACGTATGTATCTAAGCCCCCCTCTAATCAAATCAAATCAAATTTTAAGTTTTTCGAATTTCGAAATCGAAAAAGTATATGAAAAATTAAGGAACTCTACCTAGTATGAGCAGCAATACAGATTAAGTTGTTGCAAGACACAGTAAACTTGCATAGGCTATGCACTTTTCATGACCACGTTTCAATCCCAACGGACTATACCACCAAGCAAATCATTTGAATACATATGTTGGGATATGCAGCAATGTTTTCACAAAAAATAGTTTTAGTTATATTTCGCAATAATAAAATGAGCAGCCGGTGGAATTTCCTCTTGCAGAAGAATAACCTCAAAAAATATTAAATGAGATAAAAGCGGACACTCGACTGATTATAAATAGAAACGGAAACTCTTTGCTATCATCATTTTCATTTCATTGTTTTTGTTTTTAGAAGATTATGTGCGTTGGACCGGAAAAGAAAGTAAACAAAAAATACCGCTTTTAGTGGGTTACATTAAGTTCAGCCTACAAATAGGCGCAGAGCGCACGTTTTAGCAAAGTCACGCACCGAACCCTGTAGTAATATTTCAAACTTTTAAAAGATAAATTTGTAATTTTACTGGAAGTAGCAAATTATGCATTGGTTTAGAGAAAAACTTCAATAAAAATTTGACTGCAAGTCCTATACTTTGAGTAGAGTTGTATTACCGATTCTGAAGAATACAATGAAAGCTAAACTCAACAAAAATACATACATATAAAGTGTATATAAAAATCAGTAAATATGTCGTCACCTAAAATGCAGTTGAAAATTTATGATTATTTACCATATTATCTTCCCTTCCAGAAAAGAGTGGGAAAAAGGCAAGGTGATACGTCCCTGTCCATGATGAGCATCTATACAGATAGCTACAAGCAGATAATCAAGTTGGCGATGGTGTCTTTTCAGCAAAATTAGACAACAAAATTGCCTTCTAATCGATTGCAATGTATTCAAAGCGGAGATCACAGCAATTAAAGAAAACCTTCTTGTCCTAATAAGGAGTTTGCTCACAACAAGGAATATCTATATGTAAGAGACTTAGGAAACAGAATATATTAGGTTAGGGTTTTGTCAAAGAGTTGTGAATGCCTTGATCTCTTGATCTCTTAGTTGATCTAACATCCTATTTCACGATAACCCTGCAATGGGTTCCAGGACATGATGATATTCCTGGTATCGGTGAAGCAGATAAACGTAGTGCCTACATTTAGATGCCGAAAATGATAAAATTTAATCGACAAGCATGTTATAAATATAGCGGAGTCTCGGTGGGGACAATCTCTAACTTATTCAACGAGTAGGCAAACGTGAAAATGGAATATGAGCCGCACATGCGACTATTAAAGTCAAAAGGAATGACTTGAACAAGAAATAGGAGTACTAATAGAGAGGCATGTCAGCAGACTAGGAATGCCATATAAAACATATTCTAGGCAAATGTAAGGCTCTGTATGGGAAAGAAATGGAAAGGAAAGGAAAAAAAAAGAAAAAGAAAGGAAAGGAAAGGCAATGAAAGAAAAGGAAAGGAAAGGCGCAATGTAAGCTCCGATTTGTGTATACTCCGGTAAGAAGATTGTACTTATCTGTGATATCCAAATAGCCTACTTAAAGCAGAGAAATATTTTGCATCAAAGCAGCACAAATTTATTACAATGTATTATAAAACATACCATAGTCATACCTTTTGGACAAAAAAAGAACACAATGCTGGAAATCGCAGCGACGGCAACTCAGCAGTGGACAATAGATGAAAACGGAAACACTAAATATTAAAATTTCTCAAGGACATAGATTTCACTATTTTATCTATTTACAACGTTAAGTAGATGGAAGCCGTTTAGCGTACATTTGCATTCTGCCAGCTCTCGTCTCTCTTGCATCTTCGCAATTCTCATCTTTTTGCAGCGGAATTTTGAATGCCAGGATATTCAGTGGCTTTAATGCCGGAATAAAACGCACAATTCGAATGCAATTTGTGAGATAGCAAAGTTTTTTCCAGAAAAGAGAGGAAAAATAGAGCAAATTAAAGTAACTGGACCGAGAAGGATAATAATAATACATACATTCGTATGTAATATCGTGGCTGCAGCCAATAAGTAGCTTCGAATCTTCTATTTTACGTCGACTTCTATTCAGCACGGCAATAAGCCCTCAGCAATCTTAGTTGTAAGTATACATGGAGGTATGTGCTTATTTCACAAACCTCCACACATTTGTGCTCCATTGTTACCAAACTCATAATACGTTGTAGATGGACCAGCATGGAGCTCGTCTCGCCTTTTGTGGCTTCACAATTAACACTAAATTCGGATGGTGCACGCCTGCGCTGTTCGCAATCAAGCTGATGTGTGTGGTTATTGTCTGCTGCAGACACTGCCGCAAGCCATCCATCCTTAAATGCCTCCCATAGCTATATGCATCATTGAAAGTCCTGCTGGCGGCAGCAATAAACAGCAGCAACAACATACTTTCACCATCCCGGCTCGCAACCGGCGGCACTTTGTTCCCTCGCACTCACTGCACACTTTACTACTTACATATGTACACGCATATAAATTTAAAATATATGCATTTACCAGCCTCCACACCTTTATCCGGCCGTGTATTCGCACCACGCACGCCCAGTTTTAGCTCCTGAAGCACTGAATCGCCGCGAAGTGGGTCATGAGCTGCCAGGGCTTCGCTTAGCGTCGGCGTCTACATACGAGTATGACTAGCTGACTGCCTTGCGGCCTGCGAAATGAAGTGTCTAACAGGCTTTCGTAGGCAAATCCATTTTGTACGCAGCTGCTCTCGACCACTTTTAATTTTGCATCTACATCCAAGCATTTCCCACGAGAGTCGAACGAATGGAGCATACAACCGGATAAATTCATATTCAGCCAAATGGACTTCCATGTACACGCACATAGACGCAGGTACATACACTTTGGTATACAATAGATGGAGGTAGACGCAAACAAAGTTCACATTCGACTACACTTACATATGTACATACATATGTGTGTAGTTATGTGTATGATTTGTCGATGTGTGCCTAGAACATGGCGACTTCTGGAAAAACCGAAATTATTTAGTTTGGTATGTAAATATGTATTGCGTAAATATGCAAGCTTATAGCAGTTTATGGCTCTTAAATTTTCATATTTTATTTACTCGCGTGTTTATTAACACTGTGCAAAAAGTGCGTGCCTACATGCGGAAAAAGTTAAGTTCTGAATTTGGTTTACATTCTTGCTGGATGTCTCGTCCACCTTCTCCTTCAACTTTTGCTTTTGGCTTTAGCCACCACTTGGCAGTTCTATAATTTCAGGAACTCCGAACGGCTGAAAGTTTTTATTACAAAATTTCTTATAATAGAAATATATTTGGAGTGTGGAAACCCAGTACACATCTCTGACCTCAATGACAAATTTTTGAAAACTTTACGTTAAAGAATCCATTGATAAGAATAGCTCAAAACCCCTGTGTAAATCATATCAAGGGAATACAGGCATGCCCATAGACGGTAAAAGCTCTTCGTATTGGCTACTGAATGAAAGCTCTTTTTCTCGATCAAAGTAAGAGAATGTTCTTTTAAAGTGATCTCTCACATTGGTACAGTAATTCATTGTTATAATTAATTAATTTTTTTGTAAAGAACATGATAACCAGAACGTATTAAAAGTTGATTCAAATCATCTTTTTGTCCTTTTGCTTGTGCAATTTGTTGAGGCTACTCCTTCCCAATCAAAAGTGATACTTCTAGAAGTTCACAGCGCTATAGTCGAAAGAATGTAAGGAACTTTGGAGCAGATCTATTTACTAAATCCCAAAACCACTTGAAGAAAGCTGGTACTATACCATAATCGATGAAAAAAACCACTTTCATTGAGCAAATTATTGTGTGAGGCACAAGCCTCTGAAATCATATTTTTTACGAAATTTCCTAAAGCAAAGAGCGAGCACATACGGAATATTTAAACATGCAATTTAAGCTTTCTTCTTTAAAATTGCTAGGAATAAAATATGAGCTTTTATGCCGACTACAACAAACCAATAACTCTGAGCACAGTAAAATGAAAATTCCTGACCTTTATAAGTTTATATATTCACAATAAATGTGTTGATGTGTTTGTTTACATTGGAACAACAAAAAATCCAGAAATTGTTTGGTCTACGGTTAAATGATACATATTTCAAAAAAAATGTATTTAGCTATGCTAGTAGTCAGTAATGCATTGCCATTTTCACAGTGGATAAAAATATCGAACAGAGAATTCGTCTAAAATTTTGTATTTCTAACAAAATTTCGTGTGCGGATTCGTTGCGAATGTTGGAAAAGACTTACGGTGTTTCAGTTTTGTCAAAAACTCAAGCCTACGAGTGGTACAAAGACTTGAAAGACTATCGAGAGATCGTTAAAGACATGACTCGTTCTGGACGACCTTGGACCTCTTCAACTGATGAAAATAATAAAAAAGTGAAGGATACGGTGCTTGAGAATCGTCAGCCAAGTGTTAGAGAGATGGTAAGAGAGCTCGACATCTCTCGCGAGTAAGTTCGAATGATTTTAGTGGATGTTTTGGGTATGAAACGCGTTCTTGCTTGACTCGTTGCTACTGCCGATGAGATGGGTTTATTTGTTTGACATGAAATTATAGCATACAATCGTGGGAATGGAGGAAAAAATGAGCCGAAACCAAAAAAACCATGTCAAAGTCGACCAAAAATCAAAGTGATGCTCGTTGTTTTTTTCAATATTCGTGGTTCGGTGCATCATTAATTTTATTCAGAAGAACAGACATTCATTAAAGAGTTATATTCGGCCGTATGGAGGCGTTTGAATAAGAACGTCCGTCGAAAACGGCCGAAATTGTCTAAGAACAATCCAAAAATGCCATAATACCAACGAGTAACCACCGTATTCACCATATTTGGATCCGTGTGATTTTTCCTTGACACACAAACTGAAATTGGTGCTCCGTGGAACTCGTTTTCAATCGATCGAAGAGATACAACCGAATTCGTTGAAGGAGCTGGAGGCCATCCCAAAATATGCTTATGAAAAGTGTTTCGAGAACGGGAAAAATCGTTGGCATTAGTGTATTACAACTGGTGGGAATTACTTTGAAGGCAACAAAATAATTATTGAGGAATAACTAAATATTTTGCGTTTTCTTTACAATTTTCGGATACTTTTTTGTCATAATGTATGTGACATATATACGTATTTTTCACTAAACACTGTGGTTTATTCAACTTTTTTTGCATTTTCCTTTGCTCCTTTGCTGTTCTTGTTTCGCCGCCTGTGCAAAACGGGCAAAACAGCCAAACTTAATTCATTATGTTGCTCATTTCCACCATTTTGCATTATTAAATGCAATTTCTCCGAATCGCCAGCTGTTCCGCCATGGCTAAGCAACCACCCCACCGATACAAGAACACGCTGTGAGGCCCCGACGCGACGCTCATTTACTGCACAGCGGAGAGAGAGGGGGTGGACAGCTACTTGTTTATTTGCTGGCACTTGGAGTGTATGAATTATTCCATGAGTACTCGGCTGTCATTTAAAAGTAAATAATAATTTAGTTAATGCGAATGTTGATATAAAACTGCAAATTAACTTTTCAGGCGATAAAAATTGCGCGTTCTAATCGTGAATATAGCGCAGCGCAAATAATACATTCGTACCCCGCTCGACAATGAGTAGGTCCACGCGGCCTCTGTGCTGCCATTGAAAGTGTCCTTCGTGGCGTGGGTACTTGTGATTGTGCGAGTATTGCTATTTAATGATCTCACTCCGTGCACTGTCTGTCAATAGCGCTATTGAGTAATGAGCACTTCAGATACCCTCCTCCCCCAAACACACTCAAGCAGAGAATCGGCTCTGCAGTAAGTGGGTGGGGAGCGTGTGTTTTGCCTTCGCATACATTGATATTAATATTGTATAAATTTGAAATCAATTCATGTTTATGAGTAGGCAAATGCAGCCGCCTCTTCGCCGCACGAGTTATTGATTTTCTCGTGCAATTAAAATTTCAAATGCACGAGCCACTCTAATTGACGAGAGTTGCGCTGCTATGAGCGGCGAGTGACCCAGTTTGTAGAGTGCGTGTTCAGGATAATTAAAAATATTGCTTTTGTATTAAATGTTCATATTTATTTTTTTACACTTTGTCGCTTTTTCATTCGTTCATGATGGATTGACAGCAAACTGATGTTATTGTAAACAAATCGAGCAAGTCCGATGTAGTGATGACGGAGCTGTTATACACGTACAGCCAACTCAGAACTTGTTACTGGAACAATTACACACACTCACCTTAGGAAATTCAAAACAGTTCTAACAAAATAATTCTGTCAAATTGCTCAAATTTTTACTAATGTTTCTTTTGATATATGAAAATTCTAGACATTCCGAGAAAGAGTGGGATATTGGAAATGCGTTGAGTATGTCAACAAATGTTATGTATACGCCCCGCACGTACCTCAATTACCTTTCTTACAGTACACGCGAGAAATTAAAGATTTAACGCCACTTTTACAGGCATGTACTAGTATCCCAGATTTTGAAATGTCTGTGCATATGTAAATATATTCGGTAGTCGAAAAAGTATTTTCGTATTTCTAATCAAACTTCAACTTACTATTTTTTATATTTATAATGAACTTTAGTGAACTAAATATGTACCATTTTGTTCAACCGCTTTTTGCCACTTTTCCACTAGAGACATTATGCCACCAGTGTAAATCTTTTCTGGTTTCTCGGCGAAAAACTGCGACAAGTAATTTTCACAGGCTTCTCTTAAGGCCAACTTTACTCCATTAATGGAGTTTTGCATTGACCGAAACAAATATTAGTCCGATTATGCAAGATCAAGGCTTTATGGTGGAGGCATCAAAACTTTCCTGCCAAGCTCTCCCAGTTTTCGCCGAGACATCAAAGATGTGTGTGGTCTAGGGTTGTCCTGATGGAAGACTGCTTGCTTCGATCTCTTTAACTGTTGACAGTAAAATGTAGAATCAATCGTTCGAACAGGTTGGAGCAGCTCCTACTGGATGATTCCTTTCCAATCCCACCAAACACTCAGCATAACCTTTCGAGGCATCAACCTGGCTTTGCGACCATTTTTTGAGTTTCACCACGCTTGGACCATGATCTTTTTCTCACATTATTGTCGTATTTGATCCCCTGTTCGTCTCCTGTTACCAGTCGCTTCAGAAATGGTTCGATTTCATTTCATTTCAACAAAGAATCGCGGATGTTAATTCGGTCCATTAAATTTTTCACATACAATTCCTGTGGTACCCAAACATCGAGCTTCTTTTTGTAGCCAGCATTTTTTAAATGGTTCAAAACCGATTGATGATGAATGTTAAGTTCCTTAACGATGTTTCCATAATTTCATCGACTTTTTCAAAGATAGGTCGACCAGAGCGAGGTTCACATCGAAATTTCCAGAACGCAGCGAGCGAACCATTGTTGTGCTACACGAACCGATACAGCATCGTCTCCGTAAACTTCAGAAATTTCATTGATGGCTTGCGTGGCATTTTTCACTTTTTTATACAAAAATTTCAAAATAAAGCGAATTTCTTCATTATTTTCACTCATTTTTGATTTTTGAACAGCTGTTACTTTTTTTCAACTTCGCCGAATTAAATTTTTTTTTGGTTAAATAAAGCTCAAAATCTCACCTTTCCAACACTATATAGTATGACACAATGTGATTGGTAGCGCTGGAGATATACGACTGCAACGGCATCCATTGACAAATACGAAAAGACTTTTTCGACTACCCAATATTTTCTTGTGTATGTTCTCTATCGTCAGTGGCGTAGCTAGAGGGGGGCGAAGGGGGCCGTCGCCCCGGGCGCAACGTCTTGGGGGCGGCAAAACGATCTTCGCTGTTTTTAAAACTCCAATTCGGGCAAAAATTCCTGCAAATTGTGTCAAAAGTGTACAAGATATAGGGCGAAAATAGGTTCTTTTATGGCTTTTAATAAGATGTCTTGTAAATTTACTATCAATTTCCTCAAAAACCGTATTGTGAGAATTTTGGATTTTCAGACTTTGCGTGGCTTCTAGTTCCTAAATTTTATATCCTTAATATTGAAGATATTTTGTGGGGGCGGCAGAAGGTCCTTGCCCCCGGGCGCCCGAAAATGTAGCTACGCCACTGTCTATCGTAAAATATGCCTTTGAAAATGTGATAATCTTTTCTCTTGTATGAGCCAAAGAACGCTTCGGAGTTGGTATGATGAATTTTCGACAGCTTAACTAAATCAATATAATTACTCAGTTAGTGGGGCAGCAAAGGTACAGCAAAGGCAAAAGCTTAATTGAAACGAATCGCTCAGGCATATGAATGTAATCAACTTAAATTTAGCACGAAGCTGTTAGAGCTCAAAGTAAAAAAAAAACATATAAAAAATTTTAATTTTTTGTGAGTATATCTATATGACTAGGTGTAGTTTGTGATTTAGTATAGTAAGCAAATAAATGTGATTAAATTCGTACACTCTTATCTTTCAGCAAACTGATTTGTATAAAAAATAACATATTTATTCTACATAAGACCACAAAAACCTCTGATCCGAATGTGATATGCGCATATGATGAAATTTATATTTAAACACACACATTCATTTCAACAATTTCAGTATTTTATCTGAATTTAATTTAAATCCTAGCATTTTGTCAATTTTAATCCACATGAAATTTTAATCGAGAAACATAAAAAAGTCCTGTAATCAAATATATTTGCAACAAGCTTTATAGGCGCCCATAACTCAACTGGAAATTCGTCAATGGCATTACATATGGCAACCAAAATTTGGCGCAGCATTAATGAGAATTTCCGCTTCAGCAATTTAAGCTACAACGCAATGCGCGCTTAACCATTCACAAAAACGTTGCCACGAGCACATTACATTTAAGCACTGATGGGCTCACACTTAATCAAAAGGCCAACAAAGCATCAATTAAATTCAAATAAATAACACCAGCAGCGACAGCAGCAGAAGCTCCGCGCTTCCGACAAAATTAAATATGAATGGGAGAATCGCAATGGCGTATGCAGAAGAGGTCACGCAGAGGCACGCACAAACAGAAAATACCATCGCACACACACACACACACATAAACGTGTATGTGTCTCGCGGTGAGTGTATGCGAGCTCATGAAAATGTGATGCTGGCACATAATTTAGTTTATTGATCGCCGGTCGGAATTCAAGACATTTCTACATATGTACTAGCTTCGTGGTACGTGCGAAAATTCGGCAAAAGCAAAAAGCGGGAGTCACGAGCTTCTTGAGTTATAAATATTTTAACACCCTAAAGCACCGTTATTTATGCCGAGGTGCATTGTTATACTCTTGCAACATGTTGCTATAGAGTGTAATTGTTTTGTTCACCTAACGGTTTTACGTATCACCTAAAACTAAACGAGATAGATATAGTCCTATATACTTATACATATGTATATATAAGAGATCAGAATAATGAGACGAATTGAAATCCGGGTGACTGTCCGTCAATTTGCCCGTCCGTCCGTGCAAGCTGTAACTTGACTAAAAATTAAGATACCTTGATGAAACTTAGAAATCGGACTACAACCACGCCTACTTCCCATATACCACAACTTTAAATTCTTTTACTTTCCAGTACACAAATTAAGAAGCAATTGAAATGACGGAATAAAACACGAATAATGGTTATGACAAAAATTGTCGGCACAACAACTGTTCAAGCCCCAGATTTGGTGGCACAGCCAAATATGTGGACCCTAGTATCTATAGTTAACCTTTGACCTGAAAATATCTTTTCCTGATAATAGTATTTTTGTCTGTCAAAGATCGGTTAAATCGGGTCAATACTTCCCTGAGCCCCATTTACCTAATATAAAGATTTTCGAAGTTCCCGGTGACTTATATGTGGTTATCTCAACGAAAATGAGAGAGCTTGTTTTACTCATAACAGCTTATCTCTGTGCCTAAAATAGATAAAATTGGGCGAAAAACTTGACCTAGCCCCATATATGTAACGTATATCAGGATTTTTGAATATCCGGCTGACTTTACGCCATGTGATTGGTGATAGTATGGGAGGTACTTTATTAAACCCAGGGACATTTTTTAGTATGTAGTATGTTAATAGTTTGTGGTATTGGCAAAAATAGTTGAAATCGGGTCAACACTATCCCCAACTCCCATATAATGATTTTCGTTTTTCTAACAAACCTTATGTCGAATATGTCAGTCAGTCTATGAATTATACAGGGTGCCTTCCAAAGTAAACAGGACTTAAAAAAAAACAGAATAAATGGTTTTTTCGGCAAAATCAGTTTAATTTATTCAAAATAGTCTCCTTCTGCTTCAATACAGCTTTTTGCACGGTCCAAGAGCATGTCGAACGTGTGTTTTAGCTCGTTGGCCGGTATAGCCGCCAGTATGCCGGTGCAAGCCTTTTGAATGTCCTTTACGTCTGCATAACGCTTTCCTTTCATGAGCAAATGCATTTTTCCAAAAGGAAGAAGCCGCACGGTGCCACATCAGGTGAATACGGGGAGTGGTTAATGGTAAAAATTTGATTTTTGGTCAAATAATCCTTCTTCGAATGTTGGATTCTGAGCAATTTTTGGTCGTCAGTCAATTTCTGCGAAACGAACCCTGCACACACCTTTCTTAAGCCCAAATGTTCAATCAAAATGCGTTAAATCCATGTTTTGGAGATGTTCAATTCCATTTCCATGAATTTCAATGATGATTTCGGCTGATTTTTAATGGTAGAATTTCGATAGAATTTCCAGTGATCACGGATTTTGATTGGCCGTCATTTATGTTCTCACGACCACTTTGAAAACGTTGAAACCACTCGTGCACTCTGCTGCGGGATAGGCAATCATCGCCATAAACTTGTTTCATCAATTGAAACGTTTTGTCAAAAGTTTTACCAATTTTAAAACAAAATTTAATGTTGGCCCTTTGTTCGAAGCACACAAACATACTGACACTTTAAACGCAATAACTTTACTTCCAATCAATGAAATGTCTTGAAATTCTCACTGGACAATCGATAAACAGCAGATTCTAACGCACTAGTCGACATATAGATGGCGCGACCAGGGGGCGCTAGATTTAAAAAGTCCTGCTTACTTTGGAACGCACCTTGTATATATTATATATATATATATATATATATAGTTGCTTAGATTCCGTTCCTCTGGTTGACGTTTTACACCTTAAGGTATTTCCATGGCTGTGATCCTTGCAAGTTGAAAGAGTATAAAATGTTAGGTTGCACTCGATCTTTTCTCTTCCTTACTTGTTTTAACTAGAGATGACTTCGTTAATATACGCTGTTCAAGGTATAAAGCGTATTTTTGCATTAATTAAGTTAGAAGAGCCCAAAATTTCATGGACTTGGGAGTGACTTCAAGTTTGAGTTAGTGCTTTAACTCGACAATAATAAAATTTTTTAATTATCGTGAAATTTATTGTAAAGGTCCTCTTTAAGACCTTGACACTAAAAAAGATGATACTCAAATAATAAAAACATTTTTCGAGATTCGAACCACCATCATTTCAAACCACTGAAATCCCGAACTTCCCAAATATCTCACTGAAATTGAAGAATGCTTAATATAAGTCTAAATTTGCCAGCGTTTATCTCTATACATCGCACAAATCCATTCTAGAAACCCCACAAACAACGCGCACCATGAAAAACCGAATCGACCACGGTGGATCACCATGCCACGCCATGAATCAAATAGTCACACAGCAAGTGCCATCGGTCCAAACAAATGCCTTGAGCACACACAAATATTATGAAAAGCGCCAAAATTCAGCAGCGTCTAATAAATGCATAAGAATCTCTACTTTCTTGACTTTCTCGACTTTGCTGGCGAAGAAGCAAGCAGAAGAAGTCAGCGAAGAAAAATTACATTCAACGTGGTTGAGAATAGCTGCCATTTATTTGCGGAATTCATAAAGAAAACTGTGTTCATTTATGTGAGTGCCTGCGCCTGCCACTTCTACAATGCTTCGGAGTGCGCGTCTTCAATGCCACTATCGCCGGCATCGACGGCTCGAGCCGTAAAGACTGAGAAATGACAGCGCGTTTATACAACGGCCTTAACTATTCACCAACTTTCTTGAGTTGGCAGCGGAAATGCACGCCACACCAACCCCTCCCCCTGGGACGCGCGCGACTCTTGGCGCATATCACACATTCATAAGTCGCCAGCCTAAAGAATTTTTTCAATCAACACACTCGACGACTGACAGCCAACAATCCATTGCCAATAACATCGAGTTGGCCCAGGGGGCTGAGCAATGGAGCTGTCGAGCTGCAGCGGCTGGCGGAAGTTGGCGAGGCAGTGCATTGAACTGACAAATATGCGGGCTCACGCACACCAACATTCATATATATGTGTACATGTATTCATAAATATGTATATATACTACTATATACGGTATATGGTGAGCTTGTGGCTGCCGAGCGCTCGGAGGACGCACGCAAAGAATCTATATGTACATATGTATATACAAAACCCTTATCGAATTTCTTATAAGCAGAAAATGCTGCGCTTTCCTGCCTCCCTGCTGCCACCAACGGCCTAGGAACTACACATAATGCAACTGCCAGCATCATAAATGCCTAACGGTTTTTGCCTCGGCGAATTTTCCACTTTTAATCCATAAGCTGGTTTTTCAAACACAACCAATCTTTACAACAACACCAAAACAACAAACACCAAACGGCACTACAGAAAACTATCAACCATGATGACAGCAACAGCAGCAACAACAACAGAACCCACTCAAAGACACTAACAAAAGTCTGAAAGTGACAAATACCGCCCGGCAGGGCGTGGTGGAGTGTGAAGCGTGCCGTATTTGTGCTTCGCCCCACCTCCCCACCAAAATTGTGTGTTTAGTTTGTATTTATTAACCATCTAGAAATTGCTAGCAGCCACAATCTGGTGGCAACGCTTGCTATTCGCCACAGTGCGGAGCGTGAAACGTGAATTGGCAGCGATGGCAGTGCGCCAAGAGGCCACAAAGCAACGCTAAGAAAACGCCAGCTTGCTAAGATAACCTCTTGACGGCATACAAACAAATATGCGCACACACACACACAAACGAAACACACACATAAACGCTTGGATAGGAAATTTTCGAGCAAAGCAGCGACGTGCTGCTCCCGTTCATTACACTGCCTCCCGCTCTCTCTTCGCTTTTCCGCAGTCGCTTTGTGTCCTGCCGGCATTGTTGCTGGCATCTGAGTTTGTCTTTTAAATTAACATTGTGTAATTTAGTTGAAAATGTAAGTGTTTTATGCTAATAAGGCGAGATTCCCACAATCACAGCTAAGAAATGTGCCTGATGGGGAATTCGGTTCAGCAAGTCAAGGCGATGAGGCTTGCTTGTGCACGCTGTTATGAGCTTGTTTTCGCATGTCATTTACTTTCATTTCATTGCTTTGACAAATTGCAATGACAAGTGTAAATATTTCCCATTCTCCTTTCATCCTCTTTTCTATACAATTTGCATGTGGAAGATTTGCCACAATGAGATGATTTATTATTATTACTATTATGCTTAGACTAAGTAAATGTGGTTGTAAGCAGAGATTTGCCTGAGGCAAGTTGTGTGCTCTTGAAGTGGCCAGGCAACTTTTTTAGCAGAGGAGAGGGGAAAGTAGTTGATCAATTTATAAATAGCAAATATTTTGTATGCACACAAAGTTCGAAAATAGTTAATTTCTTGTCTTGGAAGTAAAACACCTTGAAGGCATTGCTGATCCTGTAAAAATTTAGAAGTCATACGTCAAAGATTTTTCTTTGTTCCAGTGTGGTTTGAAATTTAGAGGGGTTGACTAAAACAAGAGCCGGAATGTAACGCTCAAAATCAGCTCTGCTGCTAAACTACTTAAACTAGTTGGACTTTTCGAAAAGTTAAAGCATTTGATATATGTTACCCTATAATTGTATATTTGAATTCTAGTTCCATCCGGCAGATTATGGATAATTTTTGGACCATAAATCCTCCGTAGAACCTTTCTCTTGAAAACTCGTACCGCTGACTTATCAGACACCATATAGCAGGACGGTGGTGATGCATGACTCATAGAATTTGGTCCTTGTTCGTCAAGAGAGGATTTTACTTCTAAATCGCCCACTCACTCCGAAGTAGCGCATGTTGGCAAGAGTTAATCTGTGTCGAAGGGATCAGAGACTCGCTGCGTATGGCACAGCGCGGGATCTTTAAGAAGAACTCCAACGGCGGCTCTTGAACTGGTACTAAACCTGCCACCTATACTTGTAGACCTCTTCGCTGGTAACTGCGGACCAAAATCGGCTGGACGACTACTAGCTGCAGGGGAATTTACAGATAGGACCTTCGAATATAGCTCAATGGGTAATGGCGGTTGGGCAAACACCGCCTACATGACACAACTTTTCAACTGGGAAAGAAGGTTCAAAATAAGCATAAGAAAAGATGGCTGGCGTAAAGGTATGTATGTTAGCTACGCGCAACACTCTAAACATCTATACTGTTGGCTCGAAAATGTAGAATGTAGTTGGTGCGTGGATAAACTGTCCAGAGTTAACATCCATAAGGCAACAAGTTACCGGACCACTGTAGTATATTACAACCTGAGGTCTTTGCTATTGGGAAAACCGCGGAGCTGTAACCTCATACTGCATATCGGCCAGAAGTGTTTTGAGAACCAGGGCGGCAGTGGAAAGTGTTGCCAGATGTAAGCAACTTCACTTCTACTGGGTGTCAGATCACAAAGGAATCGCGGGCAATGAAATAGTGGACGAGATTGCCAAGAATGGTGTGCGGCTACAGCGAAACAGCGAAAAACGTGATAAACATTAGAAAACCCTTGTATTGTCTATGCGACGATCTGGACAAAAACATGGGAAAGAAAATCAAAACATAATGGAACGAGCTACCTGGGTTCAAGACTGCAAAAGTCATGTGCAAAACGGTAGATCGAAAGTACACAAAACTTCGATTGGCACTCTGACTACTCTGCTTGGACTTAGCAAATGAACTCCATCTGGTATCACAAAGGACTAAATTGGTCTATGCGTGGCTTATTGCCTACCAGTTTAATCTACCTTGTTTTGTGTTGGATTTCGAGGCTGATGTTGTTGTTGGTGTTATTGCTGGTTTTAAGATAGACGAAATTATCTACAACTTCAAAGACTCGCACCGTTAAATTTAAAATCGCGGGTAAACCGCATCGACAATTATTTTTTTCTCAACCTCTTTTCATGTCTGCAATTTGATATCTATTCGTCAAATGTTGTGTGTTTTGGCAACTGTTTGTTTACAACACGAACACTTGGGCTGACGATGCGGATTCTTCGGTTTCGAATACAACTACAGGGAGCCAATCAGATTCAAATATTTAAGTGAGGGTCTACCTTTGGCACGCTTCATAGCAAAACATTATCCAAAATGTGTTACGACAATCCATGAGAGATGTTGAAAACTCTCTGATGTAGACACGCACTATTTCAAGGCACTTTTTTATATGGGACAATATACGCTGTTATTGGTTGGCAAAAAGTACGTTTTCGATGACTTCACTACATTCACTGATGGAAAATATGTTGTAAAAATGTAGGAAATTGCATCGATTGGGCTTGGGCGTTGCGTTTATGTGGACCAGACCAAGACAAATTTGAACTTGAGTATATAATTGCTCACTCCTTGAAATTCTTTACTTAAACGTTAACAAAAATTAAGTTCATGATGCGTAAGTCTCCAGAACTGGGGAAATTTTAATAATCTTTCTTTGGAAAAGAATTGATTTCAAATTATAAACAACTTCAAGATTATTATTGGTGGCCACTAGCTTTCTCAAACGCGACATTTAATTTTCGAAAGTTTGACTTACGCATACAGAATTCACTTCCCTACAGAAAATATCAGAAAACTTCGACTTTTTTAAGCAAATTATTTTTAAAGCGAGCAGTTATCTAAATATTTATACGATTTAGCTCGGAAAGACTTCGAAAATCAAAAGATAATATACAATAATAACAAACAAATAGTGACAATCAATTTAACGTCCTCCTTGACCCCACTCAATAGAGCGGCGTATCGTTTACCATATTATCTACATATAACCAGCCTTCTACCGCAGCCCTTTAAAAAAGCCTTCTCCCTTGTATTTTTTATTAGAAGGCTCATAAAATTAACTGCTGACCGTTATGAAATTTTCACTCGCTCGTAACTAACTTTTTGTGTACTTTAAAATTTATGTGAGAAAAATGGCAAATATACAAGCAATTAACCCATTGCCTTCGGCCAAAGCATGCTTTATGCCAAAATTACAAGCCCACTCTCACTAATCAAACCCATTTGCAAGTCACAAGCATTTCAGCGTCCTGCCTCAACATGAGTGTGCACGTGTGTGTGCGGCGCATGCTTTGTGTTTTTCGGTTTACGTGCTGGAAATGCTTTGCATACGTGAAGCGTCTGCCGACAAGTACGAGTACAAACTCCCTGAGATACTTTTGCTTGAATGCAAATACTTCTCCACAAGCTTCTACATATGTGCGAGTGTTTATGTATTTGTGTTTGCTCTTCAGCGAACTTTACCATACAGAAAGCAGAGCGGGGCTCATGCTGTAAAGATCTTTTTATTTGATATGGAAACTATTTCTCTGAAACCGCTTCTATCAACTGGACCCTAGTAGCCGGCAGTAGTTGAAAAAAATAAGCAATTATATTTTTATAACAAAATGTGAGCTTTACGAGTATTTGTGAATTTCGTTGAGTCGCATCGTGAAACTCAAATTCTTTACTAGTATAAAACCAGTTGAGTTTTAAGCAAACAAAATTCTCTGCTGGGTTCATGGCGCGGCATGGAATTGCTGGGGGCCGTCTCCTCATTGTTGATTCCGTTGCAAACACAAGCACCAAAAACACTTGTTGTGTGCATACATTAGCACACATGCACTTGCAAGCTCGTACACATGTACTACATGCTTCTATGTACTCCAATAAGTGGTGCTTGTAAGTTTTGCAAATTTGGTAATATGAACTTCGCAACGGTTTATTAATACGAAAGCAATTTCTATTTAATCCATGCTAGGCGTTGAATTTTTAATACTTTTTAGACGAAATAGTGAACATTTTTTGAGTTATGGTTATAACTTCACGAACATAGATGTATTATTAAGAGGCGATTAAACTAAGACAAGTTTCTGAATTTTCAAGGCAGTAATATTCATAAGTGAGCATATTAGTTAACAACGGCTTTAACAGTCTTAAAGTATTCATAAAAATATTCTCCTTTTTTTTCAGATGTTCTATATTTTTAAAAAGTGCTTATCATTTCTAATTTTTTAGTTAAATTATTCCAACTTGTAATAAACTATTAACATTTGAAATTAGACTCTTATCTTATCACTTTTCTGGTGAGCGAACATAAATTTTTATGGCGGCAGGTATTATTTTGCCAATTCTCAGGTTCAAAAACTAATAGCTTCTGCATATTAAAATAATCAACTTACTTCTACAGCTTTTTACCATCGTTCATAACCTTAACTTTATAAAATTTGTATTTTGTATTATCCACATTGTACATTGGCTTCTATATATGTGTATTGTCACCGACAACAGGAATAATCATATACCAAACACCAGTGCGTATGAGTGATATTTATATGCCGACAATGTAGTCACCAGACGCTTGAACTGAAAATTCGATTTTGCTCTCTAGCATATTTTCAATTTTCGATATTTCTAATATCCACATTATAAATTTAAAAATTAATATACTGAGGCAACGTTGTTGTGCTACTCTTTTTTAGTTCCTAATTAATTTATATATTGTAGATATTAAAGAAATTTAAAGAAAGGTGCCGACCTTACTTAACTTAATGTATCGTCGCCTTTTATGAGTTTTTATAAGCTCCTACAACAATGTAATATACATATATAGAAATATTGATCAAAGTTCTTGTATTGCTTTCAGGTTTAACAAGCTATCCATGCTGGCTCAAGGCATTAAATCCGCTCATAAGTCAGAAAAAATAGTTTTTTATTACGTTTATATAGGCATTTTATTTATTCACAAAATAAAATTTAAAATGTTTTCATAATTCGATAGCTTAGATACTCCAAACTGTCTTACTAAAAGTATTTTTTTTTTTAATTCAAGTTATTTTCGAAGTTTTTTCCGTTTTAGTGTCGTGGATCGGTTTGAGCTGTGGACGAAACTTAAAACGCTTTTTTCTCTAAACTATTTTTTTGATGCGGTCGCCATAATACCTCAAGAATCATATCTCTCTTTCCCAAGAATATGAAGATGATGATATATTTTGATATTTGGGAAAAATCCGATAAACTTGTGAAAAAATCGACTTTTATTTTTAGATAGCCGCCATTTTCTAAAAAAAATTCGGCATTGTGATAGCGAAATTCGTACTAATTACAATAGTCCTTCATTGTTTTTTTTTTTTTTTGCCTATGACCACACGAGTATAAATCAAAGCGACGAGAATTTTTAACCTTCTTTACTTCAAGGACGCATAGCTAATGCAATTTTTTGTAAACTTTTGCAAATTGTTGCTACAGAGTTTAATAGTTTTGTGCACTAACCGGTTGTATGTAACACCCAAAACTAATCGAGATAGATATAGGGTTATGTATGTAAATAAATGCTCAGCATGTCGATGCTCTGTCTGTCCGTCCGTCCGTCCGTCCGTGCAAGTTGTAACTTGCGTAAAAATTGAGATATATTGATGAAACTTGATACACATGTTCCCTGGCAAAAGAATTATGAGTTCGTAAGTGGCCCTCTAATAAGTTTATTGTACCACTAAGGCTACAACCACCAAGTTCATCTAACGCAAATACTATTATTAGAAATCCTACCGACAGTGTAAAAATGGATGAAATTGGATGATGACCCAGCTCACGCCCATATAACATTACTGTTAAAAACTACTTAAAGCGCGCTAAATCAATAACTAAACACGTCAAATACATTAAACTTTACCCCTGAGATGGTATGAGATAGCTTTGTCGAAGCCGAGTAAAAAATTGGTCTAGGGGATGGAACAGAACAGTTGTGGTGAAATCACCGATTTCGGGACCCGTTCGGCGGATTTCAACCAAATTTGGTACGTGGCATTCCTCTGATATTCCCATAAAAGAGTGTGAAAATAATAAATCGAACTAAAACCACGCCTTAAATTTCATTTGAAACTTTCACTTTCCAGTAATCAACCAAATCAACATAATTTTCGTTTTTCTAACAAACCTTATGCCGACTACTCGCTCAGTGTATGTCGTTGTATATAGTATATGTATGTATATATAAAATTTGTTGGAATTCGTTGACGTTTTCACCTCAAAGTATTTCCGTGGCTTTGTAAGAGTAAGAAATGTTCGGTTATACCCATACATAGCTCTTCCTTATATTTTAAATTAATTTGTACTCTTCAGATGTAAATTAAAATATATAAAAATGTATGGTAAAGGAATTAATTTTTTTTTAACAATTACCAAAAAATACTCAAAATTCGGTCCTATAGACTAGAAAATCCCTTTAATGCGCAGTCGTGTTTTGTGAAACAAATTTACTGTTAAAATAAAAAAATCGATATTATTAACAGAACTATTTCCTCGATAATTAGCTTAGATCGCTTGGTCCAGGCGTTTAGATAACTTTGCTTCAACAACTCTCAAACAAAGTTTTGGTACAAATGAGATATAATTTTTGGGAGCTGAAACTATTAGCGTCCAATTTACGAAAATTACTTACAAAACTATATACATATATGTGATACGTATACAAGTGGAGTTTATGTTTGACCTTTAGCAATCATAGCTTCAACGCTTTATAGACTTAAACTTGCTTCACTTCCACAAAAAACACGAACTTTTAGCTTCCCACTCTTACAATTCCAACTCTTTCCATGCAATGATAAATCGACACGAAGTATTGCACCCAAATATATGTATAAGAATCGATAAATTTACATTCCCGATAAATCATGACATTTCTTATTATCTAAGGGACTAATTAATATTAGCACTAATGGAAAGCATAAGAATTTAATTATATTGTCCAATTACGGTATATATGTACGTATATACACAAAATATATAGCTAAAATTTCAATTGTTTTCCTGCTAAAAATTATGGGATACAAAACAAAAAGGGGGTTACCACTTTACGAAAAAGTGGGTACTTACAAGGAGATTTATTCAGTACTGCAATAAAGAAAAAAATTAAGCTAAAGCAATCATTGCACTCCATAAAGCTAAATTCAACTCATACAAGTCAGATAAATAGTTAACACTAGATAGATACATACATATCGTCACCTAAAATGCAAAACAACGTATCATTAAAAAAAAAATTGCTGTCAGATAAAATAACCAATATATAACCATTTTATAACCAATACATAACCATTTTATAACCAAAACTCAAATTTTACTTCAATATGAGTGCATGATAACCAATATATAACCGTTTTATAACCAATTTATAACCAAACCCCAAATTTTGTTTCAATATGAGTGTATGATAACCAATATATAACCAATTTATAACCAATATATAATCGTTTTATAACCAATACATAACCATTTTATAACCAAAACTCAAATTTTGTTTCAATATGAGTGTATGATAACCAATATATAACCATTTTATAACCAAAACTCAAATTTTGTTTCAATATGAGTGCGTGATAACCAATATATAACCATTTTATAACCAAAACTCAAATTTTGTTTCAATATGAGTGCGTGATAACCAATATATAACCATTTTATAACCAAAACTCAAATTTTGTTTCAATATGAGTGTATGATAACCAATATATAACCGTTTTATAACCAATACATAACCATTTTATAACCAAAACTCAAATTTTGTTTCAATATGAGTGTATGATAACCAATATATAATCGTTTTATAACCAATATATAACCGTTTTATAACCAATACATAACCATTTTATAACCAAAACTCAAATTTTGTTTCAATGTGAGTGGTTTCTATTTTATTGGTTTACCTTCGCCTGAAAAGTGATGTTCGTTGTTTTACATTTTAGATGACGATATACAAACTACATACCATACATATAGGCTAAAGGGAGTCAGGGGATTCACAAGGCAATGGTAAGGAAGTACAATACTTAGTGTATTGTATAAAAGCATATTTGGTTTCACATTGACAATTAGGGATTATTTAAACTTGTTTAAATGAATATTAGACAGCAAAGTATTGAGAATTTAAGGATTTGAAAATATATATATAAATATATGTATATGTAAATATATGCAACCAAATTGGTTAGTATATAATAATGTATATTTTTATATGCTATATGTATAAATACTTTATAAAATCATGCTTTTCTAAATAAATAAATAATAACAATTAACTTTGTCTATGTACATATGAAGCTACAAGGTGCTTCAGTTATAGTTATTCCTTTAAATTTTATTTTTTTTCGTGCAAATTCATTAATCCAATTGAAGCACTCACCCACACGCCGTACTAAAATGGATAATTCCAACGCATGCACAACAACATTAACGCATCATTCATCAATTGTCGAATAATTTGCGTCATCATTGATTTCGTTGATGTTTAGAGCAATGATATATGTTGGAAAATCGCACAAAAATATGCACGATTTTTCAATGTAGGCATTTTTTGCGATGCGAATATTTGTCATAATTATTCCAATTTGCGGTTTTTGAGCATTCGCCAACGCCATTCGCACGCGTCGTTCCGCCATCAAAGGAAAAGTGGTGTAAAAATAAAAAATGGAAAGTACAAAAGGAGCATTTCAATTAATTTCGCAAAGCCTCATGCACCAGATGTGCAACACAAAAGGCAGCTGCAACAACAACTACACACACATACACATAAAAAAACGAGTTTCACATGCTCAATAGGCATACAACTACACTTGTGAATACGTGCTGTGCCTGTAGTCACTCACTAACACTCAGGCGCGCATGCAAATAGATGAGGGGGAACAAACAAATAAACAAACCAACAACAAACAACAAACAGCATTATGGCGTTACAAATCGACAAAAGTGAAATAAATGGGAATAAAAAGACAAAACCACACTATCAGCTAAAGAAATGCGCACGCACACACTCATATATGTATGTGCATGTATGTAAGTGTGTATAGAAATAAACTCATGTGTGCCTGCGCGCGTCAATGCACACACTATTTCACTATTTCCAGCAGCAGCAACGCCGTTATATGCATGAGCGCGCAAAGCGCCAACAATACAGCCGCCTCCGCAGCCACCTTCGGCGCCGCCAACATCACTTTTACTACGTTTTACTCTCCGCTTAGCCACCTTGGCGGATGTCGCCTTCAAGTCATGTGCGTATGCTCGGCTGCTGTACGCAAATAAGCACTTTAGGGTGATCCAAACAGCGCTCGGAAGTAGAATTGTTGTTTCTTCGTCTATGCGCATATTTATCACATATCGGAGGATAGGCTCGGAAATAGAAAACGCTGTGGAATAAATCGTTGAAGTCTCCGTCTTTAAGAATTAGATATACAGGCTTTGCCCGGAAAGTAATAGGACTGAGTCGAGTTAAAAAAATGTATTAAACCAATCGTTACGATTCTTTAAATCTTTCTCAGAAAGAGCTTATTTCTGCGTGGATACAGCGCTGCCAACGCGATTTGCAAGTATTGAAGGTGTCACGGAACGCATTCTCCGGAATAGCCTTGAGCGCCGAGGTGCATACTGCTAGGATCCCCTCTGTCATCTCAAATTGCTTGCCTTTCAGACCTTTTAGGCCTTTTCAGGCAAGGAAACGAAAAAAGTCCGGGAGGACCACATTTGGGCTGTAGGGCTGCTGTGGAAGCGTTGGGATAGCTGACTCTCCAGGTGTTCGGAGACAGCTGCCCACACGCTCCTTCGTTAGCTAGGAACGCCCTCTACTGAATCCAGTCGGTGCGCGTTCATTCCGAAGTACAGTCGTGACGGAAGAAAATCAGTCCTTTTACTTACGGACAAACCCTGTATCTGCAGTCTAAACTTGCAAAATGTCTTATGCGAGCACACCCTAATGCATGCACCTACAATTGATATTTTTTCTGTATTTACAAACAGTTAGTGGCTATAAACCGCGAAGAAGCATGCCGCGCATTTCAAGGATGTGCTAACGAAGAGCATAAAAAACTCGTACAAACAATCGAGTGGAATACAACCGCAGCCACAGGCTTAGCCACAGAAGCAAGACCATGGAGAAATATTTCAATTAATTTTTTGCGAATGTACAGCCATAGGTCCGCATATTATGGAGGGCCTTGAAAGTGCGCACGCACACATGATAACATATGTATATGGAAAGGTGACCAAAAAAGAAGCTAAACATGCAGAATGAAACTCGGGTTCTTAAGTATAGTATATACTTTTAACTTTCGAGTCGGTGCATTAACATGATTGCCTTCGGCTCTGATTTTTTGACATCCATAAATCCTGTCCAAATTAACTTTCCGCCAGGCGCGATCTTAAACTTATATAAAGCCTTAGATCACTGGTGAAGTATAGCGGGTCTTGGTGGTCAAATAAGAACTGGTAAGATTTCTGCAAATTTGTGTTTTGAGTCTGAGACCCTCTCCGTAATAACTTCATTCACTTCAAGGGTTTGAGGTTATGTCGGAATTTTGCCTTTGAACTCCGACCACATCGGTCAAGAAAAGGAGTACAATTTTGGTGTCGGATATGTCGTGGTAGAGAGACTTTATTCAGTCTGCGGTAAGCAAGAATCGAACTTTTCGCAATTTTTCGTCTTGTCGCTATCTTTTCGACAGTCAACTGTATTTGCAAGTAAAAAATTAGTGTCTATTACATACAAACGGTAGATACAAACATCTGATTGTGAGACTCAAGTGTCACCGCTGAAACAGTAACCAAAAACATGTCGGCGGATATGAAACTGTGTCAACTTTTCAGCGCTGCCATGTTTTGGCGGATGTAGCAAGGATGGGCTAGGACAACACGACACACAACAAGCAGGTGGCAGGTGGCAGGTGGCAAGCGACGTGTATGACGGCAAACGGGCCGATCGGCTAAGCTAACTCGATAGAAAGCGACAGAAGGTGTAAGGCGTGCTAGACGGTGACGCGAGCTCTGATGAAATGTGTGGCGCTGTAGAGCTCGGTGGACGGACGCAACAAACAAGGCGCATGAAGAGCTTTCAATGTGATAAAGTGATGTCGGCGCTGGTGACGATGATGGCGAGACAAGATGCCAGTGAAAATTGTTCAAAGCAGATGGAAGCGCGCGTGTAAATGAATAGTTAGTTTGGAGCTCAACAGTCGCCAGAGCTGATGGATGACGCTTGACGCTGGGACGGGCGCTGTAAGTTGTGCACTGAGCAGCTGCGCTGACAGATGGACTACTGCAAAGACAAACACACATGGAAGGAATAACGGTGGGAACGGAAGGCAGGTTGGTACAAAGCTTATTTACTACACTTGCAACATGCTTTCTACATGCCTACAAACATACATATGTGCTTAGAGTGATGAGTAGCGGGTGATAGGTGAGGGTGAGGCTGTGACAGCATGCTCAACTTGAATGACACACTTACTTTTCATTATACGATTCCGGTATTCGTCGTCGCGTTGCATGGTTACACTGCCGCCGCCGTTTGAAACCATAGAGCTAACTTGTTCCATAGGTACTATATCCTGTGGAAGAGACAAGAGCAAACAACAACAAAATCAATTAAAGCCATGGCAGCACATTAATCAACAGAATTTTCGATAACAAGTCGGGTATCATGGTATTTTAATTGATTGGAAATCAATTTGACTTCAACGACTCGGTTTCTTAAGTACATATACACACATATGTAAACCGTTTTAGGTGATTTTTTACAGCCGTTATAAAGTAGTCTTGTGTCACAAGTTAGGGATTTTTAATTAAAAGCAGTTTGTTGGACTTTCTGCCACCGTAAGCATCTAGATGAGCCGAAGGTGACTGACTTCTTGCGCTCCTTTAGACTATGTAATGGTTGGAGAGTACTCGGTAGATAATTTTACAATCGAGCGAAAGCTAAATATTCCATCATATTATAATTAGTTGGTTGAATAGGAAATCCGTTTGAAAAATTTCCTATTAACACTATCAACTTACAAGGTTAGCAATGGCCACCAATCTAATGAAAACTAATGAAAAACTTTCTTTATAATTTCATTTTGTGTACTGGTCGGAATTTGAACTCCGAGTTCTTACTCAAATCAAAGCTTTTTTTAAGGAACAGTTCTTCAACTTATTGGGTAGTCAAAAAGTCTTTTCGTATTTCTAATCAAACTTCAACTCATTTTTTTTGTATTTATACCTATGTAATGAATTTTAATGAACCAAATATGTTCCATTTTGGTCGACCACTTTTTGTCAATTTTCCGTTAGAGACTTTATTCCACCAATGTAAAACTTTTCTGTTATCTCGGCGAAAAACTGCGACAAGTAATTTTCACAGGCCTTTTTTGAAGCCAACTTTACTCCATTAAGCGAGTTCTGCATTGACCGAAGCAAATAGAAGTCCGATGATGCAAGGTCAAGCTCTCCTAATTCTTGACGAATCATCAAAGATGTCTGTGGTCTAGCATTGTCCTGATGGAAGACGAAGCTCATTTCTATTGATCAGTTTTGGCCCTTTTTTCGATTGTTTGCTTCAATCTCAAAAGTTGATGAAAGTAAAATGTAGAATCAATCGTTCGACAAGGCTGAAAACACTAAACACTCAGCATAATCGATAAAAAGCGATATCATGGCTGCTTATGTGATGGTCATGATCAATCTTTTCCACAATTTCGTCGACTTTTCAACGATTGGTCGAGCAGAGCGAGGTGCATCTTTCACTTCGAAATTTCCAGAACGGAGCGAGCGAACCATTGTTGTGCTACACAAACTGATACAGCATCGTCTTCGTAAACTTCACAAATTTCATTGGTGACTTGCGTTCCATTCTTCGCTTTTTATACAAAAATTTCAAAATATAGCGAATTTCTTCATTATTTTTACTCATTTTTCAACAGCTGCAACTTTTTTTCAACTTCCCCGAGTTTATTTTTTTTCGGTACACTACATGGTATGATCAATATGATTGACAAAATACGAAAAGACTTTTTCCACTACATAACATTATAGACAGAAATACTAGTTTTGTAGGAGAATGCAACAAGCTTACATTTTCCTTCAAATAAATTTGTTTCCAAACAAACTAATAGTGACGAAGAAGCCTCCAAAAAAATTGTCTCTCATATAAAAATCTTGATCCAAGAAGTTATTCCGTATATACTTTAAAAAAATGTCATGCACGCTTTTCATTAAAAAACAATATAATTTCCATCCAGCCAGTCGCCTCCTGCTGCCTCTCGATAAAGAACTGTTAACCGAAAAGTAACTTCTCCCCGGAGACTTACAGTTTCATTAATCATCGCACAAACGCAGCATGCTATCAGACACAGAAGAGCTAAAGCCTCGAAATGGAAAATGTGTCGTGCCTTCAAGCAAAACGTTGATGTGATAAGCTCAACTGATTGCCTAAAAAAGCTCCCAAGCGGCTTTGAATTACAAAAACACTTTTTGCCATTTTTTTCGTTTGCGCACTCAGCTGGTCAATATTTTCTGCTTTTAGTGTGTTTAGGTGAGCTTGCGGTCCCTTGCTTCCCACAAGCTCAAGGTCACAATTAAAAGTTAAATAAAGAAAAAAATAAAAAGCGTTTGAAATGCAGTCTCCACCTCATTTTCTATAAAAATATGCAAAATTACACAAGTTTTGTTTACACACAAACACCACAAAAGCGAACCGCCAGCAACTGTCCTTGAAAAGCCTTTATCGTGGCGACCCACAAGGTACCTTAATTATTTAATAATGCCTAACTCACTTTCTTATAAACACTCATCGTTGACATTTCCTCAAGCTCGAGCACATAGACATTGCGTCTCTTCGGCATTTTCCACTGTGCCGTCGTGTAAGCGGCAGGCGACTGCTCTCCCGTACCGACTGGAGCTTTTCACGCGCACAAAATCTTGCAAATTGATAATAATCAAACGTGTCAATTAATTAACTGTACATTCATGCGAGCACACATTTTCTATGGAATTTGTTCGGCATTAAGACGCCAACGGGTCGGGTTTCACTAAACCGAGTGATTATTATTAGCTCGTGAGTGTCGAAGGTCTGGTGGGCGAGTACAAATATGAAGAGGTTGTTGTTATTTCCTATTTCCGTCACTCACTGCGCAGACAATGATTATATTAGTGGCTTGTGTCCTTCTGTGACTAAAATTGGCTAGCATGTTAACCCAGCCATGAATTTATTTGTCACAATTTGAGAGAGATAATCATTCTTTGGCGGTGAGACTAGTGCACGTATTCTCCCCCATGAAAAGGCGGCTAAGAAAACTGGTTAGCTATACAGAAATGAAAACGTACTTGTAGTTCATAAAAATACTTCTTCTCCTTTATTGGGGTAAACACCGCTTACGCGGTTATAACCGAGTTTACAACAGCGCGGCAGTTTTCCTTTTCGCAGTGTGACGCCAATGGCAGATTCCAAGTATAGCCAGGTCCTTATCGACCTTGTCTTTTCCAACGGAGTGGAGGTATTCCTCTTCCTTAGCTTCCTCCGACAGGTACTGTGTCGAATACTTTCAGAACTGGAGTGTGTTCATCCATACGGACGACATGGCCTAGTCAGCGTAGCTGCTGTTAAGAGACATGATCAATGTAAAGTCGTCGTATACCTCTTACAGCTCATCCTTCCATCGACTGCACTATTCGCCGTTGCCAATGCGCAAAGAGCCACACATCTTCCGCAGAATCTTTCTCTCGAAAACTCGTAACGTCGATTCATCAGTGGTTGTCAACGTCCATGCCTCTGCACCATATAGCAGCACGGGAATAATTAGTGGCTTAAAGAGTTTGGTTTGATCTTTGTTCGTCGAGAGAGGACTTTACTTTTCAATTGCCTACTCAGTTCGAAGTAGCACCCGTTGGCAAGAGTTATTCTGCGTTGGATTTATAGGCTGACGTTGTTGTTGGTGTTAGTGCTGGTTCCAAGAGAGACGACTCTTATCTACGACTTCGAAGTTATGCCTGTTAACAGTGACGTGGGAGCCTAGTCGCAAATGCGGCGACTGTTTGTTTAATGACAGGAGATATTTCGTCTTGTCCTCGCTCACAACTAGACCCATACGCTTCGCTTCCATAACCAGTCTGGAAAAAGCAGAACCAACAGCGGGGATGTGTAGGCCAATAATATCAATATCATCGGCGTACGCCAGCAGCTGTACATTCTTAGAAAAATTGTGCCTTCTCGATTCTCGTCTGCAGTTCGAATTATTTTCTCTACGAGGAGATTGAAGAAGTCGCACCATAGGGAGTCGCCTGGTATGAAACCTCTTTTGGTAGCGAACAGCTCGGAGAGGTCGTTCCCGATACTGTAATTGCTTTTGGCTAACACAGCCGTATTAGTTTTGCGGGAACACCAATTTCAGACAAAGCGGCATAAAGGCAGCTCTTTTTCGTGCTGTTAAAAACAGCTTTGAAATAAACGAAGAGGTTGTGTGTGTCGATCCTCCTTTCATGGGTCTTTTCCAAGATTTAGTGCATGGTGAATATGTGGTCAGTTGTTGATCTTCCGGGCCTAAAGCCACACAATAAGGCCCAATCAGTTTGTTGACTTTGGGCTCTTTCACACAATAGCAAGAACCTGAGAAGATACTATACTGCAATCTGCACATCAGGGACTTAAAACAAGTATTTCTGCTAGAAAAAGTTATTATAATTTAAATTTCCCTTACTAAACGTGCTTAGAGTTCCGAGTTCTATAAATCAAAAAACCTTTGGAACACACTTCCGTTTGAAACCAGTCTCTGAACAAGTCAAAAATCACTTTCATCATATTTTTTGTGTGTAGGCAATTGTCATGCAATTTTGTGGTCGATTGTCTTTGGCGTTTAACCGGTTTGGCATAAGTGCCCGTACATACACAACCATTCATATATATACATATGTATATGTCCGTCACTGTGACATTTGCCATTTCATTGTTTAATATTTGCTAAACACACACACACACACTAAAGTACAAATATTAGTATTTTAGCTCCGACTGTGACATGTTACTCACTCAACGGGACTCTGTGTGCACATGTGTGCGCCAGAGTTTTGCTAAGCCTCAAGGTCTCCATGGGCAGGGTGCCCAGCATGTGGTATATGTAATTATTGTGATTATGCATTGTAATTTTGATGCCCCCCAAAGATATGTCAAATAGGTAAACAAACCGTTATTTCGATGTATATGGCTGTGTCTATAGCTAATTGTTATAGAAATCCGCTCTAATGAGATATTCTAAATATGTACTAAATATAGATTTTTAAACGCTTTTATATGAGCTCGGTTTTCAGGGAGATGTGCGGGAAATGAATGAGAAAAATATGAGTTTGCTAAATTATTTGCTAGAATTTATGGCAAATGCTTGACCAGATGAGATAGTATCAAAAGTTTGTATAAATAGCCTCGGACCTTACCAAATAATTACTGTTAATTAATGTTTTGCTTAGTTTGGGAATTGAAGTGCTTCAAGGTGTTCAATAAAGTGCTCACGTGTCTGTAATGGCCTAAACTATAAACTCATATATACTATTCTCATTTGAATAATGTGAGTCATACCAAAAGCGGGTTTGGTATGAAATTTCTTTACTATACTTGCTCAACATTTCGTTACATTGTATTATTTGTTCACCTTATTGTTATTTGTAAAACTAACTGAGATAGATATAGAGAGTTATATACGTATATATAAATGATCAGAGTTATCTCCGTCTATCTGTGAAGCCCCGCCCATAGTAATATCCTCTGCGAATGAAAGGTATCTTGTCGTCATACTCGGCTCCACCCAACCGGTGTGAGAAGTTCTGTAAGGCGCTGCTCATTCAGATTGGCAGGGTCCTCATGCGTGCGGCAATCAAGAGCTGATACCTCCTAAACCAGGGTGTTATGCGATTCCTGTGCCCGTTGGACATTTGCAGCCAGGTGATAAAATCGGCAGTACTCTAATGGAGCCTTCCCAACACTGCGCCGCCTTGGGAAGTAACGGTGGCCTTACTGCGTCAAGGAGCTCTTGTGTTCTCCGCGTAAAGAATAGACCAGTAGGCTCACCTAGCCATAAGCCAGATGAGCAAACAAATTCCTAATACAACAACAACAACTAACTGCAACATGCCAAATGCAGGTAAGAGCGAATCAGGGGCCAGGCGTAAGTTCAGCTTTTTGGACGTTCTTTCGCAATCTTCGAGGATCACGCGCGGGATGATGATGATGTGCCCTCCTGTACTGGCACTCAGAAGAAGGCGTCTACTGCGACTGTTGTAGGTGTCACGAACCCCCCTCCCCCTCACAAAAAACCTCCTCGAGCAGGATCAACTACTCTGAGATGGGTGATTTCAAGAAGGTCGAGGGTGAGCGTAGAAGAATGCGGAAGCGGTGAGGGAAAATGTTTCCACAGTAGAAACGGCACCTGCAGCAGGCAGCACATCAAGCATCTACTGGGAGGGTACAACCTTGCAAGGTTTAAAGATATGATCAACCTCCCCCGAGACAGATTCCGCCTCCTTGTCGCGCTCTACACTGGGCACTGCAGGCTCAAGAACTTGTCTAACATGGGCATAGTCCCTTCCGCAAACTGGCAGTTTTCTGACATGGAATAGGAAACTTCAGAACACCTGATTATAGAGTGCCCATTTGTAGAAGCAGGCTCAAAGCAAGGTTCCATCTACGTAGACAGGGATCACATCATCTCAGTCGACCATGCATGATATAGAAGAGGTCACAATGGACCTTAGGTCGCAGTGCAAAGCCTCAGTTATTTTTATCTTCCCATACTATATTACATTTTAAAACTGATCGAAATCGGACTACAACCGCACCTACTCTTCATATGTATACACACATTTTCGACATGATTCTTTAACTTTACAGTAAATAAAATATGGCCTACATATTCGACAACTTTTATCCGAATATCTTTCAGTCAGTGCCTATCGTTGACTTTTTACTTCAAGGTTTGTCAATGGAATTCCGAGGAAATCTTTTTCTGATAACAATGTGCCCTTGTTGGAAAAATGCGATAAATCAGAGAAGTAACCCTTATAACCTAGCCCCCATAAAATAAATTTACTTATTGTAACGATTTTCAAGGGGTGTAATGAGGTATAGTCATGCTTCTGAGTACGCAGTTACAGTCAAAGGGCTATACCCGCGCACACTGGAAATGTGAGTAACTCTTGCGTATGAGGCGGTAGCCAACCCATTTGGAGCCTAGGGTCACGGCTAAAAGAGAGGAAGCTTCAGTGGATCCACTCCGACTTATTCGGTTTAAGGGTTCGCTGAAGTCTGTTCGCAACGTCTTTTCAACAGACGCAGGACGATATGACCAAGAATGCTTATTATGAGCGGCTGGAGCGCGCTTATGACAATTGCCCCTGCCACGATGTAAAAATTGTGCTTGGCAAGTTTAACGCTAGGGTGCGCAAAAAAGACATCTTTAGTACAACAGTTGGAAAAGTCAGCGTCCATGGCGAAACCTCTCCAAATGTGTTGGGGCTGATCGATTTCTCATGGCCCGAAATGTGGTTGCCTGTAGATTCCAGCACGATCGAAAAGTTCAAAACCAGGCTGATCATGTTGTGATAGATGGACATCAGGTATCCAGCGTTCTTGGCGTGCATATGATCAGAGGACCTAACATCATCTCGGACCACTATATTGTTGTAGCGAAAATATTCTCCCGCCTCTGTACAACAAACACATGGAAGGTACAACGTTGAAAAGCTACTACCACAATCGTGAAACGGTTTTCTACTCGGCTTGCACTCCTGCTCTCTGAGAGCACTCGTCAGCAACTCGATATAAGGGAACTATGAGACGTTACTTCAAACTCCTTACGTAGAAAGGAGAGAAAGCGGGCAGCCTACCTGGCAATGATACGATCGACAACAACACGAGCAGTGAGTATGAACAACTTAAGAAGCTCCCAACAGGGGTAATGCTTGAAAATTCTACAAAAAGATGCACCAGCTAACAGGAGGTCTCAAGACCGGATCATACTCTTATAGAACCCCCAAAGGTGATCTAGTGATCGATGCCCAGATCTTACTGAAATTAATAAGGGAACACTTCTCTAGGCTGCTGAATGGCAATGATAGTGTAAAAAGTAGGACCCAAAAATCTCTGTCAATTACCTTAATTTCGAATATAAGGTCTTATCGAACATAGTGTCGGAAAGACTGAAGCCCACCGTCAACAAACGGTTCGGACCTTGTCAGTGTGGCTTTAGACCTGGAAAATTTACTATCGACCAGATTATCACTATGCACCAACTCTTGGGAAAGACCTGTGAAAGAAAGATCGACACACACCACCTCTTCGTCGATTTCAAAGCTGCTTTTGACTGCACGAAAGAGATATCTATATCTGAACTTGGTAGCCCCGCAAAGCTAATGTCAGCATTGATATCCAACGCAGAATCACTCTTGCCAATAACTTCTACTTTCTACTGAGTAGGCAATCGAGAAATAAAGTCCTCTCTCGACGAACAAAGTCGAAATTCTATATGTCGCTCTCATTTTCGTCCTGCTATATGATGTGGAGACATGGACGATGATATCATCTAATGAGCCGGCCTTAGGGGTGTTCGAGAGAAAGGTTCTGCGGCTGCAGTTGCATCTCGAATTGGCGCCATATAGCGAGAAGAAAAAACGACCGACGCGCTTTTGTTAACTCTACTTTAACCGCGTAAGCGGTGCCTACGCCAGAAAAGAAGAAGAACGAATTTGAAATTCGGTTTGCTTTTATACCATAAAGTATATCGGGCAATATTTGAGGTACCTTATTGAAGGTTACAGAAGTTCTTTTTCTTCTAATAATATGTGATGATGCCAAGAATGGATAAAATTGGCTAATTAATATTACCCCAACTTCGAAATATTTAGATAAAAATGTCAAACAAAGCAAAATTGAGTGAAAGTATAATATTGGCTATATTATAGTCCGAAAATATTTGAAATCGGTCGACAAATTCCCCCACTTTTTCATGAAACGCAGGTTTTCTGTCTTCAACCTAACCTGAATTCGATCACTTTGAATTCAGTTCTCCAATTAATTTTTCTTAACATAATCGAATTTTATAATATTTCCAGAAAACAGAAAAATAACTCAGCTATTCACTTTCAGCTTTCAGCCAACTTAAGCCGAGCTCTTTAAATATTTATTTATTCCACCACGTGTGTTTTCGGCTGCCCAAAGTAAATATCAGCGGTTTCGTTGCAATGACAGTTCGCATCGATTCAGTGACATTTACGGCGCTTTCCTTTGTAAACGCCGCCAGTATGGGCGTGTAAAAGTTTTTCAACAAATTGAAAGTTTACACTTTAACCACCGCAGCCAAAACCGACCAGACACCACAGCCATTGACGTACACACTGACGCACACACTGACGAACACAAACAACTGACAACAGCGAGCCAAAGCTAGGCGACGGAAAAGCAACAGAAGACTGGTGACACTGCCAGCAGCCACTCCCATGAGACACACACGCATACACATGCACATAGCCATACAAGAGGCGAATTTAAATTTAAAATTTATTCGCACATCATGAAGCAAACAAGCCTGCAACGAAATTGCATATGAATTTTTCATTTCCATCGATCATCAAATACTAACCGCAATTTACACGCATACATACAAATATTATATTACTATATACTCGTTTGTGAGGGCCACGCACACCGCAAAATCCCTTCGAATTCACAAGGTTCTTATAAAAATAGGATAAGAACACCTTGTCTTTTGTGCATCAGGCTTTCGGTTTTCTCACCGCTTTTCATTTGGGTTCCTTTGTTTTTGGTGCAACTAAGGACACTTGAGCTTGCTTTTCATTGCATCTGGCAATACTCTCAGTCATTATCTGGATAATAACGGTGTACTTAAAATAAATTGGAAATTCGTCCTTAATTGGCAAAATGGCTTTGCAAAATGGTTATGAAAGATTGATGAATTGATGAAAGCTCTGGTAATTGTGGGTTATGGCACAATCATAACTCGTTTGACCTTATATTATACATCGCAAATATGTAAAAGAGGACTATAGTTGAGGAGTAAATATTCAGGAATAAATTTAAAAAAAAAATCTTATTCCAAATTTCTAATGAGGTTCAAGCACTAAATATGTAGGTTAGGTTAGGTTAATCTGGTAGGCCAATGAGCCACGCATAGACCAGTTTTGGTCCTTTGCGATACCAGATGCAGTTTAGTTGCTAGGTTCATGAGGAGTAGTCATCCTTTAGAACGCCTGCACTTGTAGCGAATTTTGACATACTCTGTGGCCTCACTATCGATACTTCATCCAGTGTATCATACCGTGGCGACCCCAATGATTACACCGTAGCCTTGACAATGCGGGACAAGTGCACAAGATATGCTCGAATATTTCCCTGATGGCTTGCTCTAGATATTTCCTGCAGTCTTTTGGATTTGTCAGACCCATTCTGCGGGCTTATGCCGCCACCAGATAGTGACCATGTTTCTACTGTCCCTTCTATCGAGTGCCAATCGGAATTTTTTGTACTTCCGATCTACCGGTTTGCACATGACTTTTGCAGAGGTCTTGCACCCAGGTAGCTCGTTCCATCAGGTTTTGGTTTTCTTACCATGCTTCTGTTGAGATTGTCCTATAGACAATGCATGAGTTTCCCAATGTTGATCACGTTTTCGGGTGTTAGTCGTGCACCATTCTTGGTAATCTCGTCCGCTATTTCATTGCCCTCGATGTCGTTGTGGCCTGGCACCCAGTAGAAGTGAAGTTGCTAGCTTCTGACAATGCTTTCCACTGCTGCCCTGCTTCACATGACACTTCTGGTCGATATGTGATACCAGGTTACTGCCTTTATTGCTGCTTGGCTGTCTACGTAGATGTTGGCTCTGGATTGCCTGTAGGTGTATTAGAGAACAGTTCCGCTGTTTTCGCAATAGCAAAGACCTCAGCTTAAAATATGCTGCAGGGGTCCAGCAACTTAAAAAGCTGCCTCATCCCTAATGCTGGAGAGTATATTGAGTATATTCCCACACCAAGCAAACAAAGCCAAGAAATAATATAGAAAACATACATACATACACATAGAAATCAACACTAATAAGGTAAGGCACTAACAACTCTCACCAGAATCTTTCGACAGCTCTGATAGTTTCCGGATTGTGAAATTAAAATTGATAATACTCTCTAGAGTGAATTTTACTCTGAAAGACCGTTATAGCTTAACACCTCAATTTCCACCGCTCACTCAATCAATACATAAGCATGTCCTCTAAACTAACGAAGGAATCGGCGTGCACATAGTATTTGTTTATAAATCAATTCTAAATCTGTAAATACTACAATTAATGTTGTAATTAATCATCTGCTGTGTCAGTGCTTACCACCAACGCCCAACGCGCCTCTTCATTACCAAATCCAGGTATTTACACAGAAAACATTTGTCATTTTTGAAGCTCACGATACACCAAATACAAATACAAATACAGACATGTAAAGGTATATGTGTGTTCACAAAGTAACAATAGAAATATTTCGAATTCCATGCCCAATAATTTACCCAATGCCTCTGAGATTCATTAAACCAGCACACCGTGGACAACAACCAACAGTGTCAGTAGGAAGCGGAGCGGCCATCAATTGCATTTCAATTTCATTTGAGTTTTGTAGGTTACATTGAGGTCACCCAGTTGAAATGAACTCAAATCTCTACTAACACACCATCTCGGTTCCTAGAAATTTTAATTGTCATGCAAACTGAAAATTTGGTTGCGGATTTAGAGACAAACACAAAAATATATGTTATAAACATGTAAATATGTGTGGGTAAACCGGAAGATGCACAAACACCCTACAGGGAATTGAAAGCAACTCGAAGGTTATTCATGCTGCTTGAGCGCAATTAAGTGATGAGTAAGTTAATTGCTCTCATTTAATATTTAGCCACTAACCCTTTTAAAACTTAAGCGATCCCTTTGCCTTTGGTTCCGGTTTTTGGTAACAATGGCAGATAGGTTGCCATATTTTTTATAATTTTAGAAGCTGTTTTATTGGATATATTCTACAATATAAAAATCAGGTTAAATGGTGTTGCCATTTATTTGCATTTTTCATTAATTAAATTAAAATTAATTATAAAAATTTGTTTCATTACAAAAATAAAACAAGTAAGAAAGGGCGAAGTTCGAGTGTGACCAAACATTTCATACGCTTTCAATTTGCAAAGATCACAGTCAGGGGTATAGCTACAGGGGTGAGCACAACTTCATATTAAGAAGCGTTGTGAAAAAATTCAACATTCATAATTCGACGAAATTGTGAATGAAAAACAGGCGCACTCAATTTAATTAAGATAACTCGCACAGTGCTAGAACCTTTCTATTAAGTATATGAGGGCTAACAAAAATATTTACTCGACTTAACCCATTTTTAATATACAAACATACTGCTATCAGGAAAGGGTTCTCCCCGAATTTCAATTATATAGGGTAGTCGAAAAAGTATTTTCGTATTTTGTCAATAAATATCTTTTCAGTCGTATATCTCTAATGCAACCAATCACATTGTGTCATACCATATCGCGTTGGAAAGGTGAGATTTTAAGCTTCATTTAACCAAAAAAAATTTAATTCGAGAAATTTAAAAAAAAGTTACAGCTGTGCAAAGCTGAGTGAAAATAATGAAGAAATTCGCTATATTTTGAAATTTTTGTATAAAAAGCGAAGAATGCCACGCAAGCCGCCAATGAAATTTGTGAAGTTTACGGAGACGATGCTGTATCAGTTCGTGTAGCACAACAATGATTCGCTGGCTTCCGTTCTGGAAATTTCGATGTAAAAGATGTACCTCGCTCTGCTCGACCAATCTTTGAGAAAGTCGATGAAATTATGGAAAATATTGACCAGGAGCCATGACATCGCTAAGGAACTTAACATTCATCATCAAACGGTTTTGAACCATTTAAAAAAGGCCGGCTACAAGAAGAAGCTCGATGTTTGGGTACAACATGAATTGTCTGTGAAAAATTTAATGGACCGAATTAACATCTGATATTCTTTGTTGAAATGAAATGAAATCGAACCATTTCTAAAGCGACTGGTAACAGGAGACGAAAAGTGAATCAAATCTGACAATAATGTGCGAAAAAGATCATGGTCCAAGTGTGCTGAAGCTCAACAAATGATTACAAAGCCGAGAATGTCGCCTCAAAAGATTATGCTGAGTGTTTGGTGGGATTGGAAAGGAATCATCCACTATGAGCTGCTCCGGCCTGGTTGAACGATTGATTATACATTTTACTGACAATTGCTGATGAGATTGATGAAAGAATCGAAAAAACTGCCAGAACGGTTCAACAGAAAGGGCTTCATCTTCCATCAGGACAACGCTAGACCACACACATCTTTGATGTCTCGGCAAAAACTGGGAAAACTTGGCTGGGAGTTTTAATGCATCCACCACATAGCCCTGACCTTGCATCATCGGACTTTGATTTGTTCCGACCTCTGATGCAGAACTCCCTTAATGGAGTAAAGTTGGCTTCAAGAGAAGCCTGTGAAAATTACTTGTCGCAGCTTTTTGCCGGGAAACCAGAAAAGTTTTACACTGATGGAATAATGTCTCTTGCGGAAAATGGCAAAAAGTGATCGACCATCATGGTACATATTTGGTTCATTAAAGTTCATTATAAATATAAAAAAAAAAATAAGTTGAATTTAGAAGAGAAAAAATCGAAATAAAGTTCCCAACGGATAACTTCCAGTGATCCCGAAAGTGAACTGAACATGCGGCTATTCCTGTTAGGAATTGGCCAAAAACAACTGGAACTCAATTAAAGTGGGAAACAAACAATGAAATCCTTACATTTGCATAAATGTGAATTTACTGCCTGCAAGCTGCACTTGACAGGACACGACCAAAGCCAAGCGCAACGCAACCAAACGGAGACAGCAGTGACATACATAACAACCAGCACTTGTGAAAGGGACGACGGACACAAAGGAAGTAGAAAAACATAAATAAATGACAACAAGCATATTGAGGCTGCAGGTTGATAAGATGACGACTGGCTGAAACGGGATGCAAGTGCCTGTGTGAGGGGGCCGTGAGGTCATAATATTTATGCATGTGCAGGGAATGCACGGAGTCATGGCTCGGTGGAGCTGAGCGGAAACCAGAGGCTCTTGCTAGTTTAGCATGGGTTGTAGGGGTCTGCGCCTATGTAGGGCAACACGTTTCGCTGAGCAAATAAGCACAACAGCTGCTGGCACAATAAATGCGTCGAGCAAAACTCAAAAGTTGCTGAGTACTCGAGATCTCGAGCGCTGGAGGATTTGAACAATGTAATATAAAAGGGATAAGCCAGTCATAGAAAAGTAAATAAATATTATAAATAAATTTATGAAGTGTGTATGTGTGCAAAGCAGCGATTTGCTGACAACTAAAAGTCACGCGCCGCAGTCTGGACTCAACACGAAAAATACTGTTTTTATTTGTGTGTGTAGTTGTGTATGCGTGTGTGTGGCACTCACCTCGTAACGTGTGTCGATTTCAGGCAATTTCTCCAGAAACTCTTCGACCATGTTTCATTAAGACGTCCAGAGAAATTCCAGCTGCCCCTTCCGAGAAATGCCCACACACTTTTTCTGCTTTCTGTTTGCTTGAGATTTTGGTTGACACTTTGGTTTGTGAAATTATTATTGTCTCCGCACGCTTGGCGACATACACAGTTATCACTTTTCTGCAGTCACTGAGGTCCACTCATATACACATATTCAAAATGTTCGCTGTTGTAACTGTAATTGAGTATCCCTAATCTTGCACACTTTAACACTTGTTGAAGTTGATGAACGGATTAAAAGTGATTACAATGTTTGCAATACTTATTTGCTTGCCACAAACGCCCCGCCTCGCTCGCTGCCTGCTCGCCACGCACTGCGCAATTCGTGCAATTCGCCTTCTGGAACGAAGCTCTGGCTGCATCCACCGCTGCTGCACACGCACACCGACGTGCGATGAACTCGACCACGCCAACTAACCAGCTCACCAACTAACCAGCACACTAGCCACCACCACACGCACACAGCGCACCGCGTCTCACCATACGGTCACCAGCCAACTGCACGGAATGACTTACAAGCGGAATTATTTAGACAAAACGCTGGCTACTGCTGTGTGGCGTGCGTTGCTTCGCTGCCATGTGCCGTGGACTCCCGGAATCGCCGCCAAAAATCAGAGTCCCCTCTACTCAAAGGCACATACGTCTCGCCAAACTATGGACCAGCCAGCAGCTAAATCAAACCGAGCAGAAACAGTTATTAATGCACTAGTGACTGTATTTGTGTGAGTGTGTGTGTGCGCAACACGCCAGATAGCAAATCACTTGGTTGAGAAGAACACAGAATAGACAGAACACAACACACCAGCCGAAAACTGAACTGAACTGAAACTGTGGTGTCACTGAAAGCGACCTCTGTCAGTGCACAAGTCGAACTGAGCATTCGACAAGGAGCCAGCTTGTCTATATGATAAAATCGAAAGGACACTCGCACAGCTTGTGGCGTGCGAAAGTTGCAAATGCTACCGTTGAGCATTATCGTTTATGTGTTCGTGTGTAAGCGAGTATATATGCGTGTATGTGTGTGTGTGTGAGTATATTATGGTTGTTGGCATCAAACCGCCTACCGACCCTACAGCCGAGTTGCTGTGGCGCTGAGGTGCCGAAGCGCCAAAGCACTCGAGTTGTTTGAGTCGTCGAGTCGAGAGTCGTGAAGTCAGAGATTGTCGCATCGATGGTAGCTGTTGATTATGGCTTGCTGGCTGCTGATGTGCACGAGTGGATGTTGGAGCAGAAGTAACGAGTAAACGAGCGTCGGGCGAGCAGCTGGAGCGCCGAGGCGCGCATAATGAGCGCATAACTAGTGAGAGTGGCGAGTCAATGGCCGCAATAAAAATCAAACAAATCACTGGAAGAAAGGGGAGACAGGCAAAGAGTTGACTACGATTCGGGAAAGTTTTCGAGCAAACCCTATGGAGTCACCCTGTGCTGATTTATGAGTCGTGCTTTTTCTTTAAGGAGAAATTATGGAAGACGTTTAAAAAACAGTGTAATGCAAGTATAAATCATATCAATACTCTTCATAAGTCCGTTTTGTAGACCTCATGACAGGCTTTCAGGCCTCGTAGTTAGTACAGGGTACCAAAATTAAGACAAGATCTTCACAGTTGACAGAGTTGAAACAATGTTGCGACCATATTTTGTATTTTCGAACTGTTAAGAAATGTTGTTCCATCTTGTAATGCTCTATTTCAAAAAAAAAAAGAATTACGGCGAAAACGAACGCCACTTAAATATAAAAAACTTCAGTCCGAGACTTTTTCGATTTTGTCGTTACTTATGGCGGGTTCCAAATGAGATATTACAGAAATTCTGGTCAGAAATCGATTTTTTTTGAGAAACCGGCATTTCGTCCAAAAATTGTATTTTGCTTATAAATTCGATTAATTACTAGATTCTAGTATATTTTTTAACAAAATCTGGTTGGTTTTTAATTGCAGAGTAATCACCACAAGACGTCTTTTTTGAGAGGAGCTTCCTTAGATAAGCTGTAGTTCCTTTCGAAACAAATATTTTTGCTAATAATAAGTATTGAAATACAGTCAAAAGAATATAATATCTGTATAAATTCTTGGGTCAATAAATTTAAATTTTTTCTCAGAAAAAGTTCTGGAAAATTCGCGTTTTTCGGTCTTCTAAAACAAACACAGCTCAAAGAGCTATAAATTATGCTAGAATTCGGTATTTTATGCAAAAAATCTCACCCTATAAACTCGATTATGGTCGTCAAATACTCTCTCTGAAGTCAGCATAAGGTTGTTCATGTTTATAAACCAAATACAGCCTTTGAAACAAACACTAACATCATGTTTACTTCACCGACTTAGACACACTGTTGAATTCAACAGCATAATTTCGCTTTTGCGATAACATAAGTGACATTAACAGCATTTTTACTCTTAAGCATTAGATGTTACTAAAAGTTAACTGCAAAGTGGTAAACTGACCACTTACTCACATCGTTGGCAATCAGCGACAAAGTCCGGTGAACGGTACTCCAGCAGGCAACTTTAAAAATAGCAAAATTTAACAAACGAAAAAACACAACTCGCTCTTCAACTCTCAGAGGCTCTCTAACAGCATCGCAACAACTACTTTAACACTCCGCTTGTGGTAACCAATAGCAACAGCGCATAGCGTACGAGCAGAATGAATTTCATTGTGTGTACTCCACTGCGTATGTGGAACATTTAGCAGATAGCGCAAGAGCGTGTTTTGCTTTTCACTTTTCTGATGCTCCGCAACTGCAACATCGACAACAACAGCAAGCCCGCAGCACTCAGCGACAGTAACTGTTTAATAACGTTAAGTTGATTGTCAGTCAATGAGTGCATACTCAGCGTTGCCAACGCAATCGTGGATGATGATGCCGTTACTGCTGCTGTTGCTGTTACTGCTGACGTTCGCCATTTTCGTGCTGCTGCTGCTGCTACGTCATGTGCTCGTGCTTGCCGCACACACACACACACGCATATATGTATATGGCGTTGATGCGATTATGAATAGGTGCGATATACATACAAACAGCGCATGCCTTTACAGTTAACAAGCACACACAGTTTGCATGAAAGCATCGCATATCCTTGCACCAAAAAGCACGAGTGCCTCGCACAATGAAGCGCTGCGCATCACTCTGGCGGATATACTCTGTCAAACATAACCTACATACAGGTACATACATCAACATGATGAGGTGTACTCGTGCGTAGATGTGTGCGGCAGCAACATTCACTTAACGACAGGTGTCCACACACTCACACACACATATGTATGTGCGGTTTTAAGCCAGCGAGTGTGAACAATTTTCGTGCTTCGACGCAGGAACACAATCAAATTCAGGAAGCATAAAGAACGAAAAGAAATGGACATTTTTGAGACCGACAGCGAGAATTACTGGCTTACTGGTACATATGTAAATGTGTGTACATACATAAGTATACCCTTAAGTAGGTAACTTAAATGGCTACATTTACATATTTCAATGGGGAAAATAACAGCTTTAACCTTAACTTAAAAATCTCTGCAAACCTATGTAACCATACCTGTGACCCTCAGTACTCAATATCATCTCTTATATTTTCAGTGGATATACCAGCGGCCTTGCCAAATTTTTTAAGGGTATGGCTGTTTTGGGGGTCTATAAGATCAAAAATGGAACAGTGAAAAGTCTAAACGTAGGTTCTTCTTCTTTATTGTAGCCGAATTTACAAGAGCGAGCCAGTCGTTCTTCCTTTCCGCTGTTTGGCGCCAATTGAAGATTCCAAGTGTAGCCATGTGTTTTTCCACCTAGTCTTTCCAACGGAGTAGAGGTCTTCCTCTACTTCCTCTGGCGGGTATAGCGATGAATCATCTCAAAACTGGAATGTTAGTTCGCTGAACTATGTATGTCTATCAGACCCCGTCGCTTTGTTGTTCTTCAGACGGGTAATTGCTATTTGAACTTCTTCGTGGTCGTGCAATGGAACGTCTGCTCCATCGACATCGTTTGGCAAATCGTGTACACCATCTCACCTCATGGAGTTCTATAAGTATGCTCAAGTCTTGAAACCTTCTGTTAGTCGCCTCATCTATTCAATGAATTTTCGAGCATTACTACTATCAGCTAGCTTCTCAAGCTCTTCATACTCACACATTTCAGCGTCTCTCTTTGTTCTCTTTTTTTTTCTTTCTTCCCACCCCGCTTGTGTTGTTGTCGATCGCAACATTGCGAGGCAGGCTTTCCGCTGGCTAGAAATTCATCCACCAGAATGAGTGCCAGGACTCCACAACTCTATTATATGGCCACTTAAGTAAATGCTACAAGCACCTACTCGTCTCAGTCTTAGTCCGGTCAATCCCACTTCTTGAACAGCGATGATGTTAGCCTTTACTGCTACGAAAAATCAATCAATCAGCTGGTCAACGGCACCTTCCCAATTACAGGACCAGACTCTTCCAGGTGCATGCCCTTAAATCACATTCCTTAATACGTTTACAGTGGTCGTCATCAAAATGAAGGGTCTCTTATCCGAGTCTGTTGTGTCCTTTTGATTAAGGGTGTTTTTACTTGGCGGGTCCCAAACCTGGCGCATAATCCTGGGGAGGGACCGGAAGTCGTTAGCTGCTTAAGTGATATGTAAAATATTCATTTCTGACCACTCCCAACTGCATGGCGCTTAAAGAACTTTCCTCACTTGTGGGAAGTTTTGCACGTGGTTCCATCCTCCAAGTTCTCACACATCGACGGATGCAACTGCATTTTTGAGCACTCAAAACATCCATTTGATCAGCCACCATAGAGCCCTAACTTGGCACCCAATTACTTCTTTTTATTTCTGTATGAAAAAAACTAAAAGGTCAACGTTTTTCGTCATCTGAAGAAGCGGTTGTTGCATGAAGATGGCACCGTTTTGCGATACCTCAATCGCAGTGGCAAAAGTGTTACGAAATCAGTTGAAACGCATGTATTTATCTTAATTGGGAATATCTTGAAAGACAATAAAGCGATTTTTGATGATTTTTTGATATTTGTTTTTTTCTCTCTAATCCTGATATATAAAAGGCAATCCTCGTAGTAAATACTTTATGAAGAATTAAACCACATTGAGGAAAACGCGTTCTCAAAAATCAACAGCTTAACCAACCCACTTTATAGAGCAAATAGAGCTATTAATTCACTGAAATCTATTAGGGGATAAATCTTAAAGTCCCAAAATAAATAATTTTTGTCGTCTTTGACCAAATATTGCACTGCTATCATGTCAAAAGATTTACGTGCGAGAGCTAGATCAAAATTATTATCAAAAGATATCTGATCGTCTCGAGATTTTAATATAATCTGTTTAATATAATCCAAGTTTTGGCGCATCGAAGAAAGCTAATACAGCACTTTTGATGGTATCTCTTCAACATTGAATGCTGTTCACGTTCACGACACGCTTCATAAAACCTAGTCCAAGTTGCGGTTAGAAATCTCTAAACACACGTGCTTTGTGGATAGACGATGAATGCTATTATCGAGTCTCCGCAATCGTGGAGTCTTTCGCAGCGTGAAGTTTAACACATTCAAATAAATTATATTTATTTCGTTCGACTCTGGTGTAGTCTTATTCAAGAATCACTAGACGTTCGTCCTTGAATGCGCTACCAAGGCGTACTAACATAAATTTAGAGTATTCGTACTTACTTTTCACTACAAGTTCTGTTGTTAGAAAATTTTAAGCAAACACGATTAAAAAATGATTTGGCCACAAGTTTATTGAATTAATAATCAATACTTATTTGTTTCTACTAATAATTCGTTACTGTTAGGATATATAGCAAACTGTTGTGACCACTTGCTTTAGTCGGGCACCAAAGAAATACTAAATCAGGCTAAGGAAAAAATTAAATGCGTGGGAAAAATAGACATTTTCCACGTTACACTAACACGTCACCACTGGGGAAAGAAACCGCTGTGTCTCGTAGAATTCAACAAGAACTAACACAAATACTCGCACCCTGCAGGAAAACTAACGGTTTTGTAATTAACGCACTACTTCAAGTTATTGGTGTCAATAAGCCCTACAAACGAGCAAATAATTGCTAACAACTGACCATCAATACAACTTAATGATCAACACATTTCAATGTCGACATGTAAGTAAATATGTATATGTATATGAATTTATTTATTTACTTATGCGAAGCCAAACTTTTTCCTCGCACATTTAGCTTTGTAAACATGAGTAAGTTGGGCCTATTTATACACACATACAACCATTCTATACCCATGTACAAACATACATGTATATCGTCAACTAAAATGCAAAATAACGTAACAACATTTCCGGAAACTTACAGTGGCATGAATGAAACACGAAATAAAATGGAACATGAGTGAAAAAAAGAAATTTATATTGGTTAAAACTGGTTCATATCTGAGCGCAGAACAATGTTGGTCATATGTAATATTATGTATGTAATTAGAAGCAGTTAATCGCAACCAACAACACACCCAATTTCGATTTTTTTGATCATACGTTATTTTGCATTTCAGGCGAGGATATGCTCTTTAGCTGACAAAGAAGTGAGCAACACTTTTCTTCGACTATAAGGCTTTGAGCATTTCTATTTCACTCACAATCGGTTATTGAACAAACAAACAAAAATAATCAAAAATAAATGACAGATTTTTGTAAATAAATTGACCCGTTTTTCTCCCTTCTCTAATAAATTATATTATAATGGGCTTTGGCAGAAGATCGCTCCTAGAGTAAAGAGAATGCAACGCAAATGTTCATTTTCGCATGTTTCCTCTCTGGTGAAACGCAGTCAATGAAGCCTTCATGCTACAAGGCCTTGGACTCGTAGCCAATAAATTCTAATGGAGCCTTTATAGATCAAATATATGTATACATATACCCTGCTTCCAGTTTTATAAAACATCATTGAGTGTTGATGGCCTTTTTCAGGCTGTGACTTGTCAGATTGGAATATCTCATGCGAATTTTCGATTAAATCCCGAGTGCAATTTAGAAATATGGATATATGTAAATCTTAAAGTTGAGGCCACTGACTCGTTGCTGGATCGTATATCTTTCCATGATGAAATGGCAAACCATATTGAAGAAAAATATCAAAAGAGCGGGAAAAATATGGCGTCGTTTGCTGTCCCTATTCTACTTTTGTAGTGATCTATTGAAAACCTTATATTAGAGTCATGCCACTACCTAACTATGATTTACTCAGAGATTTTTTATTGAAAATTTTCATATATATACATATGTACATACCTTGGAAATATAATGTTTTTGCTTTTAGACGGAGAAAAGCCACAACAAGCGATTTTTCAATGTGTTTTGCCCAAACATATGATTACAAGTATACTTGTATATAGAAAGGGTTGAAGTAAAATCGATCGTCTTTTTTCACAACATTCTTATGAAAATCTGCTGCACATCAGGGTACTAGCAGAATAAGGTTAGCAAAGAAATTGTGTTAAGCATTGACCTGTCCTTAAGCACACCTGTTGAAGTCAAAGCTGGCGCGGCTGTTTCTACAGTACTTTTCTCACACGACCCTGCAGGAAATTGTTTTGCAAATACAATGTTGTTATCTAAGATTATTTATTTAGAAAGTACTACGAAGCTAATCGGTACAAGGAATATAAAAAACCAAATCGATTTAAATTATTATTCCTCTACGGTTTACTCTAGTAGTATACAGCTCAATTAAGGGGTTATATATAGTTAGAATTAAAAAAAAAATCAGTTTTTTTATTTTATTTTCTTAATGTATACATATATACATATGTTCAATTCACAACCTGTCGTAAAGCATCGTAAAATCGTAAAATTATAAATTTTTACTCTTGTTTTTTCTCACCGAAAAAAGTTTTTTTTCAGAAAATTCTCTTTTTCGCCTTCCACATTGTACATCACCCCTCAAATAATAAGCATTAATTGGCATAACATACGTATGTATATTTACACCGTTTACTTATATACATATATATGTACATACATATATAAGATGCATGCTTTCCAGTCCTTTTAAATGTAGGCTTTAAAGCGCCAGCAAAAGACCCGTTATAACTAGAATTTTCAACACTGCAATCACCCTGTTAAGGCTGATGACTAAACAATAAAAGCTCACCACTAGATGTCGCTCTAAACAGCAATACTCTAGGAGAGGTTAGAAACTTAGCTAAAATCATATTTATTTCCACGCGACAATACGAATGCATGCATACATACTATATTGTGATTGTGATTAAAAATTCATTGAAATTTATTTTGTGTCCATAAAAAATGGTCGGATAATTCGGTTATTTTGAATCACCATTGTGTCAAAGTACTCAATGGAATTTAATTGAAAAACCTATAGCTGCCGCAGAATTGGAAACTAATAATCTCATGGATATACATGTAGCTGTATTGTTCCATGTTTGCCTCGAGATCCAAATCTTTGCCTAATAGCAAGCCTATTGCCATAGTTAAATTTATTGTAAGCTTGTTTTATGATAATATCGAAATGGATTTGCATTGCAACCAATTTTATTAAACTTCCGAAATGTTTACAAACCACACCTTCCGCTAATATAAATCCGAAATTCATTTACAACAGAGAAATCATTTACCACAATTCAGTCTCAATGGAATCAACATGAGAAACCCTCTTCTCCACATCCGTGAAAATGTAGTCTCGCAGCCTGCCAAGGTGCAGCTGCCACATGTTGTGCATTTGCTCATAGGTCGGCGAATATGAAAACAAATATTCAAGCGGGTCGGAATCACCTGACTTATCTTGCAGTATATCACAAGTGGGCTGGTTCCTCGCGCAAAATACGGTATAAGCCTGCGCTGGAACAATCCGTATGTTTAACTGTTTCGCCAATAAACCGGTTATGTGTACATCGTCGATCCAAAAGAATTTGGCTCTCTGTGCAGCATTGTACAAGCGTCGCACAACATCGGCCGAATAGACGATGCCATAACCCGGACAGTATGGTGGATAAGTTTTGTTGGGATAATGCCTATAGCTGGCGTGCCACCTAAAACGATAACTACGGTGGACACGTACACCAATCTTTTGATTGCAGAACAATAGATCCCTTTGTTGTCTAAAGAGTAGCTTCAGAGGTTTGCTGATGTTGGTGACGCGATCACCGGCATGATTGTCCGTTTGGGGTAGCTGGTTATGTAACATAGTGTTGTGCAGGTAGATCATCAATTGCGGTGTGTTGAGAAAGACATCGTCATCCACTTTAATGAGAATCTTGGAATTACTACAAAAGTTTAGAAACCATTTCATGGCCATCACATGTTTGTATGTCATATTCTCATAGCTGTCGACAAATGAACCTTGCACCATATCGTCGTATTCGAAATTCTCCCGCTCCAACTCTGCCTGACTCGTCTCGGTGCCGGGGATGCCTAGCATGAAGACCACACGAAAAGGTATGTTACTCTTATGTAATGGCAACTCGACGAAATTCGCCCACGTTTGTCGTATCAATTTGCGTTTATCTCGATTCTCAGGCGCCGAAGGTACGAGTACCAATGCATGGATGTTGGGGGTGCAGCTGGGCTGGTTCATGATGTACGTGAAATTGTAGAGATCGATTAATTGGCTGTCATCGCGATAATCGTCAGCTTCGGTGGTCGGTTGTATTGACATTCGTATGCGTTCGGTAATGTGATATTTATTATTTCTCAGAGATGGTATGAATGCGTAGGCACATTCCCAAACGACGTAGCCAATTATCAGGCCCACTAATATTCCGACAAATAGACTGGCTACACTGGGCGCAGGCATTTTGCACAGATTTTTACCAAACCAACCGTTGCGGCCGAATTCGAAAAATAATATTTTAAGTAAATAATAAAAAAATGACGGAAGCAAACATGAATGAACGGTATGAGTTTCTTTGTACAGTTGATTTGCTATTCGATATGCATAATATTCTCGGAATGCTCATAAGAATTGACTTTGCTTATTATATACATACATACATATGTAGGTGGTGATGGTTAATGGGTTACATGGGTTTCGTCGAGCAAAAAAGGAAATATTTTCAATAATTTTTTTTTATTCTTCCGATCAACTTGAAAATATAGGACAATATTATATAGTTTAAAGACAATATATCTTTTTAGGCCCTGAAACCCAAACAACCCCTTAAGAGAGAAATAGAAGGGAAGTTTTAGACAAACACTGAAATTCAGAACTTGTAAAATACCAGCATTCATCTCGGGTGCTTTTCAGATGCATATGAACCCATGTACATATTATATGTATGTATGTTTACCTCGTTTACAAAACGACAACAAAGCAAGTTCTAATATCCACACCATAAAGCAAATGTAACAAGTGAGCCTAATCGATATGCACTTGATACGCTTCTCTTCAATAATTCAAGGACCAACACCTGTTTGATCCCATACCTTAACTAAATAATAATTTATTTAATTTTTAAGAGGAAGAGTAATGCATGCTTCGACGGGGGTATTGGAAACCCTATCATCTCTCCTGAGCGCTTTCACTTTCGGCATAATGCTTCTTCATCATTCAAAACTCTTAAGTGGGAAACGATCTGAAGTAATCATTTTCTGTGTGAGGAATCATTCCGAAAAGGCTTGCGGTGATTAAGTTTTATCAGAAACACAAGTCTACGAGTGGTTCAAAGTCTCCAAAGCTGGTCGAGAGATCGTTGAATACATGCCTCGTTCTTTACGAACTTCGACCTCTTCAACTGATGAAAATATTAAAAAAGTGAAGGATAATGTGCTTGAAAATCGTCAGGCAAGTATTAGAGAGATGGCAGGAGATCTCGACATTCGAATGAAATCGAGTGAAAAAAATTAACCGAAACCCAAATAAGCAAGCCAAATCTACAAAAGTAGACCGATGGGGACAGCAAACGACGACATATTTCTTCCCGCTCTTTTGACATTTCTCTTCACTAAGATTTGCCATTTTATCATGGGAAGATATACGACCCAACAACGAGTCGAAATTATTAAAATTTACTACCGAAATTCAGAGTCGGTGACCACAACTTTAAAACCGCTACGTCCTATTTATGGTCCTCATAATTGTTTTGTCAGATTAACCATTCAGCGTCCAGTGGAAAAATTTTAATCCACAGGCACAGTACAGAATGTTCCCGTGCCAGTGAGACATAGAAGTGCTCGTAGTGTCGAGAGCATTGCTGCCGCTAGCGCATCGACTGGGGAAGGGACCCAAGTCAGTCTCTCACACGTTGATCTCAAGAGTGGGGCATCTCTCTGACATCGTTGTGACGAATTTTGCGAAAAGATCTTGACCTATCTCCTTACAAGATCAAACTGAGGCAAGAACTGAAGCCGCTCGACCACAAGAATCGGCGTATGTTCCTGAATTGCGCTGAGCAACAACTTAAAAATAATCCGAATTTTATCGAAAATTCATCTTCAGCGATGAGGGTCATTTCTGGTTGAATGGCTTCGTCAATAAGGAAAGCATGCGTTATTGGTCAGGCAGCAATCCGCACGTACTCCATGAGTCGCCATTTCATCTCGAAAAAATTACGATTTGGTACGGTTTATGTGCCGGCGTCATCATTGGGCCGTACTTCTTCCGTGATGATCAAGATCGGACGTTACTGTGAATGGGAATCGCTACCGCCCAATGATAACCGAATATTTTTGGCCCGAATTGGATGATATGGACTTGAACAATATGTGGTTCAAAAAGACGGCGCCACTAGCGATACAGCGAATGTCACGATCGATTTATTGAAAACCAAGTTTGGTGAAAGTGTTATCTCACGAAATGGCCGCCTCGATCGTGCGATTTGACGCCGTTAGACTATTTCCTATGGAGCTACGTCAAGTCTATGGTATATGCCAACAGGCAAGCGACGATTGATCATTGTTATCCCAAACCGTTTTTGTTTTATTATAATAAAAAAATACTTTTGTAAGCCACTTATTAAGCGTTATTACTACAGTTTTTTCAGCTACTCTTGAGGTTCCAAATTCTGCTTTGCCACAAACACTTTAATTCTTTTAATGAAAGACCACTTAAATACATCTTTATGCTTTTATTCATGTATATATATTCTTTTCAATTGAATTTTTATTCGATCAATTCTCAAAACTAGTGAATTATTTATATTTTCATATGTAAAAAATTAAAAAATAACATAACTGAGATAATAAAGTTCTTATATAACCTACAACTTCATACAAAATTTGTTATTTATTTTTTTGTTTTGGTTTAATACTTTTACATAATTCTACCATACAATGTGTACAAGCATAACGGTAAGTATTTATGTTCCATTTACATTCATTGCCTATCGTATATAGATACCTGATTAGGTGCTTCGATTTTCGTTATCATTTTCTTGGTATGGGGGTCGCAACCGTATCACGTCACGTCAAATGTTTCACCGCAACTTTCATTAATGATAAATTACATAAATATACAAATTAAAACAAAATACAAGTACTACATACACATGTATACATACATATAGATCAGTTTTTCTTTTACAAAAGGAAAACAAAACACTTGCGCTCTTTTAGTTGTCTACAATAATTAAATTAAATGGATTTGGTATATATATGTGTGTATGTGTGTGTATATTTTTATATTTTTATGAAAAGTTGGCTCCAAGGTTTGCTATACACATAAATTAAAGTTTCATTATTGGAGTTACACTCATTTTTTTAGACCCTAGTTACATAATTCCTACTCTCTCAGCCACATATGTATGTATATATATATTTCTAATATTTTTATTATGCAATAGAATATTGGAATTTTACAAACAATCTACAATAAGTCAATCATATGCATATACATATGTATATAATTTATTTATTATAATTACTTATTTATTTACTCACTTTGATCATTTGTTATCCAATTAAAAATAATAATTTGAATAGACTTTGATTTTTAGTTACTCTCTTTTGTATAAATATACTATGCATTATATCTTAATTTTGTCATACTTGTACATCTGGATTCATTACAAGGTTCGCAAAATTTCGTTTCCTTATTTAATTATCTTTTTTTTGCTAAATATGTATGTATGTATATGTCAGGATATTGTGCAAACTTCCACCTTAAATATTATTTTCACTTTTTTGTACGCGACTTACTCTATAAGACTTTCAATGCTTGCGCCAATTTCTGGATGTACATACATATGTATGGCTTGTATGTATATTTTTATGATATAAGAAATCTAAGATTATTTTGGTACATATGAGTTGCATCAGTTCAACTGTATATCTCTGCTTAACATTTCACTTAAAACCAAGACATTTTTATAAATAATAAAACGTAGTCACGTAAGTACAAGTAAGACGTAAGTTATATAAGTAAAACTCAAGTTAATGAAAATTATGTGCATATCGCTTGCTGTGCGACACAAGAATGTCATAACTCAAAAACACAGAAAGTTACACTGCAATCTGTCTATATACATATATAAAAATATCATAGTGGTATTGTTTTAATTTCATCTATTCGGAAGGAGTTTAAAAGCTGATTTACATAGCTTTGGTTTCGCTTTGCTTCAGTCATGTGACGGAAAAGTTCATTGTATACTTTCGTATGAGTGCGTTCACATCGAGGCAAAGCAAAGCGAAACAAAATGTTTATCAGTTCTCAACATTCTAAGCTTTGTCAAGCAGTAGTCGCCATTTTTATTAAAAAAGAAACACTGAGAGCAAAGCGTTTTCCAGAATAAACTAAAAGCAAAGCGTTAATTCTGCCATACCGTTTGCTTTCTTCGCTTCGTTGTTAAAGTATGATTTGTCACGCAAAGCGTGGAAAGTTGTATGTCAATCGACCATAACGCTTTTGACAGCTACGAGTGTATTTTTCTCATTTTAAATATTTTTTGAATTGGCACATGAACATATCCGTGCCATAGTGAGACACTCAAAATGTTGCGAGTGCGGTTTGAATTCGAATTTTAGAAATACATAAAATTAAGCAAATATATATAATTAATTTGATATGTTAAAATGTTAGGGCCCTTTGTCGGCCGAACCTGCTTTTTAGCTTTGCTTAGCCTTCTACATTTCGGTAACAACTATTTGTGTTTGGAAGGGGCTCTTAAATTGGACAAAAAACATTGTTTGTGTATAATGTGTAAATTTACGATCAAAAAGGCTACATAACGATACTTGTTAATTTCCATAGTGAGCATTGATTCATGCCAAGCTTTTTCGATTGTAGTTTGAGGCAAAAAAATGGTATTTTTTTGCGAATTTATTTCTTAAATATGGATTGAGTAATTTTATTCGGACCTTCTGTACATTATTGTTGTTGAAAATGACAGTTTACACTCTAAATGGGCGGCAAAAATTTTTTAACGAAAAAAAAATTATCAGAGAATGTTGGGGGGAAAGATTTGATTGTATTTTGACTAATTTTTCTTGTTTTTTTTTTATTTCGGATAATTTCCAACCGAGTTATGGTGAACACCGCAAATTGTTTTTTTTTTCAAGCCGGCCCTGGGGGATTACTCAATCTACATTTAAGAAATAAACTCGCAATTTTTTTTACCTTGAAAACCTAACCCCTCCCTTAAGGGAAAGCAATGGGTTTATCCGAAAATCATTTGCATAATTGCACAAATATTCGTACCGAAAATTAAAGATGGCGATGACGCAAGATCAAGTACTCATGAAATTTTTATGGAATTGAAGAATAACAACAAGTTTATGAAACGATCAGAACGAGTATTTTGACTTGAAATATTTAAAATTATGTTATGAGCGTGTTTCCAAGAACAGTTACGATAAAATTTATATTAAAAATATTACTGTTTCCAAAATTTTTTATAGAGATAAATTAAAAACTATATTTTATATTCAAATTACAGTTAGTAGTATAATAAAATTATAAATATAAAAATTTATGGATAAAACGAGAATTTTGCGGAAATTAGAAGTATTATTTTATAGCAAAACTAAAAATCTGTACGCTTTTTAATTGGAGGAGGTAATATTGTTAAGTAAGAAATAATTTTAAGACCATTTTTTTTTTTTTTTTCAAATTGCACTTTAATTAATAATTTAAGAAAAAAACCTTGACAACATGTCAGATTGCTATTTCCATTCTTTTCAATAAAATATACATACATACGTACGTGTATGTATTGGAAAGCAAAATTTATGAAACACCAAAATGGGAAGTTAGTATCAGTCACTTTTACAAAAATAAATAATATTGATAGATCACGGACTGAAGTGCTTGAAATTCTTACAGACCCCTAAAAAAACACATATACAGAAGTCCCTCGCAAGTTTCATAAAATACGGAATTGAGTCACTCGCTATGTACGTCGGTCCACAAAATATACTACAAAGAAAAACAAAATACAGTGGACGCTCACAAATTAGAACCACTTTATTTTTAAGCTGATTCTGATTACTGAAAAATTCTAATTTCAGTAATATTTACATTTTTCCTGATAAAAAGGCGAGAATCGATATGTTCTCTGTAAAAATTTTGAAAGCATAAAACAAGCTCAATCAACAACTTCACAACTAATCTGGCTATAAAGTTTATTTCTTTGTTTTTTAGGTTTGATTTATACTGAAACAGTAATAGCGATATGGAGAGTACGAAGATTGCTTATATGCTTAGTAAAAAACTATTCAATATAATTGCACCAATGGCAAAGTAAATAATAGCACAAGACAGTCCAGACTTCCTAATCGGAACAGACTCGGATTTTACCCGGCAAATGCCTCCTCAACTCGAGCAGATTTCTGCCACTACAATAACAAAAAAACTTTGATGTAGTGCCAACTTTGATTATAATTTTTAGCAATTCTAATTTGTGAGCGTCGACTAGATCGATAAAAAAATGCAAGCACCAGTTTAATCACCATAACAAGCATTAATCATTCTGCTTACGATACTGGAATTTTTGCGATTCTAAACCATTTCCGGCAGTTGCAAAAGAATATATACATAGTTCTTTTACTTGCAATAACCGCAACAGCTCGCTAAACGTGAAGAAAGCTAAGCTAGCGTTTTCATACAATATACGTATGCGTATAAACTATAGATTGAATTCTAGTTAAATGGCTATGAGACACATTCGAAATTATATCTTTTCATAAAGCATATATTCATACTAAACTTCAAAGTTATTATAATAAAAATAATTTATTTCAATTTCACTAAAATTACCATAAATACATTGCTTTAAAAATAAACTTTTTTTATTAAATTATGTATGCCTAATAAAACCAACTGAACTAATTTCATTTAATTACTTTTTCTAAGCGCGCTTTAAAAACTTCAATCAAAACTCGCTCTACAATTCCGATCGCAAAATATGTATGTACACATGTACTCCTTTGGCGAATTGTTCTCGTTTGCACAGCTCAAACGTATCCATTTCACACATACATATGTACATATATATGTGTGTATATAAATGTAATCTAAATTTTTGATGTTAAACATTTGCACTATATGATATGAAATTTGTGCAGAATGGTCACTTACATATATAAGATAAATATTTTATTGAATATTTGCTTTTTACATGATTTATTACGCTTGTTGCGCCTTTCATATTTTACACGTTCACACATTGGAATATACACAAGTTGTTTACTTTAAACGTACTGCCTTTACACAGATCCTAACTAAAATCAATTTCTCTTATTTAATTTTAAAATAAAATGTTGTAATAAAAAAGTAAAACTTAAAGAACTTATATGTATTATGACAAATGTGCTTGTATGTGTGTGTGTGTGTGTGTGTGTGTGTGTAAATTTATATGCACGAGTTAATGTTACTATCTGTAGCTCTTATATTTATTGTAGTCAGTCGGGTGGGGTGATGTCTGCTGCTTGGCGGCGTGCAGCGCTGCAGCGCTGGTGGATGTTGGAGCAGCCGAGAAGTGTCTGTGTGCTTTGGCCACATACATCTCCCACAGCCTTTGCACCTGCTGGGGATTGATCAAATGCCAGGCGTACAAGAACTCCACGTCATCACTATTCACCGTGTCATTGAGCAAGTTGTCACAATCAGTTTCGTAGAGTATGTATTGGTCGGCGTTTGTGATGGCGATACTCAGATTCTGCGCCAAAACACCCGTTATGTGGACGTCATCGATCCAGAAGTAGGTCGACACCTGTGCGGCGTTATATAAAGCTAGCACCACGTCGGGCGAATAGATGATGGCATAGCCGGGACAGTAGGGCGGATAGTAACTGCCGGGGAACTCGCGCGCTGTGACGCGCCATTTCGAGCGGTAACTGCGTTTGACCATAGCATTGATGTTGGTTTTGCAGAGCAGCAAATCGTGTGGATGGCGGAATATCATTTGTGCAGCATTGAATTGTGTGTTATTTGTGTGTGTGTGTGCAGCGCTGGCATCGGCAGCATTTCGTACATTATTACTGCTGCTCGTACTACTACCGCTACTACTATTAGTGTCTGCAATAGTATTATGCTCAAAAGCTTTTCTATCATTATCGGCGGTTTGTTGTAGAGATATGGCAGCACTGGCTTGAACATCCGTAGCAGCAGCGGCAGCGGCGGCGGCGACATTTTCCAGATCACCGTTCACAGCAGCACGATCCAGGTAGATGAGTAGTTGCGGTGTATTCACGTAGACGTCGTCGTCGACTTTGATGAGAATTTGCGCTTGCGCACAATTATATAGAAACCATTTGAAAGCCATCACATGCTTATAGGTCATATTGCGGTAGCTATCCACAAAGGAACCCTGCACAATATCGCCGTTTTCGAAATTCTCACGCTCGATATCCAACTGCAGCGCTTCGGTCTCGACGGTACCGATCAAAAAGATAATCCGCAATGGCATAACACCGTTCACGGGTGGCAATTGATCGGTATTGCCCCACGTCTCGCGTATGAGACGTCGCTTCTCCTCATTGGCTGGCGCCGAATGCACTAAGATTAGTGCTTGCACATCCGGACTACAGCTGTTCTGGCTTATAAGGTACGTAAAGTCGTGCAGATCGATTAATTGATGGAAGTCATCCGGTGGAAAACTATACGCTCTCGCATTGCCTATCGTTGTGGTTTGCAACTCTGCAGTGTTCTTCAGTGTTGCCGCTGTGACTAACGGTGAAGGCGTACTTTTAACTGAGCTGACACTTCGTAGACTCGTCGTGTGCTCGTTAAATAGGTGTTGACTCTTATTCTTATGGCTAGTACTAGACCTATGCGTACTACTACTGCTACTGGTACTGCTACTACTACTACTACTACTGTGGCCGCTATTGTGAAGACTATCGTCCGCTTTTCGCGTTACTTTGGCAGCGATTTCATTCGCCTCAGCGCTATCGGCTAGTAGATGTTTACCGGCGTACAGCTGTTGTTGTGCTATGGCATTGCGCATCGCGACACCTCTGCGCCACACTGAGGACCGTTGTTCGACCTGTGGTTGCTGCTGTTGTTGGCGTTGTAGGTGCAATGGCGGCACGTAATCGTCGAAGTCTGAGTTTTGCTGTAAGTTCGCGCTGCCCGCACCGCTGCCGTCGTATTCGACATTTAGCATGCCCGGTTCCTGCATTCGCCATATCACTACGCAGACATTCAACAATACTATTAATCCCCATAAGGGACGACGTTCCAACATGTCCAGCACTGCCCGGCACCTACTCCGGGCATAAATTTCGTCGCGTCTCAAATAATGAAGAAGTTGCGTGGGGAGTATTCTCTAACTTGTTTGTGACTTGGATTGAATTTTAGCTTAGCGCCGTTGCTCGCATCGGAAAAGTGGTGTGTTAAATTGATTCTAAAGGAGCAGGTTCACCCGTTATGTGTTGATGCAATTGTCTTCAGAATCGTTGAAGTGGAATCTGAAAATAGGAAAGTCAACCAGGTTAAAACGTGGAATTAAAAATAATATAGGAACCTCGAATAAAAATATAAGAGGGGAGTTAAGACAGTTGGTTCAATTAGGCATGCAAAGAGGTGATTAGTGTCATAATGGAACTCTATTCCGGATAAGTAGGAGTTTAACCTGCTACAATACCCAAAACGAAGTTGCGCTAGGGTCACTCTGGCTTCACCCAGCAACTCGAGCTGTGAATTACCACAATAGCCGGTTCTATTATACCGGAATTGAGCAGGATTTCGTACATACTGCAAACTGCTGCTAATTTAGATTCAACCAGAAGATGATTCACACAGTTTTGGGGATCGTTTTTGTTTTACTCGTGCTAATGAATCACTTTAATTATATATAATTACTGAACATAAAATAACTATTAAATAACAAACTAATACAAAAAAAGAACAGCTTGTGCGATGAGGAGCACCATGTCGCAGCGGAGAGAAAACATACTGCATACCTCGCAACGCTACAATCGGCCACAGTACGTACGGGATGGGATAGATACCGAGAGTTGAAGAGGGAAGCGAGACTCATTTGCAGATAGAAAAAGAGAGAGACCGAGAGTACGAAGAGTTTGACAAGCTGGCCGACAGGGGTAATGTTAGAAAATTCAACGAAAAGATACGGCGACTAACAGAAGGTTTCAAGACTGGAGCATACTCTTGTAGAACCTCCAGAGGTGATCTAATGACTGATACCCAGAGCATACTAAAATTATGGAGGGAACATTTATCTAGCCTATATAACGGCAGGGAAAGCATAACGCCAGAAGAAGGCGAACCCGATTCTCTAATCTATGAGGATGGAGAACGTCTGCTCCGACCGATGAAGAAGTTCGAATAGCAATTACCCGCCTGAAGAACAACAAAGCGTCGGGGGCCGATGGATTTCCGGAAGAGCTTCTTTATAGAATATGGTCGGACGAAAGCATGCCCGACGATTGGAATTTAAGTATGCTCTGCCCATTCTACAAAAGGAAAGACCCCACAATATGCGACAACTACCGTGGGATAAGCCCTCTCAATATCGCATATAAGGTTTTATCGAGCGTATTGTGTGAAAGATTAAAGCCCACCGTCAACAAACTGATTGGACCTTATCAGTTTGGCATTAGGCCTGAAAAATCAACAACCGACCAGATATTCACGATGCGCCACCACCTTTTCGTCGATTATAAAGCTGTCTCTATGGCGCTATGTCTGAATTTGATATCCCCGCAAAACTAATACGGCTGTGTAAACTAACTAAATCTATATGAGATATATCGAAATCATTGGCCTCAACGATCGGCGCGAGTTAGTTCTACTTTCTTCAGAATGAAAAAAGAAGCCAAGTCAAGCCAATGGGTCTGGTGGTGATCGAGGGCAAGACGAAATATCTCCTGTCATCAAACAACCAGTCGTCGCACTCGCGACTAGGCTCCCACATCAATGTTGACAGGCATAACTTTGATGTCGTTACAAATTTGTCTATCTTGGAACCAGTATTACTTGTCCTACTATATGATGCAAAGGCATCTACGATGACAACATCTGATTAGACGACGTTTGAAAGAAAGGTTCTACGGAAGATTTATGGTCCTTTGAGCATTGGCCACGGCGAATAGCGCATTCAATGGAACGATGAGCTATATGGGATCAGGGAATTAAAAGACAGCGGCTACGCTGGCTAGGTCATGTCTTCCTCCAGCTCTGAAAGTATTCGACGCAAGCACCCGCTGGAAGAGCAAGACCTCCACTCCATTGAAAAGACCAGGTGGAGAAGGACCTGCCTTCGCTTGGAATCTCCAACTGGCGCCACATTGCAAAAAGAAGAAACGACTGGTGCGCTGGTGTTAACCCGGCTAAAACCGCGTAAGTGGTGTCTACGACAGTAAAGAAGAAGTATACAAAAAAATTTTTCATTTTCTAAACTTAACATAACTACAAAACACCATTGCAATCTCAATTGTTTTTTAAGCCAAAATAGCCTTTCAGATGTTGAAATTATACGTTAATGATTATTTAGCCCTAATATTTAGCACACTATAGATTATCGTAAATAGTATTAAGTGTTTAAAATTTCCCTGTAGTACCCGCGACCAAAGAGTACGATGTCAAAGGATCCGTAAGTTCGCTTTAAAGTTAGCCGAGAAAGTTATAGTTATTAGAGTGAGACTAACCCTTTATTGATCCTTTAAAACCCCCTGCCTTTAGCCTTCATTCAAACAAAACGATTCCAAATAAAAGCTTTCATCTAGCTAAAAACACCTTTGCAACAACTTTAGCAACTATTTCATATTTATTTAGCAACCTGAAACTATCGAATAATTGTCCGAGTGCATAAATCCGCGCACACACCCATACAGACACATTTATGGCCAATAAGTGGTGGGAGTGTGCAGCAAGCACTTTCCTCAAAACCGGCTGCTGGCAAAATAAAACTTTGTTGCCTTACTAAGCGAGCATAGAAAAGGAAAGCAAAACGAACAACAGCCAGAGGCACACAATAGGAAATCAAGCGCCAGCATCGACAAACTTATATATTTGTTGATAAGTACTCGTAGGTGTATAAGTATGTGTGTACATACGTGAAGGAAATGCACGACGCTTTCAATTCAGTGTCAAAGTCAAATGGAAGAGATTATATCGCGACGACAGCGGCGACAAAACAATAGACCGCTACAGCGCCGCAAATAGCAACAATAACAATGCGAGCAACAACAATCTGGGCAATTTCAATAGCAATAATCAGAGCAACAGCGGCAGCGGCACTGGAACTATGCGAACTATCAGGCAAATGAGCTATTAAAGCAGAGTGTACAAGCTCGTATAAAGAGATATGTAAGTATGTACATATATACATAAGTATGACGGGTTCGACAAAAGTTCTGCGCTTGAATATATTTATGTTGAGTTCCAGATATTTACGAAAACTTAATTTTTGCAGTTAATAGTTTTAGCGCCAAACAAAATTTCTGTTAGGTTCGGTTCTATCGAAAGTAAAGGTGTTACATGGGTTTCGGGTTTTAAAAAATCGATTTTTTTTTAGTGTCTTATTAAATTCTACAACATCTCTAGACTATTGTCTTAAATTTTTAAGTTGATCCGAGTAAAAGTTTCGAAGATACAGCCTTGAGAACTTGTGCGTCTAAGTGCGCCGTCTTTAAAAGCATTAATCTCGAAACTGCGTTTTTGAAGTCGGTTAACAAGATTTCTCGAGAACTACTCAACCGATCTTCATGAAATTTTACACAGGTCTTTGAGATACAATTTTTAAAAGACTTGGATAAAGGATTTTGCTGTAAAAATGTCTGCCAAAAATCCGATTTTTAGTTTTTTTCCTTTGTCCAAGTTCTAAATTAAGGTTTTAACTAAAACGCATATTTTTTTCTTTTTCGATGATCCTGTAACGAGCTATCCTGTCAACGCGGGCGAATCTTTTTTCCGACGGGTCACCGGAAATGGTCGAGTTTAATATTTATTTCTAAAAATTTCAGAACTTCTTTGTTAATAGTGTATATTTGCCATAATAAAAAATTCTAATAAAATATTTAATTTTTTTCTTTCTGAGAAATAATTGTTGAAAAAATACTGTTTTTTACCCAAGGAAACCCATGTAACCCCTTAAAGTTTGCAGTTGTTATTTTTAGGAACGAAGAAAATTTCGGTTAGGTTCGGTTCTATGGGTAATATCGAAAGTTAAGGATCAAACTTGAACTGTTATAGACAATCTTTGCTGAAACCAGAAGAATTCATATAAATGTATGTATATTAAAGCGACCAAGGGCCTTGAAAGCATTATAAATCTGCTTAAGCGTTTAATTTCTATCCTGCTTAGCTCACCGGATGATGAAGATCAGAGATGTTTCAGCCTTGAACGGGTCATTAAAGAAGGAAGTATAATATGTATAAGTACAAATTCATTTCAAAGAAAGTTTTTAATAAGAAACTCATATTAAGCGAGTTGAAATCAAAGTGGAAACAATATTCTGAATTTACATTCAGTTCCAAAGAACGTTTTTCGTACGAAGTCATAATACCATGACAAGACGACGGAAATATCTTTACCATGAAAAATTAATTCATTAAATAAGCAAATCAGCGTCACTGATTCAGTGAATGGATAATGAATGAAAATAGTGAATGAAAGCTATCTCCCAATGGGAGAGCCTGCAGTGTTGCTCTCGCTTCATACTCATACAGATGCTGCTTTCAATGGTCTCTTAAACAAGTGGTCGTGGCTGCACTACAACAAAGTCGTGTGAACGAATTTAACTATATAGAATATACTTTGACTATTTTTAGTTTATTTAACAGTTTCAATGCCAGTGGAGGAAAGTGCTGTCAGTGCGCACTGCAAACGTTTGATAATATTTATTTCTAGATATCTAGAATGAATGCAACTTAAATGATGCGAAGTCGCACTACCAGTATTTCTCCTCAAGGTCAAATCTTACAGGTGTTTTAACGGTTTCCTTTGTTTACTAATGTGCATTGATAAAGATATTCATTTAATTGCATTCATCTTACAAACAAAATGCATATTCGAATCGTAAAAATAGCAAAACCACTATAAACACATTTCTAACAGACAGCAGCATTCGCTCACACTATATACATACATACATATACCATACATACTACACATTCTATACATGCCACATGTTCATGCGTTCGCGTCGAAGCGCTCAGCGCCACCAAGCGCGAGCATTACTCGCATTCGAACAAATGTGTATTGTTGTTGCTTTGCTAAATTCAACATTTATATATTTACTTAGGTGTTATACTCCATATACCCTAAACATATGTTCGTATACAGTGGCGTAGCTACAACTTCGGGCGCCCGGGGCCAAGGATGTTTTGCCGTCCCCTTTATCTACCTACCTACAAGTTTCATTAGGTGGTTCGAACAAAAGTGAATTTTTACAAAATATCTTCAATATTAAGTATATAAAATTTAGGAACTAGAAGTCAAAGCCAAAAATAAGTGCGAACAGTGGGGTGTTACTATTATCAAGAGAATTCGGAAGAAGCGAAATATGTCTGGGGAAATATCTGAAGATGCTGGTTTGAATTCAGAAGAAGAAATGCGTCGCTGTATGATCGAAATTCTGGATAAGCTATCAATGGAAATATCCACCCGTTTCACCAATTTGGAAAAGCTTAATGACCGTTTTGGTTTTCTTTGTGATTTTGAACAAATTATAGAACTAACCAGAGACTCATACAATGACAAACTCGTCAAAAATTAAAGAAAAATGCCAGCAACTTGCCGAGTCCTATCCAGATGACTTGGATAACGAAGATTTATACAGTGACATCCAAGACGTCCTACTTTTATTTAAGAGAGCGAAGAAAAACGAAGAACAAATTGGATTTTCGCCAGAAAAAGTTTTGTTATACCTTTCTTCAATGGGACTGGAAGCCTACAAGACGTTGGCGACAGCTTTAAGAATACTACTCAGTATACCTGTATCAGTTGCATCTTGTGAAAGATCTTTTAGCAAACTTAAATTGATCAAATCTTACTTGAGATCGAGCATGAGTCAGAGTAGACTGTCCAATCTTGCGATTCTCTCAATAGAATGTGAATTTGCTTCAACTTTAAATTACAATGATATGATATGTGATTTTGCAGCGATCAAAGCTAGAAAATTGCATCTTTAAGTTCTATCACTACTTTTAAGAAAGATATGTATAAGACAAATTCAAATACTGAAGAGTATTCGAGTAAAAATTAATATTTTTTATTGTTATTCAGATTATTACATTGTGAGTGTACAACTCTTTGTCTTTTATAATAAATTTTGTAAAAAAATTTGTTGAAGTATTTTTCTGAATATTAAAAAACAGTGAAGATCGTTTTGCTGCCTCCAAGACGTTGCGCCCGGGGCGACGGCCCCCTTCGGCCACCCTAGCTACGCCGCTGTATATATGTATATATGCACACAAATGTTTAAATAAGACACTGTGCGTGGGAATTTGGCCAAGTGGAGGCAACCGAGTGTGTCAACGGGAATTAACGTATGAGTATAAGACTATCCATTAACGTCAAACAAAATCTGCGGAGAAATGTTAACCAATTGATATACATATATACATACATATGCATATATACATTAGAGCGAGTCGTTTTTTCTATAAAATTGTGTATTCGAAAAACGTTCCACGGATCATTTTGAACAACTTTGGCAATAATAGTATGGTCTAAAAGCGGTTTCCAACAAGCAATTTTTAGGGCGAAGTTTAAAAATTCTGAAAAATCGGTTGTATGGAAGATATGTGATATAGTTGTCCGATCTTCCCGATTCCGACAAATGATCTAGAGAATATCAAAATGCACCATCATATTAAATTTCATTGAAATATTTCAACAAATTTGTACAATAGCTAAAAAATTTTGCCTTAGCAAACTCTGGCTCGAAGCTGAGTTTAGACCAATCGTCTCTTTGGCAAAGTTATTCTGAATGATCCGTAGAACGTTTCCAGCAAATTGAGATTTTTCGATATTTTGCCCGCCTGCAAATCGACTTGCTCTAGTATACATAAGTATGTGCATACGCATATATGTACATACATTTACTTTCCACTCTTGCTTTTTTACTACAGACGATCAAATCGTAATTTAAATACAAAAAACATGTTTGGCATCGGAATTCAACACGATCATAAATTTCTCCAACACTTGTATTTTGAAGTATTTCGCTTTTTATACATAAACACATTCATATATGTATGTACATATTGCTCATGACAGCGGCTTCTGGTGAGACTTTTTTGTTTTCGAACGAACTTTTAACAAAAAAAAAGACAAATATTCGTATAGGGTCAATAAATTTTGAAAGGAAAACACAGTCTTAGTAAACTGAAACTCATTGGAAACAGAAAGATAAAAAAAATTTAAAGGAAAAATTATTTACGGGCGATCAGGGGGCGAGGTAACTAAACACACTGTATTTTTTATATAAAATATTTATTTTTCTTCTTATTTTGTCTTAATATAAAAGTTCGAAGAGATCTTTTCTGTTTATAGCGTTCTAGTATTACTAGTCTAAAAATTTGAGGAAACCGACAATAATATGATTGCCATGACGACTCTGCTCTACTGAACCAATTCCTTTGAAATTTAATAAAAAATTTTATTATACATCTCACTTAAAACGCAGCCTCGGCCTTTAAAAAATTTAAAAAAAATCGAAAAAATAAGAAATATATTTTTTCATGTCGACCAAATGCTTTTGTTTTTCTTTGGCAAAGATCAAACCGATAGTGATGTGAAATGAAAATTTTTTCATTTTAATTATTTCAGATCACTACAAGGGTTGGAATCATATCAACCAGGAAGCACTGTTTGTTTTGCAGGCCCTAATCCATGGGCCTGTAACTCGACGAATTTTCGATTTTCTTTTAAATTTTTTTCTTTACTCACATATTATATCTACATCATCGACATCTAAACCACAGTGTCATATCAAAAATTAATAGTAAAAATGATTTACATTTTTTTATCTTAGGCAATTGGACCAGAATACCACTCTTATGTCTAAAATGGAAAAAATCCGGGAAGTGCTTTTCCTAGTTCACATATGTATACCAAATATAGAGATTTTTAAACTCCCGATTGACTTTATACCACAGTCAATATTTAAGTTATCTTAAGAGACACACCTAGTCTGAAATTAAAAAAAAAACACTAATTTTTTTTTTCCAAATTTAAAAATATCACACGAAAATAAAAAGATTCTTTTTTCAATTTTTTGGGAAGCGTTCCCCCTTTTTAAAATATTTGCGGAATTTTTGTTGTACAGATAGGACATTATTCGAATAATGATATTCGCTTTGCAGTATGCGGATAGTCTTAAGCCGTCGACTATACGATTAACCGTTCGTTGGCGACCACTACAGAGCAACATTCGTCAAATCGCGATTTTCCGGTTATTCGTTTAAGAGCCCAAGTACATATTATATATTTCCTTATTTTATAAAATATAGCTTATATGTACGGCACTTATGTATGTATGTAAAGATTATTTTCATTCAAGTGTTTGTATTTTGCATGTGGCATGAGGCTGGTCGGTCAATGACTCACTTGTATTTGTTTAATTATCAAAAAATAAATTATTTAACAAATTTCTTTCGAAGGCAATATATACAAGTGGTATGCAGACGTCAAGGCACACTTGAAGCTAGAAAGAAATATTGACCCATTCATTTCTACTGCACGCAATCCTTAAAAGTTTACAATAACAAAGCAACATGATGAAATAAAGGCGATGAACCCTACTTAAATATAATTTATTTCCAATATTCAGCCAGCAAAACTACAACTTCCCGCATTGACTCAAAGAGTCGATATGGGTGACTCTTGATTTTTAAAAGCGAAATGAAGATTTAAAATATTTCTCATGTTATTGCCTTGTTTCTCTGTATTGTTTGTTATGATGTTTATCGCTTAACAAAAAGAAATATTAAAACACATTTTCTCTTAAGAGGTTACATGGGGTTTCTCGGGTAAAAATCAGCCGTTTTTCAAAAATTTTTTTCTCATATAAAAAATCATATTATATATTTATTAGATTTTTTTATTGTTACAAACATACACAATTAACAAAGAAATTCTGAAAGATTTGGAAAAAATATTTTAAACTTGGCCTTACGACGCCATTTCCGGTGATCCCTCGGAAAAAAGATGCGCTCGCGTTGGCAGGATAACTCCTTACAGGATCATTTAAAGTGAAGAAATGCGTGTTTTAGTAAGAACCTTAATTTAGAACTTGGACGAAAAAAAAATGAAAATTGGATTTTTGGCAGAAAATTTTCGAAAAAATTTAAATTTCGCGACATTTTTTTTTCAATTAGTTGTAATCGAAAAACTAATCCTTCGTCCAAGTCTTTAAGAATTGTGACTCAAAGGTCTGTGTAAAATTTCATGAAGATCGGTTGAGTAGTTTTCGAGAAATCTCGCCAACCGACTTCAAAGACACAGTTTCGAGAAAAATGCTGTTAAAGGCGACGCACTCGAGCGCACAAGTTCTCAAGGCCGTATCTCCGAAAATTGAACTCGAATCAACTTGAAAATTTAAGACAATATTCTAGAGATTTTGTAGAATTTAATAAGACAATCCAAAAATTTCGATTTTTTGAAACCCGTAAACCCATGTAACCCCTTAATTAGAAGTAATGCGATCTCAGTATAAAACAATAACAATAAATACTATTTGAAAAACTTTTCTTACTTTTTTTTAATTGTGCTCAGATCACTTTACACGCATGGCACACTCGGTTCTATAACGCGCTATTAATTTCAGCCAACTCTTTTGCATTACGTTCATTCACCCCTTTCAACCCATGGAGACCAACCTCCCGCACCATTGACGTTGTGCGGCAAGCTTTAATGTCTACCTTTCCCTTTGTATGCAAATAACATAGAAGTTCACACGTAACGCGACGTCTCTAACATAAAGAACGCAACCAAAACAGTTCACTTCACACTCTTGACCTTTAATGAACTGACTTGGTCGTGGAAATACTGAAACTAGTAAATACTAGGCTGTCAAACTACCCTCCTGTCGGTTTGAATTCGAGTAAGTTTGCGTGCGTGTTTCAAAAAGTTAAAAGAAAAGTTATGGGCATGTAAAAAGGCTCACAAGACTCACCCACAAAACACAAAAAATTTCATTCTAAGAGACTGTTACTATTGATTCATAGGACACCCTCCTACAAAGCAGGTCAGCATAACGTTTGCCTAGCAATTAGTCGAACATGCCCTTATTCGCCTGCTCTGCAAATGACATGGTACAACATGGAAGAGGAGACCAACAACTATTGTATCGCTTAAAAGAAGTGATTGTAATAGCAAAGGTTATTAGAAATTTTCGAAGCTCAATGTTTCCTTAAATATACGACCCTCTTTTGAACTTCACTTGACTTACGCTTTCCGGCGACATTCAGATCTATCCAAAGACTGCCTTTTGAGGGGTATTCACGAAACAGCTTAAGGGTCTTTCAGTTTCTCTGTTGTTAAAATTCTAACTAAATTCTCTTGCAATACATATTTTACTAAGCGCCAACAAATAGGAATAGCGATACACGTTTAATGGCTTCCAGTTGACTCAAAACAGTTTTCCCGAAGCGGTCGTTTGAATTGCGGAGGTTGCGGCACGATATTGGATGAAAATTTGGCGAAAAACTTACTAAGAATCAATGGAGTACGCGATATTGCATTATCGTAGTGCAAAAACCAAGAGTTGTCGATCAATAATTCCGGCCCCTTTTTTCGAATAACGACGCATAACACTCAAATAGTATTTCTTGTTGACAGTTTGGCCGCCCGGAAGGAATTCGGTGCACCACACCTCGATAATCGAAGAAAACTGTCAACAAAAGCTTGAGTTTTAATCTGACATGGTTTTTTCGACTTTGGCTCACCTTTCGATACTCGGCCGATGGATTATCTGTTTTCGGGTCGTAAGCATAGATCCAAGACTAATCGCCAGTAACAATATGTTTCATGACATCCCGGTAGTCGGAAAGCATTTTTTCACAGATGTTAACGCGAAGCTGTTTTTCGAAAAAATTTAGTAATTTTGCAACCAACCGTGACGAATCTTAAACCCAAAGGATATTTTAAAATGATTTTCACTGATCCCTCCTATATTCCAAAGATGCCAGTAGGATCTCTGACTGTTCATCGTCGATTCTCAATCACCAATTTCTTTATTTTTATTGACATGTTGATCTTCAGTTGATATTGATGGTCGTCCTGGACGTGCTTCATGGCCAACGGGTTTCCAATTTTTAGATAATTTGTAGCAAACAAGAACAATTACTACCGAAGGCCTTCTCCAACATTCTGAACGTTTCGGCACCAGAAATTTGATTCCGCAAACAAAATTTAATGTAACTTCTTTGTTGAATAATTTCACTCATCGTAAAAATCGCCGAATGCACTTTATGGTCTTCAGAAAGACAGGTGCATACTAAGCACTAATGATAATTTTGATGTGACATTTGGCATAGATGTCACTGACAGTCATACCAATCGACGAATGGGTTTTCACGCGAAATTTAAATTAAAAAGTCTTACTATTTTTTGCTCACAGCAGTATGTCATAATAGTAGTTCAATACGAACGTTATTTTCTGGGATTCACTCAAGAAATATTAGAGCTGTTGATTGATGGTAAAATTTCAATTTTTTATTCACTGAAAGATTGTTTTTTCGTTTAGTTTTTGTATACAATTATTCCCGCAGTAGACTGTTTTAATTTGCAAGTGAAATTATTACCGTTATTACATTAAATCCATAATTCACTGTTATTTGAACTATATGTGACAACAAAAGCAATAAAATTAAGGGCGATGAATACATCGTGGTATCTATTAGTCATGGAGTCACAAGCGCGTTGGATCAACGCTTTCAAATGCAGTTCACTACTTCACACGTACTCGGCTTGCCAAGTACATACATATACAGAGATATACAACAATAATAAAATTAAGCAAGTATGAAAGTTTTCCAGGAAAATACTTTTCAATTATTTCCATCCAGTACTTGTCGTAAATTATATTATTGTTGCCCCTTTTTGCGCCATTATAGTAATATATAGATATATAAATGCCGACAGATAGACATGAATTAAGGTGCGAACCCCGAGGGGAACTTCATATATGTAGTTTGAACTCTTGTTCGCTACGAGAGACTTCGAAACATTTCATGTTAAAGTGGTTCTATTTTGCTGCACACCGCCTTATTCACATTTGTAGAGGCACGTATGTATGTATGTATTTAGCACATATTGTCTGTTAAATTGCATGGTGCACAATGACGCATAACTTGCAACTTGGTCTTGTATATAGGCAGTTGGTTACAACAACAACAACAACAAGTGCTGAAAACTCCAACACAGAAGCGACAAGGCAAAACCATTCCAACCCAAGTCCAAGGTTAAATTTTATCGAAAAAATACTGAAACCGTTCACCGACAAAAGAATTTTTTACTTTAGACACACACACACACATGTATAATACAATCATTACATATAATTCTACGACATTAGTAGTGTCGTCCGCTTTACGAAATTCCAAACAAACCTAAAATGGGCTTGAAAGCGCGCCGCACAGCAAAACTTGGGTCTATGCCAAAGAAATATTCTGCGCTTCAAGGCATATATTAATAAGCATACATACATACATATTCAAATTGTTATTTGCACACACATGCGTTTACAGTTATAAATACTGTGTTTACAGAGTGCACTGGATTTGCGATTTGGCATTCCCGATAAGTTGCATATTATTCAGGTATTTTCAGTTGCTTAAGAGGCTATTCTGGTCTATACGCCTATTATTAAGGAATTTTTCAAACACAAGGCCCACTTTTTAGGCTAACAAATCTGTATATAGTTCTAGTACGCCACTCTCCAAAATTTTGGAGTAGCTCTGAACGATACTCTGTGACGTCACAAAACAGCTGGTACTCGGTTGAAAGTAGGCTCGATCGTCGCAGTACATAACTCTTACCTCAACAGATAATTGTGTTTATATAACAATCATTAAACCTTTCTAGGGGAAGGCAAATTAGTTTGTGAATTCAAATGCATCCCAAATTATATTTTGCGCACACGCGCTTCACGCATTCGACGTCTGTCTTCTCAGTATCAGCAAAACGTAATTTCGCGTCTGCTTCTTCACGACGAATTCAACAATTAGCACCTGCCGGATATTACCACGTGATAATATTTAGCAATATTCAAATGAACAAACACTAAAACGAAAGCAATTTATTGGGAATCGAATACACATGAAAAAGTAAATGTCAATAACATTTTTCGAAATCGCACATTATAAAGGAAATTGCGAGGGCCTATGTTAGTAGATAGAAAACAGATCTGACTAATAAAAAGATAAGAAGCCTAAACGATTTTGAATAGAAATATAACATATTTCAAATTACATATACCACTCTCGCAACCCTTTCAAATAAAGGGTGATCCATTTCGGGGTTTACTACTTTTTAAAGAAAATACAATGACAATTTAAATTTAATTGAGAACGTTTTTGTCATTCGAAAGAGCATTCTCTGGCATTAATTTTTTGAAGATTTTCTCTTTCAAATGTTGGCCGCGGCTACGTCTCAGATGGTTCATGCATTGAGTCGGATTTTCGATGACTCATTCGAGCATTTCGACAGGTAACTGGCGAAAGACACGCGTGATGTTTTTCTTCCAGGCCTGAAGAAAATGCTTAACGGTGTCACGATATTGGTGGCCAATCGACAGGACCAAAACGTGAAATTAGCTGCTAACCGAAACTTAATAAATCCATTGATTGATGCGATTTGTGGAAAGTGGCGCCGACTTGTTGAAAATAAATGTCGCCAAGATCACGAGCTTCAATTTCAAGCATCAAATAATCGGTTATCGTGGTGCGATAACGGTCGCCATTGAAGGTTACGTTGTCACCTGCATCATTTTTGAAGAAATATGAAACCGATGATTCCACTTAACCGTTGTTTTTTGTGGATGAAATAAAAACTCTTGAATCTCTGCAGGCTGCTGTCCCAAGTGTAGCAATGTTGTTTGTTTACATACCCAATGACCCAAAAATGGTCCTCATCATCGAACAAAATTTAGCTCGAAAACGTCGGATCTTTTTGGAACTTCTCAAAAACCCTTAGAGCGAAGCGATGTCGCTTGGCAAGGTCGAGTACCTTCAGTTCTTGGACAAGCTGTATTTTATACGTTTTCAATTTAAGATCTCGACGTAAAGTCGTTCCATACGTCAGTCCGAGTTGCTGCGGACGTCGTGTACAGCTACGGCTGCTATATTTTCTTCACCGTGTGCTGGATGTGATCTATTGGGTCGAATATTATCCAATAATGAATGCTGGGTCTCAAGACGGGTGATGATGTTGCAAATAGTACGCTCAGTAGGCCGATTATGTGGACCATAAGTTGAGCGAAGCGCGCGAAAAACATTCTTTACAGAACGTGAATTTGCGTATCAAAGTTGAACGATTTGTAAAATTTGTTCAGGTGTGAGTCTTTCCATAATGAAATGCCAAACAATACTGAAAAAATGTCATGACAGCTTGACACGACTCACGCGGGATCTGTCAAAAAAAGGCTATAAAAAAAATGTACCTCTGCTTGGATCAGCTGTTACATGAATAGGATAAGGATATTCTATAAATAAATTAGCTCAAGAAGTCTATAGTAACATTATGATCTACTATCTACCTCCGCATCAAGTTAATAAGATGTTGATAGACTTTAGGGAGAAGCTTAGCATAATCTAGGAGTACTTATAACTGTATATACATACATATAATGGACTTTACAAGGGAATTAAATTGCTTTGTAAATATTGGACCACCCTTTACAATGCAAGGCATACAATGGATATAGAGATGTAAATGAGTGTGTAACTATTGTCAGCGAGCTGCTAGACGACTTTCATAACCACTTACAACTCACAACTGTAATATCGTCCTCGTCATCATTAAATTTCGCCGGCGACAAACTGTGGCCAAACGGAAACTCTCACAACAGCGCTGGATATAAAAACTATCCGATGAGTGTACTATATAGTGGGATATGGAAGGAGAGGCGTCGAAAATTATTCATGGTATATAGTATATAAATGAGTAAAGAAATATGTAAATAGTAGCAATAAATATGGCATGTGCGTGCGTGACTGAGACGGTTTATAATAAAATGAAAATTGCATTCGACGCCCAAAGCAAACGCATACAGGTGTATTCGCATCAGTATTCACATTACGCACATACAAGAGCGATGTAAAATGGTAGCGCTTTAGGAAAGGAGACTCTGTGTGGGGAAAACATTCGGCTCCGTATCCTCTTATACTATATATGTACATATGTGCACCGACTGACTGAATGTACTATATAATATGCGTACAAATGGTTATATTTAGATGCGCATATACTGTAATACAAGTATATGGCTCCAGCAGAATTACTTTGCAAACTATGCCCCAAGGCATCGATTGGCACTCGGGCATTGTCGCAAAGGCGCAGCGTTGCAACAAAATTGGAATACATGTTTGCGAAAAGGTTGTATACGAGTGCGTGCGGATGTGTCGGCAAGCAAATGGTTCGACATAAAAGCGCGTTTAACCTTTGACGTCTTTGCAGGAAACTGCAAAATGCGCAAACTTGCATATTTGCCCCTTTTCTGCCACAAAAGTGGCCTGCAGTCATACTCGGGCGAGTACTTGAACGCACACACACACACACATGCACATCACATGCTATATGTCGCCCGATGACACTGGCGCATCCTTCAGCTATCTGAAATTAGTATTTTTACATCTATGACTGACTGGCGTTGCCTCTTGACTGACACAAGTCGCACGCACGCCAACACACATATCAGACTCACATGTATGGATGTGTGTGCGCTACTTGTAACAACAAAGGAACTGTTATGTATCTATATATGTATAGCCATAAACACAAAGATATTATGATGAACTGCACACATATAAATAAATTTGTTGATAGCGTTGTATGCGCATATAAGGGACCGGGGCATGCCTTTGTATGGCAGGCTCACGGCTGGTCTATGTGCTACAGCGTCACCCATAAAAATTCCCATTGCGCACAGGCTTCCTTCAGTGCCATTCGGAAACTCATCGCCGTCTACTTACTCGCACAGACATAATATACTCGCACATAGTATATTTACATAATTGCATATAAACATACATATGTATGTATTTATGCATATGTTTCGAGTACATAGCACATTCATAAATTTCAAGTAGTCCACTTAAATGCATGCAACACAATCAACACGAGGACATGGCGTGTATACATAAGTAAATAGAAAATATATTGTTAAATGTGTGTTGCTCAGTGAGGCTCGTGTTTGTTCGGTTTTAATTTTTAATTTCTTTGGTTATTAAATATGTTTCCATTATTTTTTATTTAAATTAGACTAAAGCATTGTGACCTTAGGACTTATGACCCATAATGCGGTATCCACCTAAACATAGAATAAATGATACAGTAAATTTGGTGTTGCCTACATATAGGCGCGGTTCGAAAATGCAGGTATGTATATCTAAACGCCTAACAAGGTTTGCTGATGGTAAAATATGTAACATATGTAACCAAGTAAGACTTCGACAACTGTGTGCATAGTGTGTCCACTTCTTGCTGAAAAAAGTAAAATTTTGGAAGGACTTATGACACATGATAATAATACAATATAGAATAAATGGTACAGAAATTTTGGTGTTGCCTACATACAGGCGCGCTTCTAAACTTTAGGTATATCTAAACTCCTGTTTGTTGATGAAAAAATATGTAATCAAGAAAGTTAAGTTGGTATAATGGATGGATATGTGGCGTATTAGTCACTCTAAGACACTCCTTCGGAAACTTTCAGCGCCCACGTATGGATAGATGAAGATAAAAACGACCAGGTTTTTCTATAAAGACGCTACAAATAGAGACAGCAAGCGACGCCATTTTTCCCCCGCTCTTTTGACATTTCACTTCAGTAAGGTTTGCCATTTCATCATCGAAATTATTAAAATTTACTACCGAAATTCGGAATTAGTGGCTGCAACTTTAAGAGCGTTGCGTCCAATTTATGGTCGTCATATTCCTTCTGTCAGATCAACAATTGAGCGTCTAGTAGAAAAATTTAAAATCCACAGGCGCAGTACAAAATGTTCCCGTGCCAGTGAGTCAAAAGTCGAGAATATTGCTGCCGTTAGCGCATCAATTGAGGAAGACCCAAATCGGTCTCTCACACGTCGTTCTCAAGGCTTGGGCATCTCTGTGACGTCGTTGTGGCGAATTTCGCAAAAAGATCTTTGCTACATCCCTACATGATAAAATTGGCATAAGAACTGAAGCCGCTCGGCCACCGAAATCGTCGTATGTTCGTGAATTGGGCTGAGCGATGAGGCTCATTTCTGCCTGAGTGGCTTCGTCAAGAAGCAAAATATGCGTTGTTGGTCAGGCAGCAATCCTCACGTACTCCATGAGTCACCATTGCGAGCCAAAAAAATTACGGTTTTGTGCGGTTTATGGGCCGGCGGCGTCATTGGGCCGTACTTCTTCCGTGATAATCAAGGCCGGCACGTTACTGTGAATAAGAATCGCTACCGCTCAATGATAACCGAATATTTTTGGCCCGAATTGGATGATATGGACTTGGACAATTTTTCGTTCCAACAGGACGACGCCACACGCCACTCAGCGAATGTCACAATCGATTTATTGAAAACCAAGTTTGGTGAACGTGTTATTTCACGAAATAGTCCAGTCAATAGGCTGCCTCGGTCGTGCGAATTGACGCCGTTAGACTACTTCCTGTGTGGCTACGTCAAGTCTATGGTCAATGCCAAGAAGCCAGCGACAATTGATGAGCTTCGTACGATTATCAAACGTTAAATTGCAACAGCATCGGCCGATTTATGCTTGAAAACCGTCGAAAATCGGGTTCAGCATCTGGACTTCTGCAAGCTTGCCCGTGGTGGCCATGCAAAAGAAATCGAGTTCCATATATAACGGCATCGAATGTACTTTTAATAATAACTTTTATAGCGCTCCTATTGAAAAACCCGTTACGTGGAAACATAAAAATTTGTCAGATGTTCGAAGACTTGTCCATATTTTTATACGTACATACATATGCATACATGTATTTATGGAATATTTTACGTGTGTATGCGTATCTGCTTGTTGTTTCAGAAAAAATGAGTGTTATTGCTGATAAGTTCCTTAGCATATGAAAACATACAGCCTGATCATGGTGGTGGTTTATTTTAAAAATGCACAAAATTCTTTTTAAGGCGGCTGCTCAACCAACACTCCAGCAGCATAGTAAACCGTTTAACGGCAATATAGAGTGTCTGTGAGTATCGCCCACTGAGCTGATAAGTCAAAATGGCACTATACAATTACAAGAACTAAAGAAATACAATGCATGGGCCACCCTTTATATACATAATTAAATGATTTCTATATGTAGAAGTGCCGGCAAAAACGTCTCCACAGAAGCAGGGTGCCACTACAGGCGTGAAAGTGCGAATGTATTGAAGCACTGCAGTCTGGGTTGGTTCAAGCTATGCTGAACAATACTAAATTGGCGGCATAATTATATACACAACAAGTTGCAAGCGATCAATGGAGATTTCACAGCTGCCGGCATAGGAATGGTAATGAAAGATTTAGATGAATGTTTATTATTATGAATTCCGCAGCAACGATAGTGCACACATTATTGGCTTTCAATAAAATTCTGAGGAATTTAATTTCTTTTCGAGTTTGTCGGGAAGTTCTGCATTGTAAATAAATAAGGGAAGCATAGTGTGGCGTTAAATAGGCGATAAGTGCGGAAGTATTCAGTTGACTGGCAAATATAATTATAAATGAAATTCAATTGTGTTTTAATTCGACTTTCTGTCACCTTCTTATGAATTGCAGTGCCTGATTATGAGTGAACATAATTTAAATTCACAACAGCAGTGATTATTTGCACACACACATTCGCATATGTATGAGTGTGTGGTACTATGTAGGTTGTGAGTACGCTAAAGTAGCGGTTTATTAACCGTTCTACACAGCATATAAAAACGAATAAATACCGATTAATTGATTAATGCAAAATAAAAGTTATCTGTACAATTTGCAAACCTGCAAATACAGTACTGGGCATAAAAAGCAGTCAGGTAGTTGCTAACGCTTTATGTTCGAGTAAATGCGCTATTACCAATTGGATTGGCTTGCAATTTCTATCTTGTATATGTACATTTATAGGGCTATAAATAGTTGATTTGCATTTTAAAAAGAATTTCTGGAAACGGGTTCTTTTGCTCGGTAAAGGGAAAGGGACCGAAAGACGAATATTATACCAAATAGGTTTCCCGACGGTCATGTTGTTGTTGTTTTAACGGTTTATCAGTCTCCGTTAGGATGGTAAGGATTGTCTGTGTTGTCATCGACGTCATCTAACGGGAGGCCCAGTAAACGTGCTGTTTCGACGGGGTCGGATCAAAGGGAAAGGGGTATTAGATGAGTGGGGTTGGTAGGGCATGCAAAGAGGTGGTCAGTGTCATACGGAGACTCGTTGCATGCAGGACATACATTGGGTATGTCTGGGTCAATTCTGGATAGGTAGGAGTTTAACCTGCTACAATATCCAGGACGAAGCCCGACGGTCTTGTCTACCGGATCGCTTCAAAACCTCGTCAGATATTCAAAAGCACCTTAGTAATGCGACAGGAGTGATAATGGATGGATCAATGATTTGCCAGAGACTCAGAGAGGCAGGCTTCAACGGATTTCTCGGATGAATCAAAGTATGGAGTGTTTTAAGACCAAAACGATGTAATTTTTCAGTGCCTTGTCACAGGCCCAACGTCGTAAGTAATTTTTTTCTCAATTTTATTATCTGTTATCAATCACATAATTGGGATCTTCTTTTTTTTTGCAGATTTGCAAGAGCTATAAATCAATTGGCGTCGCCTGGGAATAGCCCCGATTTAAGCACCATCCAAAATCTGTGGAAGATTCTGAAGAAAAAGGTAACTGCACAGAAGCCGATGAACAAAAACGTGCTGAATTCCGTCTTTTTGAAAAAGTGGTATGAAGACATTGAGGTCGAATTACTGCAAAAGCTTTATCATCAATGTCACAGGGGCGGCGATTAAAGCAAAAAAAGGCGCAACAAAGTATTGATTGAGACATGTACCAATAAACTGAATATACATACACATATGGTCAAAATAATAAGTACATTGTTAATTATTTTCAGATTTTTATCAAATCGAGTGATTTATTTTAATGGTTTGCTCTTTAGGATGTATAGCTCCATGTTTAAGACTCATTAAAAACTAAAAAAAATGTATATGTGGTTAGAAAAAAGCATTGGAGGGCGGAGGAAAAGGACATCGTCTTAATCCTCGTAAAAGAGGGCCAAAGTCTTAGGAATATCGCTAAAACATTAGGCCGTTCATTGTATTTCATGCAGAATGTAGAAACTCGCGGTTGACCAAAAAAGACATAGGACAACCGTATCGTCACTCTTGGCAAAAAGGACCCATTGATATCTTCAAGGATAATATTAGCCGATATTGATAGCATAATATCTTCCCGAATGGTCCGACGAATACAATATCGAGCTAATTTACCTGCCCGGATAGCCAGAAGAATACCATTTTTGCAAAAAAAAAAATTACAGATAAGATTACAATTCGCGAAAAATTATGCAAATTGGTCCGGCCCAAGTGGTCAGAAAAAGTGGGCGCAATATCTTGTGGAACGACGAAACAAAATTAATTTGTTCGGAAATGATAGCTGACGGAATATTCGTCGTCCGAAAGGCAAAAAATTGCATTCACAGTCTACAAAACAGACCGTTAAACACCGGGGCGGCAACATAATGGTCTGGGGCTGCTTTTCGTGGTGTGGTGTAGGACCAATACATCGTATATCAGGCACCATGAATAGGTTTCAATATAAAGATGTCTTGGAAAACACGATGCTGCCATATACTGAGGAAAGTATGCCACTAATATGGAAATTTCAGCAGGATAATGATCCAATCATACTTCGACGTTGGTAAAGAATTGCTTCCAGGACAATGGTGTGAGTTCTCTTATATGACTATGTCAATCTCCCGACTTGAATCCAATTGAAAACCTTTGGGGGGAACTAAAGCAACAGATTGGGTAGCAATCGTTCCAAAATAAGGATCAAATCAAAGAATTTTCTTGAAAAAACCTGGTATGAGATTACAATTGATAGGTGCCGCAAATTTATCTCCAGTATACCAAAACCAATCTCAAAAGGAATTGAAAATAATGACAGATATACTATATACTGATGAAAGAAATAAATAAAAGTAAAATAAAAGACAGAAAACTCAAACTAATACATTTTTTCATTTACAAATACATGATGTACTTATTATTTTGTCCAGCCATTTTTTTAGTCTTTTTACCATTTGCTAGAAATTTAAGTTTCTATTTCAACTATTATTGCAAATATCTTTATTTTTATAAATAAAGTCATATATGAAATGGAATATGATATTAATTCACTTTAAACATGAATAAAAGAAAATTTATTAGTCATTGAATGCTACACGGGCGTATGTACTTATTATTTTGACCATGTGTGTATATCTGAAATAAAAATAAACAATTTATTTTTTCACAAACAGACCCTCATTTTCATTTTTTTTCTTGGATGAATATTTTGGCTGATAATTCAAATTTTCCTACCGACCTTTTTTTATGCCCAGTACTGCATATAATGTGAGGGAAAAAAACACACTTTTCTTTTGAATTATTTTGCAAGATCGTGATTTGTTTTGCCCGCTTCAACGCCAATTGTAGCAGTTAGTAGTAGATTGAATCAAATTCCAATAATTCAACACACATTAATAGGACTTTAGATGCATACATATGTACATATGTATATATACACATAGTTATAATTTTAAATAAAATATAGTCTGTATTTACAAGCATTCCCAACAAAAGCGGCGAATATATTTATTTTAATAAAAAGTAGAAAATATGCCTTTATTATTCGAGATATTTTTTTGTTTACTATCTAGTAAGCAATCTGAAATTCTCTCACAATATAACCACCGCTCATCGAATACACATAATATAGTTTAATTTTGGTAGTTTCTGAATATTATGTTCTTTTGTTTGTATATCAATAATAGAAGCAAGCATCGAAGTCATGTTTGTATGTACATAAATGATCAGCGTCTGTCTGTCTATATACGAACTTGTACTTCAGTTTTTGAGATAACGATCTGAAATTTTGCTCTTTTGTCGGTACTGCCGATATCAGAGTAATATAGGGTGCCGCACAATATTATCGTTCAACATTAAGTGTGTGTTTGGAAACTTTTTTTATTTGTAAAGGTTATTCTAGATTCGTTGCAACTGAAGTTAACATTTTTTCTTGTTTTATTTATAAAAAAAAAGTAAAAAATGTAACTCTGGCAACGATTTTTTAGTATTTTAGTAATTAAAGGTGGAATTATTAATATAAAACATTTAAAGACATTCTTACATATTATTAAACTACACAATCACGCGCTGTCTCAACATAATTTTATTTTAAATTGCCAATTCCAGTAATTCACCAATAAGATCAAAACAAACGAAAAAGAGAGAGCAGCGCAGCCAACTTCAATGATTGAGTCTCTCGCTTTTTTATTGAAAGCGTCCGCGGCGATTATATTGAGAAGCGAACGGACAAAATGTGTGGAAATATTTTTCGCATTCATCGTCTCCACATTTTGCCGCTTGCTTTCAGGTGTATATACATATGTATGTATGTGTGAATATATAAATGTATATTATTTATAACTTAAATGTCTCGAATGTATAAAAAAAACAATGTATGAAAACGGCTTTCGGCGCAGTCATTATGGATAACCGAAATAACTTTAAGCATGTAGCGGCATTTGGGGAAATTTTGCAAGATTATATGAGTACAAAAAGACGTTAAAACTTAGCGAACATAAACACACACATTGATGCAATTGAGCATATCTAAAAAGGAATTAAATATAATAAACTTTTTCGCATATTTTCACGCATATACAAAAAGCACGGGTATATACCACTGCAACGTCCTCTATTGACAAAATACGAAAAGACTTTTTCGACTACTCAATATATACCATAAATACTAGCTGAAATCGCAGACAAAAACTACGGTAAGTTATAAATAAATATATGTACATATGTACATATATGGTAATAATATATACCTTATATAAAGAAACTTCGTATTTCAAACATATGTATGTCAAGTAAAGACAGTAGCTGATCACTGAGAGATAACTTCCGATCATATACTTAATATTTGCAACATACATACATACATATGTACATACATATATAAATACATATGTATGTATATGACCTTTAGTAAACTGATTGCAATATGAAAATGACGCGAAATAATGAAACAAAGAAAACAGCGTCACAGAAGTCTAATAAAGCCGTAAGAAAAGAAATGTTATGGCACAAGTATCACTAATACGCGAAGCAAATTACCACAGAAACCCACGTAGAATTCTTTATAACACAATTTACTCCATAAGCACTTCCACAAATTTTTTATTTATAATATTTACTAGAAAATATCTAATAAAATGAACAATCACCCATAAAAATCACGTTTTACTTAATTAACGGTAAGATTATTAAGAATATGTTATGACTCATATTGCATTACCTGGAGAAAAATAGTAGACTTCTATAATTATTATAATTTATTGTACGTTTATGTTTTAATGAAGGAACACATATGCAATATGCCATTAAGAAACCTAACTCTAGTGGAAAGAGTGAAGCGGGATTTTTTTTACTATTTATTTTTTTTTTTTTAATGAGCATGCTACAGCGAATGAAGGGGGTTTTGAATATATCATTGTATGCGATTCAGTGCCAAACAGAGGCAGTTGTAGCAAAATTGCGGGCGCTAAAAACAGCATTTCTTGATATATCGCAACTGTTTGCTCGAGCAAATCGGGCAAAAAATGTTTAACAAAGTTTGGAATATATAAAAATAAACATATGGCATCTCCATTGAATAGAAAAACAAAACAATTAAACCTACAATGCAACATCTTATGGACAAATCGAAGTAAATTTGTACAACGAACACCGAATAACAGACTGAAATATACAAGGGGGGTCTTAAGAATTTATTCATGGATAAAGAAGACTAACTAGAAGAGAATAATGACACAAATGTCAACAGGATTTCCAACAATTTTTACATATTGCTCTTGCTTTAGTTACCTTAATGAACTTTCGAGTCATATTTACAAAAAACAATAGTGTAATCGTGCTTGTAGCAGCAGTTAACACGCTTTCCAAACAATTTTCGGGTCTTTTCACAAACCGACAATCATCATTATTTTCTTTAAAAGATTTTTCAACAAATTAACGAGTTTCAGTAGCATGTTTAAATTATTTTATTTGCAACTTGCATTAGAAGGTATATATGTACATATATTGTTTTTAAATGAATTGTGAGCATTGCCTTGACTAATATTATTTTGGACACAGCTGTATGTACACAAATGTGTGCTCATTGACATTTGAGCAACTGAAGCAGTTTCGTTGTTTCGTTGATTTCGCAAAGATTTAAACTTGTTTAAGTGGCATTTAGTAGCGGAATGTAGTCAGCATTATTTTTTATTGCCGAAACGCTTAAATTAAAGTGCAAAGCGAAGAGCAACAACCGGGCCAACCGACAAATTTGGCTAGAAAGCAAATGAAAAATCTCAAACAAAAAAGCTGAGCTCAATATCATAAGCAATTACCAAAACATAAAAGCGGAGTTGAGCAGCGAAAACCGTGGAATGCGAGAATTTGTCAAAAAAGCAACAACTTGACACTGATTCGCGCATTTCTACCTTCTATATTTCACCGTTCATTGCCCACCACATTTTCTACCTTCTACCAATTTATGGATACGGGTACCGTCTGTAATTTTGTACATCAGTCTCTCAGCTCCCCTTTAGCATGCACTTCACATAAAACGCTGCTGCTAATATTGGGAGCATACAACGGCCGCGTGAGCGGAAATCATGCTGAACAATGAAAAATCTCTGATTGAAGTCAAAGTGCGAAAAGTGCTAATGAACTGTGCGCTACATCTCAGCATCTGATAAAGATGAGGTAATGATTATAAAAAAACTGCGTACATTTCGCACTTAAAAAAGGCCACGTACATAAGATAGAAGAATGTTAGATGGTAAAGCATTTCAAATTGTTTAGAAGAAACTTGCCGATGTTTGTGTTAATGTATCCCCCCATGAATGTTTGTATCCAATGAATTTCTAATAGCGAAGCAAATGCAGTGCGATGCGTTTAAAAAGTAATAAAATTAGCATGTGCGATCTGCGATTCAGTAAGTGGCGAGCATGGTTCAGTGCAGAAACAAGAAAAGAATTCAATTTATTTTTCATTTAGTTTCACTTTTTTCAAATGGCTTTACACGGCTGATAAATACAGCAACAATGGCGATGGCGTGTCGAGAATGCCAGACGTAACTGCAACACGCTCACACAATCGCACAATGCGACATTGCCGTTCAATGGGCGATGTGCTTGATGGCGTTGGCGTTGGCGTTGACGATGGTGCTGTCGCTGACGCGTTGGTGATTGTACCGATGTCGATAGTGACATACATACATACCTATATAAGAGTACGTACGTACATATGTATGTATGTATGTTATGCATGTATACAGCAATGCAAATGCGATGTTCATAGAGACCTGAACGAGAGTATTGCCAGCGAGCAGAGCCGTGAGTGTGTGTGCGCTTTAAAGGCAGTGCGCATTGCAAAATGTCAAGAAAATGCAAGCTGTTTCTGTCCTCTGGCATTCAAAGGCGAAGTTTACTTGGTTGATAAGTAGAATAAACTACGAGAAGGCAATTGAAGCGTATGCCTTGTTTGCAAATATAATTAACAAGCGCAGCAGCGATTGTCTTTCTTCAATAATACTTACAGTAGGTGGCATTAAGCACATACTTATGTACATTTACATATACAATCTATAGAGATATGTCTAATAATTGCAAAACAACGCAGCATGTGCAACAAGATACGAATTAGAAGTTCAAGTTGTTGAAGGAGATGTGGCCGGGAACACGAAAATAAATAGATTGCAGAAATGTCAGCGCCTCTTTATGTGCAAACACACACCTAAAAATATGAGTATTCGTTACCTGCATGCAAACTCTTTAAGGTCCCAATCAAAATTAATATTAATAGACGTCTTCACTTGCACTACACAACAATGTTCATGTAAATAGTCAATTTCAAACACTAGTATCAAATATGTACATACATACACATATGTATGTATGTATGTATGTACATATGTATGTATGTATGTAATGTACATATATATGTATGTGTGTATGCAGACATATGCATTTTTACACATTATCGGATATCTGCATTTATAGCTAACAGCACACATGTCAATGTACAAACTGTTAATGCTGTTAACGGGCGAACATCAGTAATTCTATATTTACCAGCACTCAAAGGTAAGTGGAAATAATTGCTAAGGGAAATAGAAAAGTTAGTGAAATTAATTTTTAGATGTGAAAACATTGTAATTCATTATCGGAGCCATCACAGATAGGTGATGTTTTTAACCGCACCAAATTGAAAGCATTTCATTATACCGCAATTAACATCAATGAACACTCATTAACTTACATACATATATACACATATAAATATTTATAACTTTGGGAAATAATTTATTAAAGTTTAATAACGGACGTAGTTTTTTGATCATTAGCGCATCGTTAAGTTAAGTCGGCTTTTCTTTAACATTAGAGCACTTTTGAAATTAGATAAAAGCTTATTTTCATTAACATTTTGTATAATTAAAACTTATTCTCTATAGATAACACCGAATCAAATTTGTCCATTTATTAAATAATAAACTTAATGGCGTACGGAATACGCCCCTTAAAAATTTCTAAAACAAGCAGCTGTACATACATATGTATGCAGATATGATTTACATTTAAGCATAATATCCAGCACTGAAGTACAACTTTTATATTCTCCTAGCAACAGGATAAAGGGAGTGGCAGACTAGTTATCTATACAGAAACATTACAACGTACCTTTTAGGTGTTCAACTGCAGCTTTCGTTTTCAATTACAGCAACAACGTATTTATGAGTATAATGGCTGCTTTAAACTGACTTTAAATAACACTAATTCAACAGGAAAGCGGTATAATTTTCTCGAAAATTCGTTTAAGATACATTTTAGGTACACACACACTTTTCGGCACTTGTTAATTAATAAAAAGATTTTGCTACCAATAATGTTAAATGATTTTACCGGATGTATCTCTCAATCAAACGTTTTGGTTAGGCAATTGTGTCAAAAGGTTTCAAATCCAATAATGATGGTATTAAGTGAAAACGACTTTGTGACGCCGGTGGCAGAATGCACGGCTCCTTGAAGTTGCAGCGGTGCACATACATATGTTCACACTTACACACGACGGAAGCGCACTACGGAGCTGGAATCGCGCAGCGTTGGCGACTCAATGACGCGACTTGTTTTTCTGCAAGTTTTGCTTTCAATTTCTTGCTTGTACAAGTTGGCTTTGAATGCACTGCTCTTTGCCGTATTTTAGCCGCACTTATGTTGTTGTATTTTTTATTTTTTTATTCCACACCCCCATCAAACACAAACAACACTTCCCGCTTCTTTTGTATCACTTTTTATACATTGTTTAGCCAGATAATTCATGAAACTACTCTCTTTACAAGGACGTCGAGGGTGGAGCAGTTCACGAATAACGCGCACATAGAGGAATAACGAGTAAAAGGAAAGATAAAGCATAAGCAAGGGATAAAAATAAAAAGGATGCTGTGTTGGCTTTCGCTTTCTTTTACTTATATATGTGAAATTCTACTGGTGGCACCATTAAAAACACTTCACAATACACTTTAACACATATTTGCAAACATTAAGCAACCATTGTGTTTTACACAAAGAATATTCACTTTAATTTATTGAATTTTGTATTTTTTTATCAATTCTGCACATCCTTCGTAGATATACATTTTTCCAAACGTAGAGAACACGTCTTAAACCTAGCAAACAACTGTGCAAACGTGCACTCGTATAATCGTAGAATCGTGCGACCGTTGCTAAAAACCAAATTGAAAATGAAATCCAATCAAATCAATTCACTCAGCGAAATCCACACTTCTCTCTTTTCAACGCTCATTTACTCAAAGTTGCAGAGTTGCATTGAATTAAATCTACACCCAATTTAAGCATTCCATTTAATTTAAGCAGAATGGTTTGCATATAAATATTTATTTACATTTATTTAAATTAAGTGCAAAAGAGTTCAATTTTGCGGCAACATTTTAACTTATAATAATTTTAGAACGTTTAAGAATGTTTCGCATGGTCAAAGAAATTATTTAAAAAAAGTTGGCAACAGTCAAGTTATTTGCAGCGCAACACTGGCAACTGTCATTCGTTGTTGTTTTACATGTCAGGCTTACAATTTATTAATATTATTGTAAGCAAAGTATATTCAATACACTTTTTGTACCAAAAATGCCAACAGAAATTGAAAATATAAACCCAAATGTTTATGGCAAACGTAAAGAGCGTGAGGTGACTGCTAATGAGGAAGATGAAAATGTGCCAGATCCATTCGATACACGTGAGATATTTGGTATGTATTTGTTTACTTTGAATTTGCTCAAAGATTTCATAACTTTACATCAATGTAACAATAGACCTTATTCGCAATATCAACGATCCGGAACATCCTCTCACTCTAGAAGAGCTACACGTAGTACAGGAAGACTTAATCGATGTCAACGATGGCAGGAATGAAATAAATGTTAAATTTACGCCAACGATTCCACATTGTTCAATGGCTACATTAATTGGATTGTCCATACGTGTGAAATTGTTACGCTCGTTGCCGCCTCGTTTTAAAGTAAATGTTGAGATAACACCTGGAACACATTCTTCCGAAAACGCAGTCAATAAACAACTTGCAGACAAAGAACGCATTGCAGCGGCACTGGAAAATAAACACCTAGCTGATGTTATCAACCAGTGTATCTCATCGAAAGTTTAAAGGGATGCATAACTTATTTTCGTTTCGTTTTTGTTATATTTTACAACTTAGAGCGCGTTTTCAATAAAACTAGACAATAACAGCTAACACAACTTTATTTTATGACTTCTTGGCATGGACAGGAGACGCACTCGTACTTGTGTTTCCGCTGGAGGGTTGGGGCTTGGTCGGATCGTATTTGAATGTCTTGACTAACGGACCCTTGCCTGCTTTTGCAAAACGAATCTCATCCAATCGTTGGCGTTCTTCAATTTCTTTGGTTATTTTCATATTTTCCCACGCTAGAAATATGGTCAAGTCAATAAGTTCTTATTGAAAACTCATGTAAATTTATTTTGTTACTTACATTCTTTCATGCCCTTAACAAAGCCTTTCTTTTTAATGGGAAGATTGTCCGGTTTATGTATTACCATCCTATCGATTTTGAAGTAATCACGCACTGCCGGTATTCTCAAAATTGCCACCTTAAAAATGAATAGATACATAAATAAAGTCATAAGTACATAGGGAATTTCATTAATGGTTTACCTGGCCTAAAGAAATAAAATTGCTGCAAGCCCAGTAAGTAAGAATTGCCGCAGGGAAATTCATGGTGAATGGGAAAATTGCTATCGGTAGTGCTCGAAGTATATATTTCATCACTTGCATATTTTGCGCCGATAAACGTGCACTGTCAGTTCCAATTTCGATTGTTAAATAGAGCGTAGCACTGGTAATTAATGGCAACATGAAAAGTGGATCGGCCACTGTCAGATCTGTAAACCAGAATAAACCTCCTTCACGCATTGACTCCACTGGTGTATTCGCCATTGCACGAAGACCCATGAAAAACGAAATGAAGAGTGGCGCTTGGGCAAGAGGTACAATCATATTCTTCAATGGATTGATTTGTTTCTCCCTCATAAATAACATCATTTCCTGCGCATACCGCGCCGAATCGATGGCATTTCCACTCTGTCGGGCCTCAGTCATCTTCATTTGTAATACTTGCATTTGTGGCATATAATTGTTCAATTTCGCTGCATTTCTTTGTGCCATTATCACAAGAGGAAAAATAATTGTACGCACTACCGCGGTACCAATTGCGATAGCTCCCCACCATGGTAAATCACAACCGACGTGCAGATACTCCATACAATTTTGTACAATACCCACTGGCGACCATCCGCCCAAACCAATAGAGGCAAATGTTGGTTCACCTGCAGCATTGAGTACTTGTGTAACGGCATCTTCTATGGGTGCGGCTGGTGCTTCGGGAATTGTAGAAAGGTCTACCACGGTTTTAGATGCGTTTACTGCATCAGCTACATTGGTTACTGCATCGGCACTTGCAAACCGTATACCACCAGGAAGCAAGGTAAGCGAATTTATTGAAGACGGCAATAGAAGTTGTGGTTTAGTTTTATTGGTGCGGCTTGCGACATTATAGTTTCTCACTTGTGTGGTGTTGATTGTTGTAGTTGCGGTTTCCGGAGTAAACTAAATAGGAAAATATTTTTTTACTTTAACTCTTAATTTACACAACACACTTATTTTTAGGTTATGTTAAATATAATTGCGGCATTCTGCATTGTTCTTTGAAACTAACCGTGTTATAAAGATTCACCAAATTTGCTGTTCTTGCATAACGCAAATAGTGCACTTTTGTCGATAACATATTAATTTACGATTTTATTAATTATATTTAACTATAATACAAAACAACAACGAAGTGTTTTAGTTGAAATTCGCCGATTCCGATCAGCTGTTCAAGAAGAGAGAGAGAAGGAGCTTAGTGCTGAGAACCACTGTCATCGAGGAGTATGTTCAGGCGCTGTTGAAATCAGCTGACTGTCATTTCCGCGCAAAGCAGTTTCTTTGTCCGCTTCCTGTCATCAGAAAGATATTCATAATTTGTGTGTTAATTAAAAAGAATTTAAATTTAATCATCTATCAAATATTTTCAAACACAGTTTTGTGAAGTATATGTACTGCTGATGTGTATGTTTGAACAACTACACTTTAATCTTTCTTTAAATTAATTTGTTGTTTGGTTATAAAACTCATTCCTCATATGTAGTTTTGAGTTGAAATTGAATCGAAAACATGGCAGGTGTTATGTTTTGGACGGGCTTTGATCACAGTTCTTATTGAATATTTCATCATACTTAAGTTTAAGGTAATTGTTTTTCTTATTCCATTAGCACTGCAAAATTATGAATTTTGTTAAAGGAATGGCCGATCGAAAGACACAGCTCAATACATGTGATCTATAATTAATAAAGTACCGATTGCCTGCCTCATTGCGGAATCAAAAGTAGAGTTTATTGATATTATGTTTGTGTTTCATAATTACGTTCTCTTATAAACTTTGTTCTCATAAATCTTCTTTTCTTAGCATGAGCCATGTAAATACACTTTCATGGCTACATGGCATGCAGTGAATAAAATCGTTGCACTACAGTCATAACCATTATTATTAAACTTTCATAGAAACTTGAACAGACTTCGCCAACAAAAGGAGTTAATAAATGTGTATCCGGACACTTCAATTTATCTTGCGCCGACGAACAAATCCTCTAGTTAATCGTAACAGAATTGATTTATTCGAGCAAATGCTTTCAATTCTAGATAAGACCTGCATGTTTGTACGTACTCCAATTTTTGTTATGATCAACGAGAATGAGTGACAGTGTTGGTAATAGTAATGTAGGTGGGCCGGTGCCGATTTAACCCATATTCAAATGGTGGACCGGTAACTGTTACTTGTGCAGAATAAATTAGCACGCTGTTAGCTATACGCATAAACATAAATACACACACTTGCATATGAATGCAAACAAAATTGACGCTTGCAAAACTTTTCCTACGCCTAACTGGTCATATCTGCGATTTCCATCAAACAAATCGCCAAATCAGTGATGCTCGAAGATTTATGGTTGTGGACTTCTACAATTTCTAACATAGAAAATAATAAATAAACCATTTGCGGTTATTCAAATATATGTACATACATGCATGTGCGTGCATACATACATATGTCAATGCACCAATGGAAGAGAGAAGAGTTTCCAGATTTACTGCTTTAACTTTGGTGCTTTCGGAGGCTCACGTAAGAGTTATTTTAAAGAAATACAGATTTGTCAGAACTTTTGCGAATACACATAACAACATATATGTATGTATATATAGGCATAGACACATGTTTGTTGTTGGTGTGTTTATAAAATCAATTCAATTAAAAAATCAATTCAATTAAAATACAATTTTTCATCTTCTTCGATTGACGAATACATACATATGTATATAATATGCCCCTACCTATAACCAATTTGTGAGACATACAGCGAGTGATTGACTTGCAGCTGATGTCACTATTGAAAATCATGAGGCATGTCAAAGGCTTTAATGGACTTTCCTTTGCGATCTCTATTTCGTTTGAAGCAAAGTGTGTTAATAAATTTTGTGCAGAACAAAAAGTAAGTTAATGAATTATATGGGAGTCAAATTTAGTGCAACAACAAACAAATGAAAATCATTCCGCTGTTTGGAGTTATGATTTAGTTGTTACTGCTCGTTCTCAAATTGCCTCTGCGTGCTGTTAAATTCGTGTTGTACGTTTAATAAGTTTGCCTCGAGCCTTGCCAACCGTCTGGCCAACTGAACGAAAGCAGACACACATATCTACGTTGTAGTATAGGTTTAATTGCAATTATGGAAGCATCATTGCTAAAAATATATTTATTGTTACGATTAAATTATGGCAGAGCAATTGGAGGGATTTTTTTCTTTTATTAATATATGTAGTATGATTAAGCGCTGCTACATTAACACTTAGAAATAATACTAATCAAATGTAACCAATACCCAGGCAGTCTAGGCAAAGTGCATAACGCAACAACAACAACAACGCATTACTCATGATATTGGCTCATCTGCAGCTTTCCTCCTGTAATTTGACCAGCTAATGCTGAACATTGATGCCCTCCTATGAGATAACCAAAAACATTGCCAGATATAACAAAATAACAGTAAACGATCTTTAATAAAAAGGACAAGGATTAAATCTCTTTTGCAACAATAATTTTTGTTGGGAAATCCAGTGAAATAAAGAAATAGTTGCTCATTCTGCTGCGAGTTTCTGGCTCCTTAGATTCGATATAGGGCAAAGTGTACCAGACCTTGAATAACTATTCATCTGGACTAGCAAATGGTTTCTTAACTGTGATGAGTCATGACATCCTACAGCACTTTATCCCTCAACCAACATAATCACCAAATGCAGTATCCAGGCTTCGCGAAGAAAGCGAAAATCGTACGGATGTGTGATATGGAACCAACCCATGCATGATTCGAAACACCTTAACACTGCCATACCCGCTGATTCGCTCAAAAAACTAAAACGCGTAGTGCGGGACCACGTTTTCCTTTCTTTCGCAGGAATGGTCCCTATCTTTTGTCTTCCCATAACAAAACCTTCAAGTATTCTATCGTTAAATTTAAATATAGCGGGAGAGTGTCAAACTGATTCATTAACCAAGCAATTTGCTCCAAACAGAAAAATATCGACGAGAGTGGTTCACACTCAACTGGCCCTTGGACACTATTGACGGCTGTGCAATTTCTGAGGCATATCTATAGTTGATCGAGAGCCCGAGAACATTGTTGGTTCTTGCCAACACAAGAGACAATAAAACCGTTGTGATTGCTTTGCGGTCTTGTGAGTGTGCGCTCTGAGCATGCTTTGGAGAAACAAACAGCACTTGGAGCGTTCGTTCTGCCATAACAAAATTGGCTTTGGAACGAAACACGCGCCAAACGCAAAAGCACACACACACGCACACATTATTTAGTAGAAGCGAAGTGCAGTGGAGTAGCTATTGGCTCTATTGAAGCAGAGCAGTATTTCCGTTTAGCACACACACACACTTGCGCCATGCTACAAATCAGCAAGTCAGCGGTTATGCTCCACACCAATTTGAACGCCGCCTAAACGGAGCGCACCGCAAGCTTGGCGCGATCGCGATCGCGATCAACAAGTGTGCTCGTGCTTTTCCGTGGCGTTCAGCAGACGGCCGTTTGATTCAGTTCGTTTAGTTTCTCACGAGCGGTCTTTTGGTTAAAACGTTGCTTTCTTGTCGGGCGGATGGTGGCGCATGCGCACTTCACTTCACCACTGATCCATTTGGAATTTCTATAAAGAGAAGAAAAACAAAAACAAAGAATAATAATAATCGACTAGTTTGTGCCATTCATAAATCTTTATTAATAAACGAAATTGAAAACGAATGCATTTGTGCACTAACATACATACATATGTACATACATACAAACATACTTGCGATATAAATATCTACGACTTTAATGTGATTGTGTTCAGTAGAGAATCCAGAGCCAAAGAGTTAATTAACCGAGTTGACAAAGTCTATATCTAAGAACATTGAAAGAAGCTGACTTTTTCTAATTTTTTTTGAAATACGATTTTAGTATTTGCGTTTTGGAAACAACCAACCAACAGCTGTTAATGCTGCCTACGCTGCCAGCGAAAAGTTGCGGCTCACCTGGTGGGTGGCAGTGTAAAAACGAAAGGTGGAGAGCGAATCAACAGCAAATACTGGTTAGAATTGAAAACATTCGCGCATATGTGCATAAGAGTGCACACCTAACTGCAAACAAACACGCACACATACACATGTAGCAAGCATGTGCATCTAATTCAAGACGTTTAACAAAACGAGAGGCGCTTTTTGAAAAACTGGTAGCGAAAACTAGAATTTCTGTGACAATTTTTCATGTGCAAAAACGCACATTCACACATCTGCGTACATAAGTGAATGTGAAGAAAATATACAAAATCGATTTGGTTTCAAGTAAAGTGTAATTAACAAATCGCAGCGCCTTTGCAGAAAAGTATCGCGCGCGCGCGTGTGTGTGTGTGAGCAACTTAGAACGTCACAAGCGCAGTTAATGCAACGAGCAAACAAAACATTCCCTCATACATACATGTGTATGCACTTAAAAAGCGAGCGTGTGCGCGTCAAAGTGAAAATATTTGTATTGAAACGCGAGTCGACGCGGCTTTGTGCGCCAACTTGCAGCATTTGCACTTCCGCTCCACGCGACGCCGCTGCGCCAGAAGAACAGCCAGCCGCGACGCCCACCTGTTGGCCGATCAGTGGCATTAGTTTACCTGCTTAACACATACAGCCGACTTACAGACGCAGTGCGCCCTCATACGCACACATTCACACGTTTTTGAAGGCGAGCGAAGGTTGGTCCGCCGTTTATTGGCGCGGTAAGTATTTACACAAGTATAGCTGCATAAATAGTTATGTGCGAGTACACAATCGTATTTGATTCGAATATCTAGGCAGAAATTAGAAAAATATTCAGTTATCACGCTTAATTGAATTTTGCCAAGTGCTAAGTTATCTGATCAGCTGAGAAAATGTGAAAAAGGCGGCGTGCAAATATTTATGGATCGCTTAATGTTAGGCTAGGCGCTGGCAATTGCTTTTGCAAATATGAAAACGTGATACAGGGTGCGCCGAAAGCAAGTTCACACTTCGTGTAGTGTTATTGTTCGAAAAAAAAAAAAAAATTAATTGTGTGTGTACTACATTACTGTTACAAAATATCAATTAAAATTGTGTATAGTAGTCAAAAAGTGAAAAAGACGCAAAAAGACTTCAATATTCTAAAATTGGTGCGCTTTGCTCATCGAAAGCAAAATTTACGTTTTTGTGAAAATCGACATCCAGGGAAATTTTCGACAGGGTTTCAAAACTCAAACGTGGTTGTGACATTCGAGCATTAGCAAAGTTCGAATACAACTCGTATTGAATGTATTTAGCACCGTTTTGCTTGTAATGCTTATTATACGCTAAACGGGGTATATTAAGTTTGCCATGAAGTTTGTAACACCCAGAAGGCAACTTCGGACACGGCGGAAAATATAAGGTATATGCATAAATGATCAGCGTGACGAGCTGAATTGATTTAGCTATGTCCATCTGTCTGTGTATACATGAACTAATCCCTAAATTTTTGCGATTTTACTCAAAAATTTTGCATAAACCATTTTCTCCTCAAGAAGCTGCTTATTTGCCGGTATTGGACTACTATTCCACGTAGCTGTCATACAAATTGAACGAACGGAACCAAGTTCTTGTGCGGAAAACTTTTCTATCTGATAGGATATCTTCACAAAACTTGGCAGGTATTAATATTCACAACATTACCACAATATCTAAAAAATACGATATAAAAAACGATTATATCATAGTTTTTACTCGTTTTAAATTTTAACCCTTTATACAGTTATTTTTTGAAAACTTTCCTTTATATAATGATTCCTGTTTTTAAACTTCAAATAAAAATCATACCTGACGTCCTTGAGAAAATTCATTGAGTAGCGGAAGCATGCTATTGCCAACCGTTCTTCAGTAAACTCGATTTCTACATATTTTTGTTACACATAACCTTTATCTTATTAGAAATCCGTCTGCAATATTATTTAAAAATATAGAAAATCTTTATTCGTTAAAATATGCTTCACAACTTTTGAATAGCTGATCTACTAATAATAATAAATAATTTTTAACGGTCTGGTAGCTTGCTGAAAATATTTAAAACAACAAAGTTTAATATTTGAGCTTACTTCTATTTATTCCTTAGTCAAAGCGCTGAGGAAGAGTGGGACTTAGGATCAAACGAACACTATTAAAGAAATTAAGATGATTCCAAACCTGTTTGTATATATATTAGGGTGGGTAGAAAAAATATATTCCTGCACACCTCTACGAAAAGCTTACCAAGTATGAGCTCTTTATTGTAACGGGAAAAAGAGTAACTTTCCTACCAATTGCAATTGCAATTTAAAATGATATTTTTGCATTGAATTAAAAAATTTATAAGGAAAAATTTTCCTCGGGTAAAAACAGCCTTTTTCGACATTTGTTTTCTCATAAAAAAAATTAAATATTTTACTAAAACAAAATACACATGTTACAAACATTCACAAGAAATTCTGAAATTTCTGGAAAAAAAATATTTTAAACTTCGCTATTGCGATGCCATTTATGTGACCCCTCCGAAAAAAGATGAAAATATCGTAAAATTTTGTAGAGCATTCAATTTTCTTTAACATCTATGCAGGAAACGAGTAGTAGTAGTTGGAAGCGAGATACAAATTTTTCTATCTGATAATAAGAAAAATAATAGAAAACTGTAAGACGGAGAACCCTCCCCGCTACAATAATATGTACTCATAATTGGAGAAATTTTCGTAGACGTGTAAGAAGCTATTATTCAGAGCACTAAGCGAAAAAAAATCGTATGGTTTTTTAACCCACCCTAATGTATATGAAGAAGTATTAACATACATATGTATTTAAATATTTACTTAAGTGCAAAAAAATATGTTTAAGCTCCAGAAGACGCGCACCGCACACACACCCCAAACATTTGAGTGCCCATTAAGTGGCATATGAAGCTCTAATAATCTACTTATCTACATACATTCATACATATATATGTACACATGTATATACAACATATCTATCCCCATTAAGTAGCCAAATCATTCGGCAGATAAAACGTTCAAAATCAAACACTCAAGTGCGCCTGTGAAATTAAGTGTATTGATTACTTAAATACAATTATACACTCATGATACAACGCATGCACTTCATAAGCAATCGGCAAACATTTTTGTTATCGCTGTGACTACATACATAAGTACAATATGAACATAAAGAGGTGGATCTGCTTGTGTTTAGGTAAATGTTTACTACTTTCAATGGACGAAAGAACGTTTGGCAAAGATAAAAGCAGCCAACGGTCATGATTAGAGGCAAGCGAAATAAAGTAAATATGGTAATGCACGAGAGAGGAAGCTGCTCTTTGATTTGAAGCAAGTGGAGTCAACAAACAAACGTAGGCAATCCAAGATTTAAGGGATTTCTGCGGCAATTTTGAAGAGACCACCAAGCAGATAGATAAGAAGAACAGATTGACGCTGCAGATATGAGTGGAGAGACCTAATAAAAAACGAAATGATAGGAGAGCTGGCGAAAGGGATGTGTATATGTATGTGTGTATATTTAGTGCTTTAATCTAAGTATGAAAACTGGAACACTTGAGCTAGTCATGTATTTGATTAAGCGCAGCGATAAGACTCTGCTTCGACTTTCATTTATAAATATTTTAGTATCGAACGATTAAAAGCGTTAAACGCAGCGTAATCGAATGATAACCCAAAAACGGTCGATCTCTATGTATACATATATTCCATCTAAATGTAAAAATGTATGCATGTGCATATTCCTCCAATATGATATTTGAAATATTTGTATTGCCAACCGTTGCAACGCAGCCGAAATCTCGTTTTCGAGCATGCATTCGCTTTGCTCTTAATTCAGTGAATATTTTCGACACAGAACACAGAAGAAGGCAAACAAGCGCATAAATTAACCAAAGCCACAATTTTTTGCTGCCACCGAGCGATAAAAACAAACGAAAAAGCATACTAAACGAGTGAATAATCAAATAAAAATACAAATCGCCGAAAATATTTTCTAATGTTCGCGCGTTGTTAAGCTAGACGCTAAAAAAATAGGAGAAGTTAACACGAAAGTCAACAGGAATTCTTAGAATGTGTCTTTGATGCTTTTGCCGCCGGCATAAATCAGCTTGCAATGCTTTCCAAAGCCAACAACAACAACAACAAGCGGTAAGCTCGGCAAACATAACTTTGCAAAGCACAAACACCGCAAAACTACTCACACGCACACATTTTTATGCATTAATGAGCAGCGGGTACCTGCTGAAGGATACGCTACCACGCTGCCATAAGCAACAACAACAGTAAACGGCTTTATCAGAAATTAATAAGAACTTCTTTGATCTCACTATTTCCTTTTTGGCTCACCTTCGCGTAATTAATGTCAGTTGTTGGCTTTTGTACATACATATATACAAACACACATACACATACGTGCGCATAATCCACGCAACGCCTTATTTCAGCGCGTAAATTCCGTTTTTTGGCACATTCATTTGAATTTCGAATTTGAAATTTGAAAATGTTTGAAAACGCCAAGTGGCGGCCGCAGCGCCGTTTCTTTCACTCCTCAAATGGCCGCGACAGGCACTCTTTATCGAATCAATCGATCGCATGTAGGCCCAGAAACAGTTAAAAGCTGCCAAAACTGTCTAATTCGAGCCATATATAATGTGACAGCGACAACAACAAGAAACACACTCTTTGTTGGCCAACACTCAACGGACCGTTTCCACATTGTAAACGCATTGTTGTTGCTGCTGCTGCTACTTACATATGCACACATACACACACACACACAGCCCTCAAAGTCACTTGCCAAATATGGTGGAGCGGCTTTGATGTTTTTGTTGTGTTTCACTTTACGCTTTGGTTGTTGTTGCTTGTAGATGTCGTGTTTGTTTGTCAGCGAAACTTTCTGCTTTTGTCAATTTGCCGATTTTAAAAAGGAAATACATGTTTTGCGAAAAGCGCCTGCACAAGGCAGATCATCCATCAGTGTGTCTCTAAGCGTCTAAGTATCTAAGTGTTCATGTGTATTTGTGTGGTTGAAAGTGTTGCGGAATTAATATTAAATTTCTTTGTTTCTCTATCATCGATTTATGTAAGTGTGTGTGTGTAGTGTTTAGGCAAATGATTCCGCATCAATGTTGCAATCAAACGTCAAGAAAACAGACAAATCATACAGTCAGCCACGAAAGTCAGCGCACCTGCGATAAAAAAATCAACGCTTTCAATTCAATAACGCTTATATTATAAACCTTTCTCGATTTCCATAATTGTCTTTTTAAGGCGTTATTACTTTCGAAAGAAATTACATTAAATGAGTGCTTTTGATTCTCTATTACAAATACAAACCTTTTGAGGGGTGAAAAATTCTATCGTAATACTCTTCCCAAATCACTTCACTTCGCTTTAAAAAAAATTCAAGTCACGAAAATTTACCTTATATTAGAGAATCGACATTCTGTATATTAATAATATGAGGTTTAAATCTAGATATAGACCAATTCCATTCTAATTCAGCGCTAGATCACATAATCTTCAAGAAAAATGCAGGTGGAAAACAGAAATCATTATGTGGGGTGTTTGGGTGCAGAAAAATGGCAACCCGTCCAATAATTTCAACATTGCTCAGGTATACTTGAAAAGATAATGGGTTGTCAAAAAAGTCTTGCGGTATTTTTATTGAATTTTTTGTTTTTTATTGAAATTGAAATGAATTTTTGATGACTCATGCCCAGCTCTTGACCGATGCTACGGCTGCTACTATGCCGGTCTCTTTCGACCAATTCAGCGATTTTATCGCAATTTTCGAGACAGGCCTTCCGGAGCGTGGCGCATCTTCGACCACCTCTACACCAGAACGAAAACGTGGAAACCATCGTTGTGCGGTGGAAATGGAAACTGTGTCGGGTCCATAAACTGCAGAGATTTTATTGGCCGCTTGAGATGCATCGTAGTAGTACTGTAAAATATGCCGTATTTTCTCTTTATTTTGCTCCATGTTTGCGACGCTATAACTCACGAACGACTTAAAAGAAACGACAATCAATCAAATACATGTTAGCGCGTGAAATGAGCTTTCCGAAAAGGTATAGCATGACCCGATGCGACGAATAAAACTAGAACTACGCGCTTTCAGCGCCAACTAGCGGAAATACCGCAAGACTTTTTTGACAACCTTTTATTTTCAATGATATTCTTCAAAAGGTTTGTTAAAAAAGCAAAATTTTTATATCAGTATATGGAGAGTTGGATAAAGTACCGAGCCGATTTTATCTATTTTTGCCAATATCACAAAATATTGTATTAACATGCCTCACACTAATAAAATGTTCCGCGGGTTTCATTAAGGTACCTCACATACCCTCACAAATCTATATTGAGTAAAGTCAGTCGGATGTTCGAAAGTTAGGTTTGGTTGACCAGTTTTGGTCCATTGCGATACCAGATGGAGTTCAGTTACTAGGTCTAATAGAAGTAGTCATCCTTTAAGATGCCTGCGCTTGACGCTAATATTAACAGACTCTGCGGCATCACTATCAATACCTCCTCCAGTGTATCATACCGTGGGGTCCCCAGATGCTTACAGCGTAGTCTTGCCAATGCGGGGCAAGTGCACAAGATATGCTCCATTGTTTCCCTGGTGTCCCGCTCTAGACATTTCCTGGAGTCTTCTCGATATGTCGGTCTTATCTTGCGGGCGTGTGTCGCCACCAGACAGTGGCCAGTTAGTATTCCCATCATATTCCTAAAGTCTCTTCTAACGAGTGCCAACCAGAATTTTATGTACTTCCGATCTGCCGTCTTGCACATGACTTTTGCATTTTTGCAACCAACTCGTTCCATCGGGTTTTGATTTTCTTTACCATGCATCTGTTGAGATCGTCCTATAGATAATGCATGGGTTTCCCAATGTTTATCACGTTTTCGGATGTTAACCATACACCATTCTTGGCAATCGCGTCCACTATTTCATTGTTATCGATGCCTTTGTGGCTTGGAACCCAGTAGAAGTGAAGTTGCATGCTTCTGGCAATACTTTCCCTTGCCGCCCTGCTTCCCAAGACACTTCTGGCCGATATGCGATACGAGGTTACCGCCTTGATTGCTACTTGGCTGTTCACGTAGATGTCGCCTGCAGGTGCTTTAGTGCCCAGTTCCGCGGTTTTCGCAATAGCAAAGACTTGGCCTTGGAAAATACTGCTGTTGTCCAGCAACTTAAACAGCTGACTTAGACGGTATATCCCACACCAACTCCATCGTGTATTTTCGAGCCATCCGAAAATAAGTTTATGGTGTTGCACGTAGCTAACATACCTTTACGCCAGCCATCTTTTTCTATGTTTACTTTAAACCTTCTTTCCCATGTTCGAAAATCGGGATGTTAGTTATATGGGGGATGGGTCAAGTGGTCCAAAAACGCTCATCTACGAAATCGCCCTCGGCTCTTCTAAGAAACACGGCTCGGCTCTTAATTTTTACTTAAGTTACAGCTTGCAGGGTCTTTCTTGTCACCCTGTTCTTTTAAATACATACATATATCCCTATATCTATCTCGATACTCTTAAATAGAAGTTAAATCTTCACTTATATTTTTAAAACGAATATTGTCCCTTTCGCGGTTAATCAATCAAAATTGAGTCTAAATTTAAACTTGCACCTAAAATACTTTGATTATTATCGTAAACAAAAGGAAAAAAATATTTGCGCATATTATTGTTGTTATTTCTGTCGAAGGCTCCACATTTGATTTGCATGTGTTTATACTCTGAGGTTGGCATTTTGAAATGTGCACATACAGAGAGTAATAAATGAGTGATCGTGCCATCTAGTACAGCATAGCACTTAGTTCACAAACAGACAATTAGTTAGTATGCAAATCAGCGCCTGAACAATTCATTCAAGACTTTATTTGTTGTACAACAATAAATGCGGCAAATAAATTACGCTATTATACGAGTCGAGTTTAAAGAGACGAGGCAAAGTTAAGTGCGGTATGAACACGCACACATATGAATATAAACATGTATGTATGTAAGTGTGTGTGTAATTTTGTATCAATATTCCATAACAATAATTGCAGCGGCGGCAGCGGCGGCAACGGGGCTACACGAACACGAACGAAGAAGCGGCGCATTGCGGCAATCATAACAGAACAACAACAACCTTTAAAGTGAATGCACTTGAACAAACAAATTGGAATGCAAATTAGTAGGTTTTCGAAAGAAGAAACCGTTACATTCTTACGCCATCGATTATGAGGACTGGCAATGGAGAAAATATAACAAAATTCTTGTTTCACTACTTTTTTCTTCAAGTGTATTCTTTTACATTTACATGTAGGAATTGTAGAACGCTTTTGAGCATAAAATAAATGCCCACTGAGCTGGGCTCGCTTACCTATGTACGTGTTGAAATGCTCAAATTGTCCGAACCGCAGCGCAAAACAATCAAGCCTCGTAAGACAGAAGAAGGCAAAAGTGGCAATGAATTGAGTAAAAAAAGATTTTGTTTTGAAAAGAAGAATTAAAATATAATTCGCACTCACACACACACTTGCACCACACAAGCTGAAGCACAGTGGGTGTTAATGTGATTGCTGATTGCACGCTTGTTGCTGGCGTTGTTGTTGCCGCTGCTGCTGCCTAAACCCACACAAAATGCGCCACCGACACAGCTTCTTAACCAGCGCTCGAAAGTGCCAACAGACAGACAAATTTTGCAAACAGGAAAAATAGTAGCGTATGAAGCCTACAACAATAAAAACGTAGAAACCCGCAAATAAATGAAACCAGCAGCTCAATAAAATAATAATAAAATTAATAGCGCTTACGTACTTATATCTACTTGTACATAGATATGCAAGTACACGTTTACAAGTTTCACATACACACACACACATACACATCCATGCATGCATATGCTGGTGTTTACTTGCCGTTCACGTTGAATGCAGAGTCTGGGTGCTCATCAAATCACCATAAATCAGTTAATTTAAATTTTGATTTCGCATTCGGGAGCGTGTAACGCGCTTACCATTCTTCCTAAATTAATATTGATGCTTTGTGAACACAACTTGCTATATGTATGTATGTATAGGGTGATACATTTCGAGGTTCCCTACTTTTCTTTTAAGAAAAAAACACAGAAACTTCAAGTTTAATGGGGAATGTTTATTAGCATTCGAAGGAACATTCTTGGGCAATTATTTTTTGAAGATTTTCCCTTTCAAATAATGGCCGCGGCTACGTCTCAGATGATTCAGCCCAAAGCGTGAAATAGCCCGTTCACTGAAGTGAATAAATTCATTGATTGATGCGATGTGTGGAAAGTGGCATCCTCTTGTTGAAACCAAATGGCGCCGAGATCACGAGCTTCAATTTCATGCATCAAATAGCCGGCTTTGATGGCCAATAATTCCTCCGGCCCACAAACCACACCAAACCGTTGTTTTTTTTCTAGAGAAATGGCAGCTCATCAGGTTGCTTTTTATGGGTTTACATACCCATTGAGCCAGAAATGTCCCTATCGCTGAACAAAATTTGACACGAAACCATCGGATCTTCTTGGAACTTTTCAAGAGCCCGTAGAGCGAAGCGATGTCGCTTGGGAAGGCCGTGCCGCTTCAGTTCTTGCACAAACTGTATTTTGGGCGCTTTCAATTTAAGATCTCGAAGCAAAATGCGACAAGACTCTCGACGCTCTTCGTGTACACTCTTGCCTATGGCTGCAAGATTTTCTCACTGCGTGCTGGACGTGGTCTATTTAATGGAATAATATCCGATATTGAATGCGGAGTCTCAAGATGGGCGATGATGCTGCGAATAGTACGCTCAGTAGGCCGATTTTGTTGACCATAAGTTATAAGTATATACATATGTATGTATTTACTTGTAGGTATATGAAATAATGACTCTCATACTTTTGTTATATGTCTGATCGAGCTCGTCTTCTTCTCTTACTTGTCCAAAGCCCCATATATCAAATTAATTCTATTGCTTGCCGAGGAGTCCCTGCTGATTGAAAACTGAGATTGAACTTAAGTCCTAAAGGCAGTAAGTAATGCGCATGTCGGCTTTATGGAAGTTTCTAGCTAGTCTATTTACCGATATGTGTATGAAAATGAACGAATTGTCTAAATTAGAGTTCTTGGCATTATCCTGGAATAACCGAATAGCGTATTATTCGAAAAAAAATATTCGGATTGCGGTACCCGGTTAGTCATAAACCGTCGACTATTCGATTAACCGCTCATTTTTGATTATGTGCCTCTTAAAGGTCTCTTGTATCTGGACCATTTAATAGAACTTTACAAGTATTTTACGACAGCAAAATCGGACAGCGGACAGCTTCTCTTTAGCCATCCAGTGTTTTCCGCGTATATTTATATTAAATGTACATAAATTTGAGAAGATTCTCCGAAATTTTAAAGATGATTCGGCAAAGAGTTTCGGAAATATGAGCATATTTGTAAGAATTTTTTAACGTAGATTAATTGGATCCCAAAACTTTAAGAACGCGAAATGCTGTTTTCAGAGCCACTGAGGAACATACCAAAACGACTGAATCACTTGACTTGAAATTTTCATATGACCTTCTGCGATATATTTAACAGCTAACTAACAAAGGGATAAGTTTTTTGATAATAATTTCGATTTTTCAGCCATTCTGAAGGGTATATTTAAAAAAAAAATCAATTTCAAAATCGCCAAAAAACGCCAAAAAACGAAAAAAAGATTTTATCTACCCCTCGATCAATACCCGTATTCATCAATCGTAATAATATTTTTTTTTGATTCTGAAATAATTTTAAGTAGAAAAATCTTCTTCAAAAATTTTCAGAATAATTCGATATTTTTTTTTTCAATCAAAACCCTCCGCCCTAGTACAAAATTGTATAAATGTTTACTGCTTCAATGTTTTTAATTAGAAAATAATTGTTTGTTACGACGAAGGCAACACCTCACCGAACCCCAAACCGAACAGAATTGAGTTCCCACACAGATGAGTCGAGGGAATTAACGTCTGTAGGCGCTGAGAACAAACCGAAAATCAATAAAATTAATAACAACAATTCGGAGCACTCGGTCACTGCCAGCAGAGCCACAATAGTCCGAAATCAATCATCGGTGTACACTTTTGCGTGTCATTTATTGACTTTGAGGCACACGTTTCCAGCTGCCACTTGGCCGTACGCGTTGTTGTTTTTGCTTTGTGCTCGTATGTGGGTATGTTCTTAAGCCATGTTTGTTACACTTGTATTTTTGTTGCTCTGTTGTAAAATATATACCGTTTATGTGTACGCGTATGTAGTGTGCACTTGCGTTCATGTGGAAAGCCTTGCCATTTTTGGCAACCTGCTCCGGTCCAACAGCCACAACTCGCTCAGCTGGTGGCAACTGCCATTCAGCCGCGCATAGGAAGCATTTCTGCTTTGTTAGTTACAATCCCTTCGATGCGCCTTGCCGCGCTTCACCTTGCGCAACAAATCCATATTTGAGTCGAACACATTTTGCTAAATTGCTAGAAACGCTCGCAGCTCGCGGCTCAGCAGCTTTTTGTTATTGACGTTGTAAACGCTTGTCGTTAACACGTTGTGCACCACACGGCTGATTTATGTTGGCAGTATGTACGTATGTATGTGTGAATGTGTGTAAATGCGTTGTAATTAAAACAAAATCATTGATGAGCAAAATGAAAAATTTTACAACATTATTTCAACTGACATACACACACAAACATACATGTTAAGGTAATTATTTCCTAAAATATGCGTCCATTTGTCGTACGTACATATGTGTGTGTATGTTCGTGTAAATATTTGTGCAGCCTGTTGAATTCTGTTTATTAACGATTTGCTTGTCAATTGTTGTAGCTGCTCGTCATTTGCGGCATTTCCGGTTCTATGGCGCTTTTAAGGAGGATCTCCACAGGTGTTAGTTTTGCTCGCGGCATTATTTCTGTAACCAGTTTCTAAGTTATACTTAATTCCATGGAAATCGCTTTAATGGTTGGCTTGCACAGTTTGCTTTCGAAATAATGAATTGATTTAACTAATGAAGACTACTAAGTACATATGCTGAAGCTAAAATTAAAATTACTTTATTATTTAGCCAAATGGTTACAGGAAAGAATTCAATCTCTTTTAACTATTGATAATTGACTTAACTAAAATTTCAAAAAATTAAAAAAAATAATTTATTTATTTCATTTATGGGGATACTATAATGTTTTTTGAAAAATTTTCAACTAATTTAAAAAACAAAAATTTTGGGAAAATTAAAATGTTCTGATTTTTAAAAACATTGAAATCCTTTTATTTTTAGTTAAGGGACACCCCTAGTGTGACTAGGTTTTGGAGTAAAAAGAAATCATTAAACAATTGTTTTAAAGCTTTAAAGGTATTTTCATACATATTTAAAGGGGTTACATGGGTTTCCTTGGGTAAAAAAACAGCCTTTTTCAATAATTTTCTTTTCATATAAAAAAGGAAATATTTTATTAAAATTTTCTATTATTACAAACATACACTATTAACAAAGAAATTCTGAAATTTTTGGAAAAAAATATTTGAAACTCGGACATTGCAACGCCATTTCCGGTGACCCCTCGGAAAAGAGATGCGTCCGCCTTATCAGGACAACTCCTTACAGAAACATTTAAAGTAAACAAATATTTGTTTTAGAGAAAACCTTAACTTAGAACTTGGACGAAGTAAAAAGCTGAAAATTAGATTTTTGGAGGACATTTTTACAAAAAAGAGAAAATTTCGCGTCATTTCTTTTTCAAATAGTTGTAAACGAAAAAAAATCCTTCTTCCAAGTCTTTAAGAATTATATCTCAAAGACTAGTGTAAGATTTCATTAAGACCGGTTGCGTAGTTCTCGCGAAATCTTTTGCCAACCGACTTCAAAAACACAGTTTCCAGAAAAACGCGTTTAAAGACGGCGCATTTAGCCTAGTTCGACTCGAGCGCACAAGTTCTCAAGGGTGTATCTCCGAAACTATTACTCAGATCAACTAGAAATTTTAGGACAATATTTTAGAGGTATTGTAGGATTTAGTAAGACAGTAATAAAAATTCGACTTTTTGAAACCCTTAAACACATGAAACCCTTTAAGAACTCACAGTAAAAATTTTCAAGAAAATATTACAAATTTTTGGTTTGGTACAAAAATGGTTCTCCAAAGCAGTGGTACCGGTCTTTTCGTCGATGAAATCTAAAACCAAAAAAACAAAAAAAAACAAATTTAAAAATTTTTGTGTTGAGAAAAACGCGTTTGAAGAAAAATTGATAAAGCTGATTGAACTGAGTGGCAATATTTTAGAAGGATGTAACTCAAAAACTATTGGAGATATAGATTTTAGTATATTATTTTTAAAGGTATAAGATTTCGAAATTTGAATGAAATTTTTTTTTTAATAACACGCTTGATATGGCTCCTAAGGGGTACTATGAATTCATGAAACGATTTTTGCAACATAATTAAACGATTTGAGCATTTAAAATTTCATTTCAATACTCTTATTGGTTCCCAAACTCACCCTTTTTTTCAAATATTACAGTTAGCTTATCTATTTCTAAGTAAATAAGGTATTTTCAAAGGCTAAAATCTGAAAAAGGCTTAAAAGCTTTTGAAAAACAAAGAAACTTTTTTACATTCTTGAAGACAGTTACTAATTTAAGTGGTATGAATGTGTGTAAGTATATTAAACATTTTTTTAACTACCCTTTGTTTACTCCCATTACAAATTTAACTGAACTTCTGGCGCTTTTGATTTGTCCCCGCTTACAATTAATGTCAGTTTAAACGCCAAACGAGATTATCTATTACCGACAAAACGGAATAGGTCTCACTCGCTTAAAAAGCCCGTGTAAAAGCCAAATAAACAAATTGCCAAGAGTTGAAACAAACAAATCACTCAAAATAAATAATTACAAATTGGGCTTAGGAAACAACAAAACAGCAAAACAACAAAAAATAAACTGAGCCGTCATAAACAATTTATATTAACTTTCCGGCACTTTGCATTAGACCTTTGCTGATTATATATGTATATACATACATATATAATATACTGCTGTGAATTATAGCTGTCAATTTGTCAGCAGATTTTTTAGGCAATTCGGCGCTTACTTGTTGTTATTATTATGTTGTTACTGCTTTCCGCAGGGTGTAGCATTTATGGAGGCAAGGTGGGAATAGAAATATATAAACAAATAAATTACGAAATAAAAAATATCAAAAAATTAAGAGACGATTTAAAAGCCGAGCCTTAGATTAAACGCGATAATGAGAGATTAAATATATACATACATATGTACATGTGAGTATACTTGTATATATATGCCACTTACCATTTCTATTTCTAAGTAGTAAATCCTTCAAGCAACAAATCCAGAAGTAACAATCGAATTTTGTGAATGGTAATGTGTTGTTGCCATTGGCGTAGTTCAGCGAATCACGAGATAGCGACTGCGCTGGCTTGGTTCTTGTTGTTGTTGTAAATGGTACCTAATCCCCGTTGGGATGGAAAAAATTAGATAAGTTATCGTCGTCATTTATTTGTAATCCAACGATAAGCCCAAGAAAGATGCTGTTTCGACGGGGTATGTGCAAAGGAAGAGGGGTGTCAGATAAATAGGGTTAGTGGGGAATGCAAAGAGAGAATGCGGAGACTCTTGCACTCTGGATAAGTAAGAGTTTAACTTACTACAGTTTCCAGAACGAAGGAGTCACCCTCGTTTCTCTTGGCAACTCGAGCTCTTCATCTACAATGAGCAGTGATTTGGCTCCAAGTACGTCATTCACTGTGAGGGAGTCGGTGAAGGTGTTGATGGATCCACTGTGGATGGCGGTTAGTGCTTGTCGGAAGTTAGTTGCGTCCGAAGTCTGGTCGGCGTATTGTTTTATGTCATCGACGTAGTTGAGAAACGACCTCTTGATGCTCCTAGGAAGCGGTTCCGCTCCAAACAGATGACTGCAGGGATGATTTCTGCGAAACAACCCCAGCAGGAACTGCTAGGAGAGGAGTTCATCATGATCTTTAATTGGGTGCATACAGGCCTCACTATGCGTTCGATAGGAAACATCAAGAGGCATCCTATTATAGTTCGGAGTGCAGTATTCTGACAAGTCTGGAGCTTCCTTGTCTGCGTTTCACTGCATCCAGGCGACCACCATGACCGGAATTGACCCGGACTTTATCAGCCAAGGGCTGTTATTTCGGAGATCTAAGCCCGTTTAGATCGGTAAGTCATGTTGTTCGGTTGAAGAGAACACCCCAGCTTTGTAGGCTTACGATTCAGTGCCCGCCGGTGGAAGCAAAGGAAGATGAAGGAGGAAGACCTCCACTCCGTTGAAAAGACCAGGTAGAGAAGGACCAGCAGTTGGTTTTTAGAATTGGCGCCAAATATCACAAAAAAGAAATGACTGGCGCGCTGTTGTTAACTCGGCTATAACCGCGTTAGCGGTGTCTACGCCAGCAAAGAATAAGAAGAATGTGTTGTTTACTTTCTTAATAGTTGCATTAACAACAAATATTTTTTTGTTTTTGCTCAAGGCGCCGATATTCAGCCAATTACACCTGTGAAACGGCTAATTTTGTGGTTTAGCTATGTGCGTGTTTATTCTAAAATGAAACGAGTGCGTGTAACCACAAGGGCGCGAATGTTTTGTAATATTTAACTCCACTTCATTGTTTTATTTTCTAAGCAAAAAAGAAGGAGCAACAACAACAACGCCAAATTACAACCTTCGCACTTTATCGCTTTGGCCACGGTCTTTACCCACTCGCACTGTCCGGGTAGTCTTCGGTTTGCGAAATGAGCAATTGTTTTTTGTTTTGTTTTTGGCATTTAATTTGTGGTTTTTCGACATGTTCATCAAACTTTAATAAAACGGTTTGCATTGTTAGCTTCTTTATTTTATTACCCATTTGTTTGGGGTCTATAGTTTTATTGCCCCATACTTTAAACTTGAACATGAAAGAGCGAGAAAAATTAATTACTTTAAATATATGCACACACATACACATACATGCATATTTGAAAACATATCCCAGTGGGCAAATGTAATAGGAATTCATAACCAGAAATGCCATAAGCAAGAGGTTGGCTGAAAACATACTAAATACTTGAGGCTGGTGACTATCTAGATGATATAGATTCACAAATACTTTGGTCTATCATAATATGAAAAGGACTTTCCGTAAAAAAATTTATAATTAATTATAAATAAATATCTGACGCTTTCAAGATTTTATTTATTGGTTTGCTTAAGGGACTATATCCACTTGCATGTCGGAAAAAATTGAATTTATTATATAAAATCTTATTTCTTCAACAAAAACCTGTCAAATATATCTAAGAATGCCTCCTGGCCTTGCCGTCGCTCATGACTAATTCCAGACAACTGCAAGAAGGCACTGAGCTCACTAGAAGACAAGCTTCACCTAGACTTGATCTGGGTTCCCGGCCACAGGAACATTTTCGGCATCGAAAAAGCGGACGAGCAGAAACTTTTTTAAACGAATCCGAGGTAGAGTTAATACCATGCCCGCTAGGTTCGATCAAGAGAGACCTCAATATACAATTTCAACAGTTAGCAACTATTAGGTGGAAAAGTACAACAAAATGCAATAATAACTAAACAAATATGGCCAAAATATGACAAGAGGAGGACTAACGACTTATTAAATTATTATTATTATTTTATTTGCTACAAAAAAGATCCCAGGTCAAAACCGCTATCATTAATACTTCTCGAGATATTCGGCTTTTTAAGTAAGTCTTTATAGAATTTTCATAGATGGTATGTAATAAAAAATCAATCTATATATGTAAATATATACATATCCATACAGCCTTACTTAAAAAGCCGAATATCTGGAAAAGTATTAATGATAGCGATTTTGACCTTGGAAATAAAATTTCCTACAAGTTTGTAATGTACATTTCTTCTATAGCTCTTGTCATTTACGAGATATATACAAAAAAATGGGAGTATCGTGGAAAAATCAGGTTTAGAGCCCCGTACTACCTCGCCGGTGTAAGTTTCGACTTTGTCGCAATAGGCACTTTTGTAGAGTGTTCAATTTTGAGGAATAAGCGTCTAAAGTCAAAGCGATGCCATAAAATGCCTCTGAGCTATAGAAATTTAAAGATAAAAAATCTCTATTGTCGTGTATTTTCAATGGGAAATTTTTACATGCCTTGGTCCAGTCCTTAATGTTAATATTAAGGGCTCAAATTTTCAGAGAATTTTTTTAGGGTATTTCCAAGGAAATTTCATGATGGGATGGAAAAAATTTTTAGGTAAAAAAAACACCATAATGTGTATACATTTACTATATAGTGTTAGAGAGATGGCCATAGAACTTGATTCTCCTGCTGGTCCGTTCGAATGATTTTGGGGAATATTTTGGATATGAAACAGGTTCTTAACCACCGTATTTACCAGATTTGGCTACGAGGGATTTTTTCTTGTTTCCCAAACAGAAATTTTCTCGCCGTGAAACCCGTTTTCAGTCGATCGAAGAGATAAAACAAAATTCGCAAAAGATCTGAAGGCCATTCCAAAAAGTACTTACGAAAAGTGTTTCGAGGATTGGAGAAATCGTTGGCAAACACTAATTCAAATCGTTTTCTGCGGCAATTTTTCTCAGAACTACCTCATAATACTTTTTTTAAACGAATTACTCACGGTTTCACTACTGGGAATTGTTTTAAATACATATACATATGTATGTATATATATAATATTTTTAGATTTGCATATTTTATGTTTTTGAGAGGTTTATGACTCTTCAACATTTATTTCTAGTGCAACCTTAAACTGATGCAAATTAATCGCAAAAACTTTAAAAACATTGATTAAATACTCAATACTGAACTAATTAATTTAGCGTGTCAAGCGATAAAATAGTTTCTGAGTAATTTGTTTTCGCTGAATTTTGTTTATTCGGCGCAAATTCGCAAAGAAACTTTTCGATGAGTTGACTTTAAGCTTTAAGTGCTTATTACAATTATGCCTACACTTTGGACAAGTTTTGAGAGTGTGAATGCTGTTGTTGTTGGCGCATAATTAGTAATCGGGGATTTTCGGCACTTTAAAATGCGAGCGAGCACCATTAAGATTAGACAATTTAATGAGTCAAAGCTGTAAAAGTTGTCAAATATTATGTATCATATACATAAATACATACTTATATGTATGTACGTGTAATTTTGTTACTGGAACATTACTTTATACTTGTATACAACGTTTTTTATTTTTTTTACACATCTGTACATATTATTCGAAATACATACAATACATCTTTGTATGTACATACTTATATGTATGTCCAAATAAGCTCATCACCAAATGCAACACTGCAAGTGCAAGTGCATATATCCACACGAATACCGGAAGCAACAATTCAATTTAACTTCTATTTACAAACACGCACACACATACATGCATAACTTTAAGTGGAAATCCGACATCGACATACATACATTCACATATATGTACATATATAATAGCGGTAAAAAATGGGACGACCAATGAGGGCAAACACGGAAGACCCAAATTTGTGTGTCACTTTAACCAATAGAGTCTATGTAAATCCTCCACAAAATCGGGGGAATCGAATTCAATTTGCAATGGCCATAAATAAAAGAGTACTTGAACCACAACACAGCATTCCATTGTCTCTATTTTCTTTTCCAGCGCGTCGAAATTTAGTAAACAAAATGCGCATAGAAGCCGATATGGCATAGGCAGTCGGTGGGCATTAGTTATGATGGAGGCAATGCGGTTAAGGAGAATCACAGCGACATTTCATTAATGGAGTCAAAAGTAGCAAGTTACGAGCCGAACGAACCCTGCACGTAGCCAAAGCAAAGTCAGCGCGGTAGACACACAATTCTGGCAGACAACGCCAAAGCTCAGCAGAAAGGCAGAGAGACACAATTCAATTAAAATCAATTTGAATGGCAAACAAATTTATGGCTTGGACGAGCAAGTGATCAATTAGAAGTGGAGATATTAGATGGTACAAACACACGCACATATAGCATGTTTGTGGCTCCCTGCCCTAGAAGGGCTAAGATTATATTTTTAGCAAGGCAGATCATATGTGTTGGTTTTAGATATTGACGTGCATGTACTGAATGCATAAGCTCGTATTTTGAAAATATAGGCGTCTAAAGGTTCAAAAAGATAGTTTTTAAAAAATCGTGGTGTTACATAAACGGCCTCGAAAGTCGTAGCTGAATATAGAAACAAATGTAGTCATCACCGATCTATTTTGGGGGTAATTTAAGAACTTTTTAAAATAAGTTTTTCACTTAACAGCTCAGTGCAAATGAGGTCCGGGCTTGTATTATATTTATAATATTAATGGTCTACTCGTACCACTTCTCTAGAACTCGAATAGGGTTTGAGTTTTCGTTCAGTTAAGTTTTAGCTCAAAGTGTAAAATGGCCGATCACAAATCTCGATTGTTTAGTTTCCTCACGTCTACTCTAATTTTGCCTACAACTTAAGGACGCACTTCACTAAAACGCAAAATATTGGCTAGTCGAAAAAGTCTTTTCGTATTTCTAGTCAAACTTCAACTTATTTTTGTATATTTATAATGAACTTTAATGAACCAAATATGTACCATTTTGCTCGACCACTTTTTGCCATTTTTCCGCTAGAGACATACTTCCATCAGTGTAAAATTTATCGGGTTTCTCGGCAAGGAACAGCGACAAGTAATTTTCACAGGCTTCTTTTGAAGCCAACTTTACTCCATTAAGGGAGTTTTGTATTGACTGAAACAAATGGTAATTCGATGGTGCAAGGTTAGGGCTACATGGTATATGCATCAAAACTTCCCAGCCAAGCTCACCCAGTTTTTGCCGAGTCATCAATGATGTGTGTGATCTAGCTTTGTCCTGATGGAAGACGAAGTCCTTTCTGTCGATCAGTTCTGACCATTTTTTTCGGTTGCTTGCTTTAATATCTTCAATTGTTGACAGTCGTTCGACCAGGCTGGAGCAGCTCATAGTGGATGATTCCTTTCCAATCCTAGCAAACACTCAGCGTAACCTTTCGAGGCGTTGATCCTGGCTTTGCGATCATTTTTTGAGCTTCACCACGCTTGGACCATGATCTTTTTCGAACATTATTGTCGTATTTGATCCACTTTTCGTCTCCTGTTACCAGTCGCTTCAGAAATGGTTCAATTTCATTTCGTTTCAGCGAAGAATCGCGGATGTTAATTCGGTCCATTAAATTTTTCACAAACAATTCATGTGGTACGCAAACATCGAGCTTCTTTTTGTAGCCAAGCTTTATTAAATGGTTCAAAATTGATGATGAATGTTAAGTTCCTTGGCTCCATGGCTGCTTAAGTGACGTTCCTGGTTAATCTTTTTCATAATTTTATCGACTTTTCCAACGATAGGTCGAACAGAGCGATGTGTATCTTTCACATCGAAATTTCCAGAACGGAGCGAGCGAACCATTTTTGTGCTACACGAACTGATGCAGCATTGTCTCCCAAAACTTTACAAATTTCATTGGTGGTTTGTGTGGCATTCTTCCCTTTTTTATAAAAAAAAATTTCAGAATATAGCGAATTTCATTCATTTTTGAACAGCTGTAACTTTTTTTCAACTTCCCCGAATTTAATTTGTTTTTGGTTAAATGAAGCTTAAAATCTCACCTTTCCAACACTATATGGTATGACACAATTTGATTGGTAACACTGGAGATATACGACTGCAACAACATCTATTGACAAAATACGAAAAGACTTTTTCGACTACCCAATATATTGGTTATATCTGATAGCGAGAGCTTGAAATTTTATACATACTTATGTACATATATGTAATATGATGTAGTGAATCGGGAGCAATAAAAAACTAAATTTTGATTTTTTGATTTGCATTTTGGGTAAAGTTTTATATTTTCGAAAATCGCTACAATATTACAAGCGTAGTTTTTATTATAATAATTAAAAAGTTCCCTGCGCAATTTCTTGCTAAACATTTAATTTGCTCGGTTAAGAAGAGCGTCAATTGAAAAACGTCAACTGGAAGGTTATAAATTCATCAACAAGTTTGACGTACAATTGAATTAATTAAAATTTCCAGCAATTTGTCATGAATTTGCCTGCCCATTTGATACAAAATATGTTTACGTACCATTACGTATGTATGTAAGTGTATGCGTGTATGTTTGTAAATAGAAAACTTTACAATTACAGAAGAAATATTGCCTCCTTGGCCTCCACTTGACCATAACTTGTGCCACCAAGAACTCCTACAACTCAAGCAATGAAATTAATGAAATAAAGAATTCTAAAGACCCAAATGTCCAACAATTGATTGCCATTTAAAAGTAGGAATTTAAAGTTTTTTGCCAATTTCCAATTGCTTATTATTCATACTTCAATTGTTCTAAAGTACGAATATGTGTGTGGAATGACCTCAATGAGTTATTGACTGACGCCTTGTTTGCCTAAGCCAAAATATGCTTACAAACACACACACACACAAACATGCAATTTTCGCTGAATTTTCTTTGAATGGAAACAATGTGCGATGCGTGAAGGTAATACGGAGAAAAGGTCGTCCCCAAAAAAGGGGAAACGTTGCGCATGCGTCACACAACACCAGTGTGACACACCATCGCATACGTCTACATACATACATGCACACGCTCAATTTCAATCACAGCGTAAGCAAAATTGATGTGAACGTCATTGCAGCGCATTAACGTCAAAACAAACGACAAATTATATACAAAAAATGTGACAACACAAACAACAACGCACATTTGTACCTGTCTCCAAACCTACACATGCGAATGGTAAAGCATTGCAGTAGAGTTTATTTATCAGTACAAGGTGCGCTCCTACTACGTCTTCAAAAATTAACGCACGTCCGCGGATATCCGCAGCTCTGCCAGCTCAGCCACAACCACAAAGCAACAACAACAACAACGGACTAACAATACTCAGTTCGATCGTTTAACTGCCTCAATCTAAAAGTTATGCGCCGCTGATTGACTTCATCGCCACTAAATCGTCATCTCGGCGCAACGCGCACAGCCATCTTCAACTTTTCGGTGAGCTAACGGTTACTGCTATAACACATAAACGTTGCTGTCCAAAACGTAAAACCAAATGTACCCAGCGTACGTTTCCATACTGCCATTCCATATTCGGCGCTTTGCAACTGTTTCTCTTTAGCCTTTTGTGCGTGTTTTATGGGTTCCTGCCTTTGTTCTTAGTAAGCTAATTGTGGCATGCGTCCCAAATACTCATTGGTTTAGGCATATCGTGGACAGTTGTTCGAAATGAGGTTTGTTGTGGTATTTACATAGAACAAATTCTAATAATAATACTGTTATTATGTTTTTGTACGTTTTGAGTGTGGCTTCCTCCAGCCGTCAAATGTTGGTGTGTTTATGTAAATAGCGCGCTAATTTCCTTTTTTGCGAATTGAAGGGAGAAATGGCATACCATATGAAATTCGACCCAATTCTTTGCTTTGAAATAACAAAGTTGCTTGCGAAATCTAAATAATTAGAAACAGTTTTCATGTATGCCTTAAGAGTTGCCAGATTATACCGATATGTGACAACGAAATTTTCAACTAGCAGACAAGGTCAGTAAAAGAAAAAGAGAGAGCCATCATAAATCGAGTCCGTTCCTTCTCCTATTTTCGGTATACGCAGAAGCGGATATACAATCGGAAGTTTACCACTGCCCGCCTTAGGTTATTTGTATTAGTAAATTAGGTTCGAGTTTAGCTCCTGTAGTTTGGTACTACAGACCGTTAATTACGAAGGACACAACAAACTTAATTGTTACTAGCTAGCTTTAAGTCTCCTTAACTCATGAAATCTCAATAATTCAGCAACCTAAAGCATAGATCACTAAGAGATATTACTTACACATGGAAATTAGAATGAAAACAAGTAAGGAAGAGCTAAGTTCGGATATAACCTAACATTTCATACTTTCGCAACTAGCAAGGATGAAAGCCAGAGAAGTACCTTCAGGTCTGTTAGTTATATGTATGGGTCTAGGGCGAGTTTTTATCCGACTTTATTTATTCTAAGCACAAATATACACCGTTATAAAAGAACGCGCTCTCTCAATTTCATCAAGATAACTTATATATTGGCCGATATATGCGGTATAAAGTCACCCGGAAGTTCGAAAGTCTGGGCCACGCCCACTTTTTCAAGCCTTTTTTGATGCTCTGTGCCAAATTAGAGTTTTATGTCTTAATTTAGTGCTTAGTTATGACACTTTTTTTATCGAAAGGACGCTAATACCAAGTTTCATCAAGAGATCTCAAGTTTTACTCAAGTTACAACATGCGCGAACGGACGAACAGTCACCCGGATTTCGACTCGTCTCGTCATCCTGATATACATATATGTATATACATATAACCCTATATCTATATCGATCAGTTTTAGGTGATACATACAACCGTTAGGTGATCCGATATCGGCATTCCCGATAACGCAGCTTCTTGGTAAGAAAAGGATGGGTGCGAAATTTCAGAACGACATCTAAAAAACTATGGGTCTAATTGGTACATATGCAGATAGACGGACATGGCTAAATCGACTCAACTCGTCAGGTTGAGTATAAGTATATGTATGCACTTTGTAGAGTCTCTGACGTTTCCTTCTGGGTGTTACAAACTTCATGGCAAACTTAATATGCTCTGTTCAGGGTATAATTTGTATAGGATCTGTCTGCCTTTACTTTAGCGTACATAAATGTTTCAGTTAAATAAAAAAGACTCAAAGCACAAAAAGAATACCGAATTCTCGGAAAATACGCTAGAATGATGTCCGAAAAAGAACTGATTTCTCAAATTAGCAGACTTTGATGAATTCTCGATTAAGCTGGATCTGCCCACCGTCGAAACTTTTTCCCTACTCAGCAAAATTAATTTTCCAGAAATATTCTTTTGTTGTGCTACAAGCTCCTTGACTTGTTGAACTTCTTATCCATACACCGTTATTACGTTTACTCAGAATCGCCAGGTATTTGCCATGTAAAACAATATTTATACCTATAGGTACTTACATAGATTGGCAAAGTGGTACGATAAATCAAAATCGATGAAAATGCACTTCGCTGCGCACTCGCATACCAGAAATTAACACAGACATTGATTTACGATGCTTCGAAGCCGCGTCGTTGCAACACACACCCGCACCGTGGCCACGAACATTATATATGCATATGCGTGTGTATGTGTGTGTTCAATGCCGATTTGCTGCCATAAGTCAAGCAGACAATTGGATTGTTGCAATTGCAATCGCGATCGCATACGAAGTTAATGAAGCATAATCAAAGGGTACCGATCTGCTGATCGTAGGCAACAACAAATGCACAGAACACTATAACTGCAGGACATAATCGCGCGAATTAATTGAAAGATCGTGAATGGCAGATCGGGCGCAAAAACTTGGTCATGCAACACAACGATGAAGCAATCCGTTCGTTGCCACACAGGCAAAAACCGCAACACTCTTGTGGCAACCTGTGAGGTTCACATGGCCATCTTGCAAGTGACTCGGCCGCCACTGCATACATATGAGTGTGCATAGTCTTGTAAGCTCCGTGGCATTTTTTCGCATTGGTAGAAGGGAGTTGAGTGCGAGTGCCAGCGCGATAAGCTCAATCAACGGCAAATGTCATAATTCGCTGTGAGCCAGCGAGTGCTAATTTTGACGCTTCAGCAGCTTCCTACTTACCATTTTGGCGCTATTTATTGCTATTAATTTTCGGTTTTGTGCTTGCAGTATTGAGAATTACCTAATCGAGTCATCATGGAGGTGTCTTGGCGATCGAAAAATATGATGATATAACCGAAAACTCTGGCAGCACCTACGCAATAGTGATTTTATTATTTTCGCTTCATACATATGTACATGCATACATTATATAAGATAATCTGGGCAACAGGTGCAGGCAATTCAGCGCAGCTTTGATTCGCTGACTCGCTGAACGCTCGTATCTATTACTCACCGACTTACGTCTGTTGCTTGACATTGAAATATAAAATACAAGATGCCTTTTATGTAAGTTCAACTTGCCTTCGCAAACACAAACACAACCTCACAGACACACGCACACACATACAAGCAACACTTTGTAGCCACGTAAACAATTGTGCATTTATTTTCATTCTTCACTGTAGCGGCAGCTTTTAGCTCCATACTAGCGCTAGTATATTAGTTTGTGAGTCTTAGCTAAACTTCACCTGGATTCATCTCGCATTCAAAAGTATTCACACACACACATACACATATCATCGTGTATTAACTGCTTCGCTGCATGTAAAATGGTTGTTTTGAAAATAAAAAAGCAAATTGCCAACGATAAACGACAAAAGTGCACTTTAAGTCGGAACGAGTTGACTGCAATGCACGTGTGTGCCTGTGTGTGTGTACTAAATATAACTCGTCGTTAAATACAAAGCGAGCAAGTCGTGGGTATATCAAATTGCAAAACAACAGTTGACAGCTGACGAATAGAATTTCGCACAACAAGAAATGTTATGAATATCTCGCAGCGCTTGCTCTCTTTTATAGCTTAATTTAAGTGTTAATAGGCACTTAAAGCGTTTTATGGCAATTCTGTTGAAAAAGTGATGGTACTCGTAATGTGCATTCCATATTCCTCGGCACATACCGTTATACACACGTATCTACTAATTGACGCATATGTTGTTTTGGTATGCCATTTAAAGCCAACGGAAGATTTGTTATGAATTCACGAACGTAAGATAAGTTAGTAGAACTACTTTTGTTGATGTGTATATAGACAAGTAGTGATCGGGATTGATTCGTTTTTTTTTATAGGCGCTTTAAACTGCACGCGCTCAACAGAATTCGTTGGTGACTAAAAAGTTCAGACGCAATTAGATCGTGAAATTTTTACTAAGTGCATCTAGGTATAAACTGGTACTAACACGCGTTCAAGTACTCACTAAGGTGGAATTAGTACTCAAAAAAATTGCCTGTATAATTTATAAAATATTTGTATTTTCCTCCGTAAAAAAATGTTCTACTATGCCATCCTGTCGAAATTGTTAGGTGTGATTAGATCTCTAAACTGCTATAATAACGGAACAGCAAACGGCGCCATAAACGAGATATACGATCCAACAACGAATCAAAATCAATAAACTTACTGCCGAAATTCGGAGTCAGTAGCCTCAACTTTAGGAGCGATATACTGAGATCGAGCGACGACTAACGAATCTACAAATATATATTGGGTCTAATTATTGAGTCCGTTCCGATTGAAAAACTTTCCGAGTTGCACTCACTTCCATTTTAAGCTCGTAATTCAAGTTACTGGAGTACGGGGTGGGTTGTTGTAACTGGTTAGGATGGTAAGGATTACATAAGTTGTCATTGACGTAATCCTACGGTATGTCTAGGAAACGTACTGTTCCGACGGGGTCAGACCAAAGGGAGAAGGGTGTCAGATGTGTATGGTTAGTAGGGCATGCAAAAGGATGGCTAGTCTCATGCGGGGACTCATTGTACACAGGACATATGTTTGATATTTCAGGGTTTATTCCGGAAAAGTAGGAGTCTAACCTGCCACAGTATCCAGAACGAAGCTGCACAAAGGTCACTCTCGTTTCTCTCGGCAACTCGAGCTCTTCGTCTGCAATGAGTGGTGAATTGACTCCAAGTACGCCACTCACTGAGAGGGGGTCGGTGAAGATGTTAATCCGGCTCCATTGCGAATGGCGGTCAGTGCATGTCTAGAGTTAGTTCCGGCCGAAGTCTGACCGGCGTATTGTTTTATTTCGCGGACGTAGTTGAGTAAGGATCTCTTGATGCTACAAGGTGGCGGTGTCGCTCCAAGCAGGTTACTGCTGAGATGATTTCTGCGAAAGCACCCAAACAGAAACTGCTTGGAGTGGAGTTCATTATGTCCCTTATCTCACTATGCAGGTGTTTGGATCTGATGTATCCTGTACAAACCTTGTCCTTTTTGTATCAACCTTGATAAAACATTTTACTTATGGTAAAGCAGGGTATCGACGGTATCAATGATCACATAAAAATTTTCAACCGAAAATTCTTTCCGCATCGAAATCGATTTCGAACCGCTAAACGATCCATTCAATAACGAGAAAAACAATTTAAGACCCCAAAATCACTTTCGATATTTTTCAAAATTTTTCAAAATTTGCTGTTACTGTTTTTCCTTTTTTCGCCAGTTACTTATAAGCGTGACAATGTGATTTTAGTCACACATTTCAACCAGTTCATATTCGAAATAGGCCAGCCCAGCGCTGTACCACAGATACTGGCATCGATATGTACATATGTATGTCTTTGAGTGTTCATTCGTTACACGTGTGCACTTTCTAAGCTTTTACTGTTATTGCAATTATTCTCATTATTCGCCGTACATTGCATCGTTACATTGTAATTCGCAGCAGCGGCTTCGCCAATATGCATGTATGTATGTATGCAAGCGGCAATTGCAGCTTGCTTGAGTTAATTTGCAAACAATGATAATTTCTAGCAATCAATATAAAAACTAAATAATTGATTTAATTAAGCGTGAACATTTGTGGCTTAAGCGGAAAGGCGAAAAAGCGAAAAATACAAAGGCGATTGAGTGAATAAAAAGTGCGAGTGTCTAAGCAAGTGGGCTTCACACTAATTTGTCATTTCATTCATAAATTAATAACTTAATTAAGCGGCAATTGTGTGTGAGTGCAAGTGTGTCTGTGTGTGTGTGTGATTAAGTAGTAATGTCCGAGATATAGATCGGTAGATGGATTTGTTTATGCTTTTTGCTGGCCAAATTCGCTTAAGCGTAATATGCAAACGATTTCTTTGAGAGGTTTTGAACCTTAGCGAGGAGGTCATGAGCACCAATTACAGGCCTTAATTCACAAATGTGTGTGTTGTGTGGATGTGTGTTATAAGCCAAATGCGTTAAGTAATATGGTAAGATCTAATGACTTAGCATTTTGAAGTGTTAATGCACTTGTGTGTGTTGTACTTGCTTTCTGTTGTGCTAACCTCAACGCAGCAACAATAGCAAACACACTTATGCACTGGATCATGATTTAAGCACAAAAGCGCTGCTACCAATCAGCAAAACAGCAAAACAACAGCGGCATTATGCCAATATGCGTCGGAGCAGGGAGTTCAGTGCACTTTAATTACCAGCAGCACCTCAACTTCTTCTACTTGACATTTTGACCACTCGACGTGCGTCCAAGTGTCGACGGTGTCGACGGCGTCAGCGGCCAATCGGCTGCCAACATTCCAATTGCCACGCTGACCTTAACTTTGAATCGCTCAAGTCATATATCATCGGCCAAACAAATACTTGCTTTACATACATACATACATACACACATATGTACTTGTGCACAATGCATAGATTAATGTTTTCTTTTGAGGCAATTACTTATGCAATGCCGCCTTGTTCGGCATGTGAAGTGGGAAACTTGAAACCAGAAAAAAAGTATTTAAAAAAATACAAAAAAAAATAATTAAAAATGACACGCGCAGATGTGTTCCCGCACATACAAACACACATACCTGCACAATGCAGTAGCTAACTGCGTTGATATTAATTAAAAGGCTGATTAACAGTAATCGACAGCTCGTCGCAGAGCGGCGAATTTGCATTTGCCATTCATTACAGTTTGAATTTCGAGTTCACGTTCACGTCCATAGTCCAAGCGTGTCATGCGAGTGCAGTGGGATGAATCCGTTTCACGCATGCGCAACATAATGACCCCAATCGGGGCTGCTGGCGCTGGCCACTGATGGTGCACATGTGTTGCGCGCATGTTGCGAAAGGGGGAAGCTCGAGGCTATGGCACACAGCACGCAGCGTATTGTGTTCCCTAAGCTCTTGTCCAAGCCGGCTCTTGCAGCGTGCCAAAACACTCACACACACACACACATGCTTGAATTCGCGTTTGCATGAATGAAATATGCACGTGTGTTGTTGTTGCTGTTGGGTATTTTCATTGTTAGCTTTACTAAAAGCGACATGCTTTGCTGCTTTTGCTAAAAACGCCTGTTGCTCATGTGCTGCTTGCTTTTGCTGCCGCGCATTGTTGCTTCGGTTTGACATTGACTTAAGGTTTCAGCTTTTGCCGTTTCTGTGTGGGCTTATCGATCAAATGCCCCTTGAGTTTTCGTTTTCTTACAGGCAGAACGTTGACGAGTTGACGGAACACAGCGTGTGCTTACATATTCTAATTTCATTCAGAAGTTCTGTGGCCTATTAGTCACTACATTAACTATCGAAAGCAAAAAGTTTATTGTAGATATATACTTATATGGAATTTTAATAGTTTAGAATTGTATGGCATCAAGTTTGGAACATTCTAGAGTGATATACTTAAGTTGAATCTCAGTTTTAATTAGAAGAATTACAAATTTCATTGTCTCAACCTTAACTCGACTCAAGCGATCATTCCATAAATAAACGCGAAGAGGAAGATAAATAAAACGTCCGACTCGTTCGTAATCTGATCCTTCAGTATCACAATCAAAAAAGCCAACTGTAAGTGACTGACGATCAGTATATTCTTCTTTCATTCTTCGAAATCTTCCAGTGTCATAATTGTCATATTTTCATTTCTACAAACTGATAAAAAATAAATCAAACAAATGCGTCTAGTGATCAACGAGTAACGAATTCGCGATATCTTCCTTAATCAAACAATTGTCTGAGTGCTTTTCAAACGTGTTTACCACTCCAATCTTAATTTAGCGTTACTAATTAATCCCTTCGGTAAATTTAAGTTTAAGGTTAGTATTACCATAAAGCATAACTTCTTCAAGAATATTCTTATAAGTTGCCTGGGTCGGCGTAAGTTCAGGAAATGACTCTAAGGAAAGGCAAGTACAAAGAGAAGCTACCCTCTATTAAGGCATAACTGGAATCTGGATGACTTGCAGTTCCAATTTGAAGGGAATAACCTAAGAGTGGACATGGAGAGCCGCATCCCCTTCCAGAGTTCACAAAACCGGCCTTCCTACTGTTTATAAATTGATTCAGCTATTGAGTTTCGTTGAGCTTTAGGAAGGATAGTCGTACCAAGTGCAAGGATAACTGTACTGAGGAATAATTCGGAAAAGATTGTCCACCTAACCCACTACCAGCGCATATTAGATACGAAATTAGTTCCAGGTACGACTTGAAATCCGAGTGACAGTTTGTCAGTCCGTCTGTACTGTAAGAGACACCTGTAGACAGAAAATTTTTAAAAAGTGGGCGTGGTCCCGCGGTCTAATAAGTTTAATGTACATATCTCCTAAGCCACTAAAACTACAACAACCAAATTAGCTAAGCGCAATTTTTACAGGAACTTCCATCGACAGTATGAAAATGGGTGATACCCCGCTCACTTCCCATATAACGGAACTGTTAAAAACTACTTAAAGAGCGCGAAATCAGTAACTAAATATGCCAGGGGCATTAAATTTTACCCCCGAGATGACATGAAAGAACCTATAGGGATAAAACTTTGCACGAATAATGCCTTTAGAGTGTGCCACCTTATGACCTAAAGTTGTCCAAAACTAACGAAATTGTTCGAACCTCTAGGTACCGAAAATATTGGTCAATGTATCAGATTTAAAATTGAAATTCCAAGAGAATCCTTTCGTGATAGTAGTATGTCTGTATGCTACAAATGGGTTAAATGGGGTTAATACTTCCCTTAGCCCCCATATATGTGTCTAAATTAAAGATTTTCGAACTTCTGGGTGACTTTATACCGCATATATCGGCCAATTTGAGCGTTATCTTAATAAAAATTGATGGTACTCGGCTTTAATCCTTGCAAGTGTCATAAACATGAAAAGTTCGGTTATTCCCAAACTCAGCTCTTGCTTACTTGATTTGATTAGTTTTTTCTGATATCTAACGCAGACCTGCCACTCAGCTGTCCTTCAACATTTCGTACGAGATTTACTTTCATTCAACTCAAGAACTAGCCAGCTATGCATATGTCTATACTCATACATATTTATAAAACAAATCTACTTGCGCGGTGTTTATCGAAAGATTTAATCAATGAAAACAGCCCACAACCATGTGTGTACCTACTTCCGTATGCCAGCTGAGCCAAGAGTTGGCACTTCATTGGCGGTTTGCTTCCCTCTCAAGTATGCTGTGGCGATAAAACTACGAATATGGCAATACTGGTGGGATATGCAAGCGTACATTTCATGCAACACAAAAGTGATTATGCCCAGAATTTTAAGCCAAATATTCAATAACCAAATAACGCGCTCTTAGAATGAAGTGCGAAAATACAAAATTTACTTTTTACATTTATTTATTGCGTGCATGTGGGTTTATCAGTCAGCAAACTTTTTATTATAAATATAATTGTATATATGTATGTATGTATATGTATTATATGAAATTTCGGATAGTCAAATCGTGTTTTATTTTTAGATCGATGTTGTATTTCACTGTGAAACGCCATTTATGGGCAAGCCTTTTCTGCAAACTCAGCCAAGTGCCTATTGTTTCGATTGATGTACGTACATACATACATATGTACATATGTATTCATCAATGCGGATCGCCAAGTGTTGATTTATCGCGCATGACGCATTTTTATTCGATTCAATTCAATTTGATTTCGCTTGATTTTTCAACGACACAGGTGTGGGTGTCACACTTGGCGTGTTCGATAGGCAAAGTGGCTGTACCTTACCAATACATGCATGCATAGCTAAAGAAGCGACAAGTTCCACGTTTTCTGCAAATTATTACAGAGCTTCGAAGTTGAAATGCGTCCGAGAAGTAATAAAATCAGCATAACAGTAAATGCATTAGCTTTTATTCGTTCTGTCAATGTTGCAACTAAACACACACATGTGCATAAGTGCATAGTATGTGAATGTGCGCAGATTCATAATTTGTCTTTAGAGTAATGTTTATGAATGCGCATGTGTGTGCTCAAGCGCTCAGCGAAGACATCAATATTGAAATTCTGCTTAAGTGCAGCGAATTGAATATTAAGCAATCGCGTGGGTGCGCATTCTGATGACAAAATAAATAAATATATAATCAAAATATTTGTGAGAAGCAAAAAGTTCATTTAAGCTTCTAGCGTTTTAGCTAGCGAATTGCGGTTTAAATTTAAATGCTCCCCATGGAAAAAACTTAATGCTTTTTATTCAAGTTATGTCAAGTCAAATACCGGTTTTTTGTTTGAATTTCTTTAATAAAAGTGCAAATTAATAATTCGTAAATACTATTTTTTCATACTTTATGTGTTTCCTATAAATTTTTTAGCAAAACCATGAGCTCAGCTGATAGTTAAATATTTTCACAAATCTTAAATATAAGTGACTCTGCTAATATCGAAATGGCATCACAAGTATAGATTCAGAGCATCTCTTATGAATCGACTTCACACATTTTGGTTAATATTTTGGCTATGAGGACCAAAAGACCTGAATATTTTGCAGAAATTACTTCGAGTAAAGATCGCAAAAGAGATGCTTGACAACGCAGATGAGGTCCCTACATTCTCAAAGTCATCATTACAGGTGACGAAACGTGGGTTTATGAGTATGATCTCAAAACTGTCCAACAACCAAACAAATGACGCTTCAAACATGAGCCGAAACCGAAAAAAATTTCGCGGAAGGCACTGAAGGCCATATCAGCCGAGGCTTATAACAAGTGTGTAATACTAATACTACGAGTATCAATTGTTACTTAGCAATCTAATGGCAACTCAGATCAGTTGAAAAAAGGCAACTAAACTAGTGAAAGCGGTTGAATTTTACTTAATACGCACCTCCTTCTTTCTATGGTCGTATTATATAAATAATTTTAGAGTATATAAAAATACAAGGTGCGTTCCAAAGTTAACAGGACTTATTGTATCTAGCGCCTCCTGATGGTGCGTTAGAATGTGCTATTTTTATCGGTGGTTCAGTGAGAATTTCATGACATTTCATCAATTGGAAGTGAAGTTATCGCGTTTTAAGTGTCAGTATGTTTGTGTTATCGATGCGAAAATGAGCTTCGAACAAAGAGCCAACATTAAATATTGTTTTAAAATTGGTAAAACTTTTACCGAAACGTTTCAATTGATGAAACAAGTTAATGGCAATGATTGCCTATCTCGTAGCAGAGTGCACGAGTGGTTTCAAAGCGGTCGTGAGGACATAAATGGCGATCAACATGTAGGCCAATCAAAATTCGTGATCACCGGAAATTCCTTTGCAACTGCGCGTGAATTCATCAAAAATCAGCCGAAATCATCATTGAAATTTATGGAAATGGAATCGAACATCTCCAAAACATCGGTTTATCGCATTTTGACCGAACTTTTGGGCTTACGAAAGGTGTGTGCACGGTTTGTTCCGCACAAATTGACTGAAATTGCTCAGAATCCAACATTCGAAGGACAGACTGTGACCGATTATTTGACCAAAATTCACATTTTAACCATTAACCACTCCCCGTATTCACCTGATATGGCACCGTGCGACTTCTTCCTTTTCGGAAAAATGCATTTTCCTATTAAAAGGAAGCGTTATGCAGACGTTGAGGCTATTCAAAAGGCTTGCACCGGCATACTGGCGACCATAGCGGCCAACGAGCTAAAACACTCGTTCGACCTGCTTTTGGACCGTGCAAAAAGCTGTATTGAAGCAGAAGGAGACTATTTTGAGTAAAATAAATTGATTTTGCCGAAAAAAACATTTTTTCTGTTTTTTTTTTTAAGTCCTGTTTACTTTGGAACCCACCTTGTAAAAAGCATTGTTTCAAACATTTATAAAGATCTCAGACTCTAATTCTTCTAATATGTAACAGAAATATTAAGTCGCAGAGTAAAGTACGGTGAATGTGTTAAACATATATTTTATGTCATCAATTTAATATTTTCACGCGTTAAATGCAATAATACTTACCTTAAGTGGCCTTTTCACTCCTGAAAGTTATAAAACCTTCTGTTTTTGTTGTCATTTAAATTCCTACGCACGCAATCGATCTTTATCCGGAAGTCAACAAAGCTCCCACTCTGCAATGTACTTTGCATAAATACATGCACATATGTATGTACTAAATTTATGAATGTTTGTGTGTATGTGTGAGTTGATTAAAATAAATGTGTCTCTGCTTGCATTAATCCATTAATACAAATTAAAAAGACATTTTTCATTTTTTCATTTCAGAAAATCTGCAACACTGCACTCGACAACCTCTAGGTATGTACATATGTATGCGTATAAGACTTATGGCGGTGTTAAGTAGCAATTACTGGCACAAAGCCATTAATAATAATAAAAGCGACCTACGACCACAAAAGCTAGTATGGAAATCCTTCAGAAAAAACGACAAATAATATTAAAAATATTAAAGAACAAGTAAGGAAGCGCTAAGTTCGAGCTTAACCGAACATTTCATACGCTTGCGAAGATTAAAGCCTACTTCCCTGGCCCTTCATGTACATAAAGCTTGTTAGTTGTATGGGGTCTAGAGCGAGTTTTCACCTGATTTTATTCATTCTAAGCACATTCTCTCAATTTTATTAAAATAACTCACAAATTAGGCGATCTGTGCGGTATAAAGTCACCCGGAAGTTCGAAAATCTTTATATTAGGTATATGCGGGCTAAGGGAACGACTGGACCAATTAACCCATTTGTAGCACACAGACATACTACTATCAGGGAAAAATTCTTTCTAAATTTCAATTATACATCTCACACATTGACCGCTATTTTCGGTGGGCGGTACCACTTCCATCGATCAATTTTGACCCCAGCTTCATTAAAGGTCTCTCATTCCATCTCCGCGTATTTAGTTATTGATTTATAGCCCTTTTTGTAGTTTTTTAACAGTACCGTTTTGTGGGAGTGAGCGTGGTTATCATCCGATTTCATCCATTTTCACACTGTCGGTAGGACTTTTAATAATACTTGCGCTAGACGAATTTGGATATTGTGGCTTCAGTGGTTTAGGAGATATGTACATTAAATTTATTAGAAGGCGGGACCACGCCCACCTTACACAATTTTTATCCCACAGGTACCACTGCGGTCCCCTGTGCTATATAAGAGTCTAATATCTTAATTTAGTGCTTAGTTACGGTACTTTATACGTTTCAGGTCAATGGCGTTTTTAGGGCGTGGCTATAATCCGATTACGCCCAACTACGAACTCTTGTTTTTTTTGGCTAAGGAACGCGCCTACCAAGTTTCATCGAGATATCTAAATTTTTACTATATATACTATAGAAATAAACGGGCAGATAGACGGACTCAGTTTGTCACTTTAATCATTTATACGAGTGTATATACTTTATAGGATATCCAACGTTTCTCGCCTGGTATACGACGTTTCTCGCTGGGTGTTACGAAGTTCATGGCAAACGCGATTGGTGGTAAGTGTTATGTTTCGCACTTGCTCGCCTGCTCGGCAGCCGGCCATCAAACGAATTCCACACAGAAATTAACAGCCTGTTTGTTGCCTTTCAAGAGAATGTTTGTCAACAAGTTGCGGCAACATTTTTAAAGCCGTTTGTGTTTGCCAATGACAGCAGTTTGTATTTAATATTCTAAAATATATGCTTATTGCTTTGTTGCTTTGTTGCTGCTGGCAAATTTCCATTGTTTAATTATGTTCGGTTCGTTATTGAACTGTTAAATACGCGCAGATTCTTTGCTGAACAGCGAAATCGTGCTGAAAAGTTGGCGCACACATCTGATGCATGGTTGCATTCGCATGCATGCTCTTGTGTGTATGTGTGAAGCATGCCTGCATGCCAATGCGTGTCAAATAAAAGTCGTACAACATGACACCGACGGCATTTGTGTGTCGCATTTACAACATTTCGATTTTTCTTTTTTTTTGTTTTTGCAATTTTTTTTGCTTTGCATTGCCTTCATTGCAGTTTGCATAAATTGTTGAAAACATGAAATCAATTTATGGCGAGAAATCAATTTGAAGCATTTTTTTTTTTATTTTTTCTAAGCAGACTTACGTTGCAGCAGCTCATAAAGAGCCAGATAGAAACAACAAAAAGTGTTATTATAACAATGCAAATTCTAGCAGCGTTTCATATTCTAAAATCGACTACAATAGACCAGTGTTGTTGTTGTAGCTGCATTTCCAGTATTTTTACAGGCGCTGTCGATCAACGAAAGTATCACTTATCATTGCTTGTCAATTGTTGCAAGCCAATAGAGGCTAATTACGACAAGCGAAAGGAAAATCGTAAAACATGCAAATCTAAATCAAAACGACCTCAATCGATCTACATCCTTATACTTAGATATGTACATATATACTTATGTACAGACATAACACAATTTGTATTGGGTTGCTGACGCGAATCGAGTTTCACTCTCTTTTCACTGGCTGCCATTTGATGCCCAGTGCTGGCAGATCCATCTCTTTGGTTACAACTGATTTTATTTATACTCTTCATGCCTGCAAAGACGGTAAGTTCATTTGTGCGTGGTTAGTAGGTAATTTACAATGTAAAAAGTTAATAACATTCACTTTAACTAAAAGATACAATTGAGCAAAAAATAGTAAGACTGTGTTATTTGAATTTGAAGAATTTCCATACAATTTTTTTGTGCGAAATCAAATTTCTTGCGCCGCAACATTCAGAATGTTGGGGAAGGCCTTCGGTGGTAATTGCTTTTCGCGAGCAAGTACTTTTGATTGCTATAAATTATTCAAAGAAAGTCAGGAACGCGTTGGTGATAAATCACGTCCAGGAGACCATCACCTCAAATGATGATCAACATGTCAATATTATAAAGGAATAGGTGTAGAATAGACGATTAACAGTCAGAGGTCTTACTGGCTTCGTTGAATTTCGCAAGGATCAGTGAAAACCATTTTGAAAGATCATTTGGGCCTAAGAAAAATAAAGCACGATTGATTCCAATCGTAAATGTAAATCATTTGAAAAACAGCTTCGCCTTAACTTCTGTTAAACAATGCTTTCCGACTACCAGGATATGAAGAGACGTATTATTACAGACGATGAGTCTCGGATCTATGCCATACCAGGAAACAAACTATCAGTCGGCCGAGTATCGTGGCAAAGGTGAGCAGAAGACGAACAAACCTCGTCGAAGCAGGTTAAAAATCAAGGTTATGTTGACAGTTTTATTTGATTATCGAGGTGTGGTGCACTCCGATACCTTCCGACTGGCGAAACTGTCAGCAGGGAATACTATTTGAGTGTTTTGAGTCGTTTACGCCAAGCTATACATAAAAAGAGGCCAGAATTATGGGCCGACAACTTTTGGTTTTTGCATCACGATAATAAATCGTCGAATACTGCATTTATTCTTCGAGAATTTTTTGCCAAATTTCCAACCAATATCATGCCGCAACCACCGTCTTCGCCTGATTTAGCACCGTGTGACTTTTGGCTATTCAGCAAACTCAAACGACCGGTCTGAGTAAACCGTTTTGAGTCAATTGAAGACATTAAAGGTGAATCGCTACCCGCCTTGAAGTCTATTCGTGAATTTGACTTTAACAACTATTTCGGGGAACAGAAAAAATGTTGTACACTTGTATTAGAGCCTTGGAAGGTTAATTTGAGTAGACGACATCGATTTTGAAGAATAAATTAAGAATTTTAGGATTATGAAAAAATTTTATGCTCATAGTAGTATATAGAGCAAATTTCTTTAGTTGTGTTAAACACAAACTACAACAACATCATAAAACTTTTATCAACAATTAGACGCCCAAAATTATGAGGAAATTATGAAAAATATGCTGGAAAACGTTCAGCTCAAGGAGCTCATATTTATACTTATCAGCCGCAACTACCTTTGGTATAACCTACGAAATTATAGTCAGAAACATGGAAAGAGGTTTCACCAGGATCTTAAACGGGGGGAGGAAAGGTATTAAAGACGATGGAATCGCCCCATGATGGCAGATTAGTGTTGGCCTTAAAAAAAACTATTGGCTATTGGAAAATTGTAAAAGAAATGCGCATTAAAGGAGTTTCATTGAAATTACATATATTAATATAATAAGAAAAAATTACATAAAATAACATATACATATGTATGTTTTCGACGTTTTTTTCCTGCTTGTTTTTTATAATGGAAACGTATTTCCTACCACAATTTAATTAGAAATTCTTAAAAATTTTCTACTTTGAAGTCATTTATTCATTTTCATCCATTTATTTGAAGATGTTGCTTTAATATTTGCAATAATTTCGATTTAATCCCCTTTATCAATTTGTATGACTAAGCGCATGTTAGCATTAGTAGCGAAATTACAGATTCTCTTGTTGAAGATTTATCGTTTATTCGTAGGAGTTAAATGCCATTAACATATTTCAAGGTTGCCGTTGCTGTGATGCTGTGATTAGCTTCAAAGACACAACTAATAATATGATTTGAACACTTTTAGACATTAAATGAATGATTCTATCTAAAAGTGACAGCACTTAAGTAATGTCAACAACAACAATTGCATGAATATTCGCGCTAAAGTTGTGTATGGTAGCAAGTTGTAGTGGCAACAGCAGCCGAAGCACTCACATCAATCTACAACAAGCAACGTAAGATTAATCCAACAATCATCAGAGATGCTTGAAAGATGCGCTTTTCACACAGTAAATCGTTAAGACGAGTGAAGCGCCGCACAGTGGGATATTTTGTCAACAATGTTTGTAAATAATTTTTCTCTGTAAGCCAATACACAATTACTAACATTAACAAGAAAACTCAAAAAACAATATTTCCGTTAACAATTATATGAATTAACAAAATAGTACAAAATATTTTCGAAAATTCAAACACCCATCACTTAACCCAACCAATTTTATTGTTGCTTTGTTGTCTATACAGACGTTCTTTTAGAATTGTCTTAGATTAAGTAGGCCAATGAGCCACGCATAGACCAGTTTTGGTCCTTTGCGATACCAGATGGTATTCAGTTACTAGGTCCATGAGAAGTAGTCATCTTTTAGGATGCCTTCACTTGACGCGAGTTTTAACAGAGTCTCTGGGCTCACTATCGACACCTCTTACAGTGTATAATATCGTAGAGACCCCAGATGTTTACTGCGTAGTCTTGTCAATGTGTGACAAGTACAAAAGAGATGCTCCATTGTTTCCCTGGTGCCTTGCTCTGGACATTTCCTGAAGTTTTTTCGATCTGTCAGCCCCATTATGAGGGCGTGTGTCGCCACCAGACAGTGACCAGTATTCCGATCATGTTCCTACAGTCTCTTCTTCGACCGTTTTGCACATGACTTTTGCAGTTTTGCACCAAGATAGCTCGCTCCAACGGGTTTTGATTTTCTTTTTTTTCTTTACCATGCTTAATAGTTTTAGTATAAAAAACAAATATTGATCAAGTGCTTTCTGAGAATCTTCTTAGAAACTCTCTTAACATTACTAAATTTTATTTAAACAAATATTTCATGTTCACCGCCATCTGTGCGCGGCTGATGCTCAATCTATGATGGCATGTGCACTCTCATGTATTTAAAGTCTGTGGGGCTAGAGTAAAATGCTTAATGGAGTTGAGTGGGTGTGAGAGTGGGCTTGCGCTTAAACGAGTGCGAATTTGAGTAGAGATGGCGCTGTTAGCACTTTTGGCTGATGTAGGTGATCGTGTACAGATGCAGCTGGACTCTGCAACGCGTACGAATAATCATGCGAAGAGAAAAAGAAATAAATATTTTAAATTATTTAAATAACTTTAACGTCTCGAGGACGTCAGCCGAATGCACATAGTGCATAAGTGACTAGCAAATGGGGAATTGACAAATTCAGCATTGCCACAATTTAATGAAGTAATTTTCATAAACTTGTATTTACGCATAATTTGCCAGCAGTCGCAGTCGCAGTCATTGCGACTATCAGTCGAAGGAAATCACAGCAAGCGCGTCGAGTGCAGGACGGCAGCCGCCTCGACCCGATTCGTGCGACAACAAAGCGCAGCCATTGTGCGCGCATGCACTGCTCAGACGCATCCGTCTCACGCATCACATAGCGCGCTCGTCTCCCTATCTCCCCTCTCCGTCCTTGCGCCGTTATGGTATAGTGCATAATCAGTTGCATTGACCTCATGACTTCTAAAAATGGTCAGCGATTGGCACTTCGCCCGCCGCCGCGATTGTGCGCCATCATTTTCGTTTTCCTTTTCGACGGCGATTTCTCTTTATGCGCGTTGCTTTCATTGTGAATTTCAGTGAATTGCACTGATTCGCGCGCTTAAGTGCACTTGAATTGAATACTTAGGATGCCCGCACATCTCAATGAATTCGTTAAATTGCTGCGCTGTTGTTGCGTTGCATGCGTCATGCGCGCATGCGTTCCGCCGCCTCCTCCCTTCCGCTCGTTAACAATAACAAGCAACGTTTATTTTGTAGTTTTGCGATCACTTTTTTTTAACTTTTTACTTTTACTTACGCGCAATTGTTCCCATCATTTAGCGACGCTACACAAACACCTTGCCGCTGCGGCGCCACTTCGCCGCTCCTCTGTGACCTGCCCATTTTTATTTTAGCTCATTCAATTACACTTTTGTTTATGGGCATTTTGTGGCGTTGAAAAAACGGCTTTAAAAAGAAGGAATGAAAACAATGTAAACACGAAATGAGCGAAAATAAATTAAATCTCCGTCCAAATCGGTAAAAGCGGCGTCAAGTTTAATGGGTAAGGTGGACGAGTTGTTTGGCTGCCGTTTGGCGGTCAAGCTGGGCCGGCTGCGGCCTGTTGCGTCTGCGCCTGCGTCTGTTACTTTGTTGACAGTTTTTTCTACACAACATTTTTACCGATATTTGAGCATCAGTTATGCACATATGTATGTGTGTTTGTGTATGGCAACGCTCAGTGCTGTCGGCAATATTGTTATTATTGCTTACAGCGTTTTTTGCAATTCTCCTGTGTCTTGTTAATATAATTGTTGCTGCTTTTTTGCTTCATTTTGTCGGTGTTGATTGGTTGCAGTAACCTTCCTACTCGCCTTTTACTGTTGTGCGCGTTATTTATGCTCAATTAAGATTATATGTATTAAATGTCAGCGCCGTAAGAGGGCAGATAGCTGTGACAAAATACATAAACGCTTGTTAATAATTAACAAACAACGTACATATATTTATCTGTAAATATATATATTTATGCGTGTCTGTGGGAACGACTTCGGTTCCAATCTGCAAGGAAGTGTTTTGTGCTATATTCTGTTATAATAGCTCCGATAAACAAGCCTAGAAGTGAGGAAATGAAAAATTTTGCACTCTCAGACAAACTTGACTATGCTCAAGCTTCAGTGAAGTGATTCTTAAAATGTTATTTTATATGGTCTTACCACTACGTACCATAAGAAGTCATCAAAGTCTTTTTCGCGAATAAGATAAAAGGAAACAACCCAAAAACATGGTTATTTGAAATTTTCACATAAATTAGCTTTATACCAAAATGACAGATCTTCTCATTAACCACAATATTGCCACTTTCTCAATTAGCTACTACTCAGTATTCCCTGAACAATTTGTAGTATGGTCACAACACTCAGAAGAAGGCAATTGTAAAGACAAAGTTTAGACGACCACCGTCCCGTTTACGAGACGCAAGTCTCTGCCTGGCCTCAGGAACCTAACACTCGGGGCAGAGAGATAGAGATGACTAATATGGTCAAATATCTTGGTCTCATCCTGGATTCCACTCTGCGGTAGAAGCAGCATGTTGACTTGACTATAGTCAAAGCTACGAAGGCACTGATGGTGGGCAATCGGCTTGCTGGTAAATCCTGAGGTTGCAAGCCAAGGATTATCAGATAGTTGTACACGATGATCGTGCGACCAATTCGAGCGTTGGCTTGGGTTCCGAAAGCATCGCAGACGTCGGTAGGACTTTAACTATCGAAGCTGCAACGACTCGCCTGCGTCTGCATGTCGGCTACCATGCGCACGTCTTACTGAAACTCAACCCGCTGCAGCCAGGAATCACCAAACACACTCTGCTCCAAATGACAGCAGAAGGGTTTGTCAGAGGTAAGATAATCTCTTCCCAACGCATCACTTCAGCAGTACGGCCGTATGGAACGATTCCGTTCTAATGCTTAGCAACAGTACAATCAAGTGGAACATCGACGGCTCGAAAGCAAAGGTCTTTGTTATAAATCGGTGTGCAACTATACTGTGTTCTGTATAGTCAAGCGGTACTCAAAGCGATTTCTGCATAAGGGATCAAATCGGTATTGGTGCAGGAGTGTATAAAACCACTGAATAGTCTATCAGAACGTAATCAAGTGCCAGCAGTGGGTAAGAAGAAGCATGCGTCATGCCAAGTTGCTAATGAGTGGTTACAACCTTAAAAGGTTTAAATATGTAATCAACCTACCAAGGGAAAAACTCAGGCTACTTGTCGTCTTCTACACTAGCCATTGTAAGCTCAAGAAGCACTTATTTAACATAGACCTAACTTCTTGTGCGAATTTCCGGTTCGGCGACTTGGAGTCTGAAACACCAGAACACCTGCTAATCCACTACACAGCAGTCTGTAGACGCAGGATATAGGCCCTTGGAACCAATAGGAATCACATCGCCTCAATAGCACCTGGCATATTTTTTTCCGGAAATCGAGAGCACATTGGAATTTATCAATTTTCCGGGGCTAGGTGAGACGTTGTGACTTAGTAGAGGGCACAATAGACCCTAGGTCACGGTGCAATCGAATCTAACACCCAGCAGGAAACTTCGAGACCATATAAAATATATACCATATGTATGTAAACAACTGATAACGTAATGAACTGATTTAACCATGTCTTTATGCCCATCCGTCAATATATACGCCAACTAGTCCTTCAGTTTTTGAGACATCGATCTGTAATGTTTGACCTTTTTTGGAAACTTTTTTATTTGACAAGATTACTTCACAAAATTTGGCACGAAATACCGTACTATCCCATATAACGCTACAATCTCCGAAAAAATCTTTAGATCGCTTCACTATAGCATGCTGTCATGCAAAATTATCGAGTAAAATCAAGTTCTTCACCCATTATTTCCCAAAACAGCGCTATAACCTGTTAAGAAATAGTTTACATTGGACCAGTACAGCATATAGGCCGAAGAAAATGAACAAAACTATTTTTTAAAACCCTTTTATGCTATAATAAATGCAGGTTTTCACTACTGCCTATTAGTGATCCCTTATAATCCACCGTTACAGCAAAATGAATTCAGCAAGGCGCCAGTTCGTAAAGAATCGACAGACACTAATTGATTGTCTATTCACCGCCTTCATAACGTTATCACATTTTAATTTATATTTCCTTCAATGAATTTGCATCTATTCTGTATTATTATATATTTTACAACTGTCATCTAGCAATGCAAAAATAAGCAGAAAATGCTAACAACGCAATGCCGCTGGCACACCTTAAGTTCTTGGCCAACCACATATAAATACATATATACTATATACATATGTACAAGTGCATACAGTGTACAAACTGCAATAATTAAATAAATAGTAAAAGTGTGAGTGGGGAGGATGGGCGGCGCTTGTAATAAAAATAACGCCAGCAGCTGGCTACTTTTCGCCAACTTACAAAATACATATATATATATATATATACCCAAGTGTTGTTGTTGTGTTTTAGCCGCCTGCTCAGGCGCCACACATACAAACACCACAGAAAGTTGAAATATACAAGTGCAGCAGCTATTTTCGTTTTCTCTTCTTGGTTATAAAATCTTTAAAAATATTTGTGGTCTGTTTTTTGCTCCGCACTTCTTTACAATGATGATATTATAAGTAAAGCAAGGCTAATACAACAACAAATGGCGCATTAACAAGCGATCACGCCTCAGGTGATGGCGCGCTGAAGCTGCTTTTTTGCTGTAAAGCGTTGTAACGACGCCAACATGAGGGCGCTGAAGTACGCGCGCATGAGCACGCGCATGCGCACGCGTAACACTGACACCAACGCCAACTGACAAAATAAAAATGAAAAACTCACTACAAAAGCAAAGACCACAACAAAGACTTGCACCTGAGCAACTGAACAACGAGTTAACAACAAAATGTAACAACAACAATAAATCAGTTGAAACGACCTTGCGCCGCTTGCACACACGGTAGCAGAGCTTAATTGTACGACGAATTTCTGCCGCTTACACATATGTACATACATACATATGTATATGCCTTACAGAGAGGAAAGACAGTAGCTGGCGCTGCATTCCATGCGCATGCGCATGCGCCAAAACATTTGCCGGCGCACTTGTAATTTTCTGAAACTGCAAAGAGGCGTGGCAGTCAAATAAGGCTTGTTCATGCACCTAAATACATACATACATACATGTACAAGTATGCACAGTTTGTGCCAACTTTTAATTTGCAATATCCGCTGAAGATGTAAATAATACAAAAAAGCCACAACTGTTTCTTCTTTTTTCTCAAACACTGCTTCAAAAGCGTTTCTCGGCTCGAAATGCATTTATAGTTACCGCTCAACAAATTACATTGTGCTCTCATTTCGTGTTCTGCTGGCGTATTTACACTCGTTCCTTATTAAAATAAGGTTATGTCATCAAGTTAACCTCACTTTGTCGGAATTTCATTTGCTAAAAATGTTTAGCAAAGTAAATTATTTATAACCTTTTTCAAATACAAATTCTAATATTGGTAGTCGAAAAAGTCTTTTCGTATTTCTAATCAAATTTTAACTTATTTTTTTTATATTTATACCAATAAATAAGTAAACAAATTTGTACTATTTTGGTCCACCACTTTTTGCCATTCTTCCGCTAGAGACATTATTCCATCAGTGTAAAACTTTCATCAGTGTAAATCGAAATTTCAAAATTTCCATAACGGAAGCGAGCGAACCATTGTAGTGCTACACGAACTAATAGAGCATCGTCTCCGTAAGCCTCTTTTTTATAAAAAAATTTCAAAAGATAGCAAATTTCACTCTTTGAACAGCTATAACTTTTTTCAACTTCCCCGAATTTAATTTTTTTTTGGTTGAATGAAGCTTAAAATCACACTTTTCCAACACTATACGGTATGACACAATGTGATTGATAGCACTTCAGATTATTGACAAAATACGAAAGGACTTTTTCGACTACCCAATATTTCTAGTAGTTATTTCGTAGAAAAAATTCGATTTGTCGCTTAGCTTAAGAATGTGTTCAGGTATACAATACAATCTCTTACAAATCCTACTAATTTAATAAAATACAGCAAAATTTTCAGTATTCCCCTCTCAAACTTAAGCCTTTTCTAACCCCATACTTAGCCAACGTTATCACCATTAGCTCAGTTTTTCCTACTGGGCATTGGCAATTGAGAAAAGTGTCACCGCTAATTAGTCGTTTTACATTTTGTGCTCCATTTCATGTTGAATGGCTTTTGTTTGTTAGTCAACTAATTTAATAGCTTTATTTGCAATCGTTTTTGTCGTCGCACAAACAAGTCGACAAAAGAATTCATCTCGTTTTGCGTCATAATGCAAGCAATTAGCTGATATTGAATAATAAAGTTGTAACTGACAGGCGCATGCCAGTTGACTTTGACCGTGCCTAATGTCATCCGCACTTTTCCTCCTTCTCTATCTCACTGCGTCGCTGTTAAACCCTACATTAAGGTGTGTTCGCCTGCATTAAATAGTAAGTCAAGTGAGTTTGATCAGTATATGTCCATTAATTAAGCGCTAAATTATATTTATCTCGGTGAATACACGACTAAACACCTACTCAGAACACTACTTTATATAGACGCGTAAAAAAAACATTTGTGTCGATTTATGTGAATCATCTGTGAGGCAACAAGCCACAGCGTAAAGTTGAAATTGAAAATTGCAGAGGTGTGTTCTAACGCTGTGGCAACCAATCAAACAGATGATTTAAGCGACAAACTCGGATTTGCAGCCTCCCACTTCGCCTCGACACATGCGCGCTGTGCTTGTGTAATGTGTGTGTGTGTGTTGTGTTCTATGGTAACTTAACTGGTGTGCAATAAATTTTTCGAAAATTATGTTCCATCTTGAAAATTGCCAATCAATTGTGAATTGTGAACAAATGAAGTAAAATTATTTCAGCGACAAATAATATTGAGTTATGCACTTCCATGTGAGCGGCGTTGTTGGGCACTGTATTTCGCTTCCTACATTGCAAATTAGCATTCTATTGCTAATAAGTGTACTACAGCCCACACTGTGCAAACAAATATGGATATATAAGTGCACACGTGCATACATACAAGCGTACATAAATACGTACATAAATAGGAAAGCAAATATGTGTATGGGCTTTAACAGCAGCCTGGAGTCGTAAAAGTCGCAGGCTGTTTAGCGAGAATCTTCTAAGCTTTTATACACGCTTTGTGAATTTACGCTGCATTTGACTTCTGTTGACACACAATTATTATGTGATTATTATATGCGACAGTAAGATACATATACACACTCAGAACACATACAAATTGCTCTGACTTTTGAACGCAAATAAAGTTTGATGAGAAAAAAATATATAATAAGATTTGACAGACGTTCGCTCTAATATTAATATTGACTGTGACAATGATTTTAGCTGCTGTTTCTTAATTTTTATTAAAAATATAAAAAATTACGCGTATTTCCTTTGTAAGTAAAAGTAAATGTTTATAAATTATTGATAAATAGTTTTTGGCGGAAAAAAATTGCGGTTACATATTGACTTTTACTGAAACAATAAGTCTGACGTAACGGTTTATTCTTCATATCGTCACCTAAAATGCAAAACAATGTATCATCAAAAAATCTGAATTGAGTTTTTTATTGCTTACGATTCACTACATCATATTACATATATATATGTAACATAGAATTTTCTGCCCCTGCTGTCAGATATAACCAATATATGTATAACCATTTTATAAAAAATATTTAACCATTTTATAACTAATATACAACCATTTTTATAACCAATATATAACCATTTTATAACTAATATGTAACCATTTTTATAACCAATATTAGTTATATACATATATAAATATAATATAGTATATGTATTTATAATATATATTTATAACCAAAACTCAAATTTTTTTCAATGTGATTGGTTTTTATCATATAATTTTTGCTTCGCCTGTAAACTCAAGAAAAGGTGTTAGGTTATTTTGCATTTTAAGTGACGATATGTATGTATGTATGTACACACAATTTCACCTTAATTCCAGTTATTACTCGGTTTTATAAGAATGTATTACTTCTGTCATTTAATCAGCTGCTAATTAATTAACTGCACTTGCAGTCTCAGATATTTTCGACGCGCCTCTCATTTATTTTTGCTCATACGCAACACGCCCAAAACAATGAATGATATCTTCAAAGCACTGGTAATGGTAAGAATACTTTTAGTATTTAACTCCCAACACCACGATTCAACAACAGAAAGCTTTAAAAAGACATTTATATTCTCTGCATGCATCCAAAAATAAATCAGCTGTCTATATATAGCGGTACTGTCGCTCACTTGACAAAATGCATAACAAAATAATGTAAAGTAGTAAATGCGCGCACTCAATCTGCGAAACGTCAACACATTAATATTTCCAAAAAAATCGAAAATTCCAGTTATAAGCAAACTTACGTACATATATGTATACCTAAAATACGTACTACAAAGGCAACAAAAAGTGTTACAAAAGTATTAAGTCCGTTAAAATCGTTCAACAATTGAGTTGTAAACGTCAATGGCAGTTGTCAACTAATTTATTTAGCGACACAATATTTACAAACAAACATAGGTGAACACATATGTACATACAAACACACGCTATGCAACTTCGTTCGTTATTCATTATTCAAAATCAATGGAGTATTATATTTCTCTTTCTCACTCTAGCATTTGACACATAATCTCAAAGAAACTTATATAGATTAAGTTAGGAAGGGCTAAATTCATTCGGTACCCAACATGAATTGCTTTAAAAATTAATAGAAATATAGTATATAATTTAAAATCCTGGCCAAGTTTGGAAAGTTTCAATTTTTGTAGCTTGCTACTTATTTAACGGACAAAGAAAAACGATTAGGATAATTGTTGACGAAGTTAAATGCTCAATATGGGAGAGCATTATTATCTTTCGTTATATCTACTTGCGAATCAGTACTTTTCCAGAATTTAATATACTTTCATAAACAGCAATTCATTTTGAAAAATTTTAGATTATCTTGAATTTAGACTTCAGAGAAATTTTTATCAAAAATCTTATTCTTTGTCATTACCTGCCAGATGAAGAGTTATCCATTTCGACGTTCCCTTCCTTTTTATGGAAAAAATACAGATACTACACATTTAATAGAGGCATGTTTATTATCATTCAAAAGAACATTATTTCGCTTTTTTTTTTACTTTTTGCTTCAAGGCCTGAGTCGAAGCGGCACTGTTCACATAGACTCTAGACGTTACACATTCCCATGATCTTGGTGCCCAATTGACGGGCTCACAACGGGAAATTATCTGTTTACCAAAGTGTTCTCTCAATAAATCCATTGATTGATGCTATGTGCGGGAAGTTGCGCCGTCTTGTTGACACCAAATGTCGAGACCACGAGCGATAACGGTCGCCATTGACGGTTACGTTCTCACGGTCATAATTTTTAAAGAAATATGAACCGATGATTCCACCAGCTCACAAACCACACGGAAGGTCGAGCGGTTTCGATCTTTAGACAAGCTGTATTTCCATACTTCAGTTCGAGTTGCTGCGCACGGCACCGAATCGACTCTCCACGGTCTTCGTGTACACTCTCAACTACGGCTGCTGTATTTTCTTCACTACGTACAAGACGTGGTCTATTCGGTCGAATATTATCCAATAATGAATGCTGTGACTCAAGATGGGTGATGGTGTTACGAATAATACGCTTAGTAAGCCGATTGTAATGACCGTGAAGGAAGGACATTGAAGGAAGCTCGCGAAACACTTTCTTTTAAACAATACTGAACAGAAATAACATGACAGCTTGACACGACTATTGGCTATTGAAAAAATAAACTATACTGGATCACCTGTTATATCTAAAAAGGACATGTGAAAAATTTAGGATTTCGGAGATATTTTCAACTCACCGGGTCAGCTTCTATTTTTCGGAGACATTCGAATTTTCGATATAGGCGTATACAAAAACAAAATTTGGTTTTTTTTAAACTTACGAGTGGATATAACCCCTTAAGCAAAACGACAAGCCTTATAACACGGGTTCATATGAAAAATATGTCAGCTTGTAAACTAATTGAAAATAAAATTTTTATATGTAGATGATAATGATTTGCCTCTAAGTCACTCAAAACGATCGTATCTGATCGCCAGCGCCATCTGTGATGCTTGTCATTGATCCTTAGAAGTTAACATACTTTTATATTCGAATAAATATCCAAATTAGAATAATTCGCTACACACATAAAGACATCCATATACACTAAGTGGAAACATCAAAGCGTTTTAAAATAGTTTCTGAAAATCAATTCATTGAGTTAAGCCTTATAAATATTGAACGACTGACGGCGGGCTGACTTAGTTAAGTAATTCTCGATCGTGACTTTATAATAAGTGCACACTTGCATATAAATTATAGATTAATTAATAAATACGAGTAAATACGTGTTTTTTACGTTTTCATTAAATTATGCGATCTAGTTGGCGCCACGACTATTTATTGAAGTTTAAACGAGTGATACACTTTATGCACGCACTTTGTGTGTGTGTGTGTATATGAGTTGATGTTATTAGATTGTAAATATTCATGAAAACTTTATGATTCGCGCAAAATACATATTTATGTGCGTATATGGAAAGGAAAGCAATATAACGGGTTTTAAAAGCTCACACATCTAGCAAAAAGCAAAAGGAATAAATTGATGAGAAAATTGTTCTATATTGACTAATCAGTTAAAAAGATAAAAACTTCATCAAGCCATAATCATAAAAATAAATTTGTTTTTGGCAAATTTTTATAAGCGAACTATTTTAATTGATTTTCGAAATTCACATTTTTCCAAACGACTAAATGGCTATATATACTTGTATGCAGCCACTAGCCAAAGCCGGGTTTAATGTGTTAAGTGATAATTATTGGGCACTTGCACATTAGCAGGTCCGTTGAAGTGGTCTCTCTTCTGGGCGCCTCAAGTGATCTTGATAAACAGTTTAGCTGACTCTGAACGAGAGGAAATAACATCGGCAATTTAGACTAGACTAAGACATTTTTTTGTTAAAGTTGTTTAGAGCACTATAACTCAAAATTAAGTTGCTTAGATTGTTGACTTCTTAGAGCCGTCATATGGCTCGCTCTTGGTAAGGGCCAATGGATTGAAAATTGCAACTGAAACTGCGGTAAATTTTTGAGAAATTTCTTAAATCAGCCGAAAAGCCGTTGGGGTTGTCGTAAATTTTATTAACTAAACTTATTGTTATACTACAATGTATTCAAAAAACTCTCATCTCTATCAATTTTGTTTAGTCTGCAATCAAACAGAAGGATTTATATGAAGTGCCATATTAGACTTGAAAGATCAATCTATTATTAAAATTCTAAAGCCACGAAATATGCACAATACAGAAAAAGTTACAGTAAACCAAAAATTATTTTTTTCATAAACGCAACCCTGGAATTGGTGTGACCGCTTCACTCTGAACACTTTAAATACAATATTCAATAAATAAATTAATAAGAATGTGACATGGCAACTTACCACTGATAAGTCTAAGCAATAAAGTTCGTATAATATTAGTCTTGGTTTGTACGTATGTACAGTGAAGCAAAAAAGTTTTGGCACAGGCGTTGTCTTCGCTGAAAAGTGTATTCAAAATTGAAATGACAATTTTTTTAACCAACTTTTCGACGCAGCTTACATACATATAAAAATGTATATCATAATAAGCAAAGCAACAATCCGTTATTTCAGAATAAACGCGATATGCTTGTACAAAACGGCTAAACGCTCATGAAGAAGATTCTGCATAAAATGTGAGTAAGTTAAGTTTTAGGGAAATATATGTTTTATTAATTTGTTTGCTCTATTCGACTTATTAATCATAATTATTTTAAAATTATAATTTATTCAATTTGTGGCACAATTCGTATTATTAGCTTACATATATACATACATGTATATCGTACTAAGCAAAGCAATAATCCGTTATTTGTGAAATTGTGAGTAAGTTAAGTTTTTGCGAAATTTACGTAACACTTTACACAAAGCTGGTTGTCATGGGCGAGTTCCGAATAATTAAGAATGCGAAACCAGGCCGCGGTAACGTAATGGTTTGGGGGTGCATTGCAGCGTCTGGTGTTGGAAATATCGTTTCTATTGATGATGAAATGAATAAGCACTCTTATTTTAAAATCTTAGTTCCAAGCATTGAAAAGTAGGTCTTAAGTGGGCAGTTATTTCATGTTCATTATCAACAAGCGAAAAATGCGTCATATCTTGTGTAAGAATGGCTTATCTACCATTGTAAGCAATTAAAAACACCTCCTCAATACCCAGTCACTAACTCTATAGAGCATATTTGGCATTTTCTGGAAAAAAATACGAACTCACCATATAACATCGAAAAGGCCATACGTATTAAATGAGCAAATATAACTCCTGAGCAGGCCTCTAACCTAGTTGAAAGCATGCGTCGACGTTTAGAAGCAGTTTTTCAGGCCAATGAAGGTTTAACAATATATTAGAATTACAAAAATCGGATTCAAAACAATATTTTCGATATCTGTGCCTAAACTTTTTTATGTAGAATCTTTTATATTTTTATTATCTTTAAAAATATGTAATATCTTTTAGTTAAATATTTAGTAAAAATGCAATTTTTGGATAAATATTTAAGTTTACGTTGTGCCTAAACTTTTTTGATGCACTGTATATACAAATACATATAGTATATGAACGAATAACCATACTTTAGTTCGCGCACGACAATCTAGACAGCTAGACTAGACTCAAATTGATATTGGAGTAATGACCCAACTAGTCACATAAATTAATTTCATGCTTCTCTTTGCTTCTTTCTTCCAGATGCGCTCGACCAGCACGCACATAATGCACCCAATTACAATGACATGAATGCGCCCACAACAAGCACTGCAACTGAACATACCCACACGCCCGAACATAGAAAATAAAGATTTTCTGCAGAAAGCACAACGATTTCCATAAAATTACTGCGATTGCATTGCTTGTCTTGCTTATAATATTGGTGACGGCGTTCGAATGAAACTACTCAGGTACCGTTAAACGTTTCAAAGCTAAACGCCAAACACCAGATACCAAACCTCAGGAAAGCAGGAGAAAACAAAACACACAACCATTTAGTAACTCAATCGGTCTGCCGTCAATAGAGCAAGGGGCGGACATTAGTTGCATAGTCAAAATGGACTCACGCATCGGACTGGATTACATTGTCGAGAATCGTGAATATATTTCGAAATTGGGCACTGCACTAGACACCAGCAATGCCGTCGTCAAGAAGCAAGTTTTCGAATTGCTATCCGCGCTGTGCGCCTACAACGCCGATGGCTACGCACGCGCTATTGAAACGCTAGAATTTTACAAGGTAAGCACGAGTGCATACATACATACTTACTTACACACATATCTGTGTACCATAAATTAATGTAAATAGGAAAAGGCATAACATAGCGCACAGTGCTTGATATGCTCCAACCCATATGCTCGTTCCACTATTACTTGTGTGTTATAAATTATCAGTTATCTTTGATAAGATCTTAATCAGGAAAAAAGTGTATCACAAGTTTTTATAGGAAATAAGTAGAATTTGCCGAAGAATATAGGTTAAGTTGAGCAAACGATTGCACACAAGCCCACATTCTAGGTTCTGTTACATACATACGCATATATGGACAATTATAGTTATATATGCATTTGTATACTTACATATATGTATAATATGTATGTATGTATGTTGATTCACATTACCGTTTACAACATGTTATCAAATACTAACTAGAACAAAAATAAAATCGATAAATATGTCAACAAAGGATAGTGCAAAATGAAATCAATAAAATGTAATGTGATGTCTCGCCTTTATAACAAATTTGGTATGATTATATAACCACAATGTTCGACCACGCCCATCTCTTTAATAACTGTGTACTTTATACAGAAATTATGATAGTTATTTGAAAAGATACGGGCAACAACCAGGCTAACCCTGCATGTGACAGTATTTTGCCATCTTTCGTCTGGTCCAATATACTAATTAGGAAGTTCCGTCTGTTTGGTGAACCTTGCAACACACATCTCGGAAATTTCATTGGAATATATATTGACTACATATAAAATGAACCTGGTTCCTCAAATGTTTTCAACTAATTTGATCCCAGGTTAGCCTTTTCTTTTGCTCTAGCCTTGGCAATGGAACATTGAATGTCGCTCTTTTCGATAATTTCTGAAATATTATAACTTCTAAAGACTAGTTCACCTTGTTAGTTTTTATAGGTATTCTCCAAGAAGTTTTATGGAATATTGTTCAGTTTCTAGTCTATGTAAAAACAAACTCGGGTTCGTTTCGATTGCGTTGCTGATGTGATAAGATCGAAGTTTCTCATACTAAATATGCAACCTAATTGAAGAAGCTACCCTCAGTGATGTTGCTCATTTATTAATGTTTTTAATTTTATAACGTATCTACATATTTTTAAAATAATTTTTTTCTTTCCCACAGAATCTCAAAAATGAACGTTATCGTTTCAAAATCGTTATAAACGAACTGGAGAAAGCGTCCAATGTTGAATACCAAGTTGCCTTATTGGCATTCATCAATTGCGTGATTATATCAGCATCTAATTTACAAGACCGTATACGAATACGCAATGAATTTATCGGTAAGTCTAATTAATAATTAAAATTATATATATTTGGTTCGATTTCGGAAATTGTAATTAAATTCCCAAGGTAATATTTCAAAAAAAAATTAATTCGCTAAGTTGATAGGACTGTTTTTAATTAATATGTCTAATATAAGTGAAATCTGTCAACCAGTTTGTTTACAGCGACTGCTTAAATCGGTCCACCCAAACAGTGCGTTGCGATTTTAACAATGAATGGAAATATCGAACAAAGAATTTGTCTCTAATTTTGTATTTCTAACCAAATTTCAGTGCGGAATCGTTGCGAATGTTAGAAAAGGCTTACGGTGATTTAGTTGTATCAAAAACACAAGTACAGAGCCTTCAAAGACGGTCGAGAGATCGTTGAAGCCATGCCATGTTCTGGACAACCTTCGACCTCTTCAACTGATGAAAAAATTAAAAAAAAGTGAAGAATATGGTACTTGAAAATCGTCCGGCAAGTGTTAGAGAGATAGTAAGAAGTTCGACATATCTCGCGAGTCCGTTAGAATGATTTTGGTAGATATTTTGGGTATGACACGCGTTCTTGCTCGACTCGTTCCTCTTTTTTACGAAAACTTGTCTCTTTTGACAAGCTTGATAATGCGAATTCCGATACCACATTCGTGGAGAGCATTATAACTGCTGATGAGACATGAGTTTATGAGTTTGACATGCAAACAAGGCAACCATCATCGGAATGGAGGGAATAAACGAGCCGAAATATTATGCTCATTGCTTTTTTCGATATTCGTGGTTTGGTGTATCATGAATTTTTTTCCGGAGGGACAGACGATCAGTAAGAAGTTCTATTTGGCTGTATTGCAGGGTTGGCATGAGAACATACGTTGAAAACAGCTGGAATTGTGAAAGAACAATTCATGGATTTTACATGACGATAATGCACCATCGCATCGGGCCGCGATTGTGACCGAGTTTAAAGCCAAAAACGAATGAATACCATCGATGAAACCACCGTAGGCATCAGATTTAGCTCCGTGTGATTTTTTCTTATTCTCCAAACTGCCGCTCCATCGAACACGTTCTCAGTCGATCGAAGCGACAACATTCGCTGAAGGAACTGAAAGTCATCCCAAAAATGCTTACGAAAAGTACTTCAAGGACTGGAAAAATCGTTGACAAAATTTGGGATGAATTTATGATGTTACTAGATGTTTTGTATAAATCAATTTCAGATTGATCTAGTTCATTTTCAGCCCTCAAAATCCAAGTTTTACACTTTTGTTTTTCGGACAACTTCGATTTCAATCAAAAATTGCATTTTCATTCCCGTTTAACGCATTGATTTAGCCTTTCCTTCTGTATTACCATTATTTTTTGCATCATGACGACTATTATATTTGCTCAGTTAAACAAAATTCCGGCAAACCTACTTTTAAAATCAAAGTCAAACGGAGCCTGAATTAATTTTTATGTTATGTCTTTTTTTTAATATCCCGCTAGCATACAAGTACTTCAGTTTTTACTCAATGAAAATGACAAATCAGTTCTATTGTTGGTATTAGGTCTACAACTGTTTATGTGTTGCTATTTTGTTTACAACTGATATTTGTGTAATGAACTTTTAAGAGCGACCATGCAGAATCGATGAATACGAAACACAGAAAACTCGAAAATAATAAAAAAATACATTTTTGATTACTTCATTGCGTTGGTGTCAATAAAACCGCAAGCCAGCACACAAACAATCTGATTTTTTTTATAAAAAAAAAGATTAAATCATTGACAAATACGCAAACCAAACAGCTTTGTGTGCTCATTCCTCTCAATGAATGGATGGACTCTTAATAAGTCACCAAAGTCAGCAGTAGCCTTGACCAAGCTACTTGCTGGCCGGCAGCTTTGTTGATGGTGTCGCCAGCGCCAGCCGTTGCCGTTGCTGTTGCCGCTGGCGACAAGCGCGTGCGTATCGTGCAGATAAATATTGTCGCGCATAACAAATTCCTAAGCGTTATATCTACATACTCAGAAGCGCCTCACTTTAGACTACATACATATCTTTTATTTGCTTGTCAGTTGCGTGTAAATCTTTGCACGTGGTTGACTGCGTTGCTCATTGCATGGCGATTTTCGGCAATTGAACTTGAAAATCAAAGCGTTCAGCGCGCGGCGATGAAGCCCAAGCAAAGTCAGTGGCTCATAATTCAAAATTGCATGCGCGCTAATTAAACAAAATCCAACGCTTCAACGCATGAAAGTTTGCATTTAATGATGCGTTTTCGGAAATTCTGAATTTTGCGGCAGCATCAATCGAACACTGACATCATTAGCTGGCTGAGTGAGTGAGGGGCAATTAAAACGACATTTGTTAGGATCATATTGACAATCCTATGGCAACCGATTCTAAGCATCGGAATGACTTGCGAATACATTATTGAAAGAGCCAACATCTGATGGGCATGCCAAATCGGGCAGTTCAAATCAACAATGTACCTTGAACAATTCAACCGAAAATCTTCGGTCAAAGATACAAACACGAAGGGAAAAATCTCAAGTAGATGTCCAAGATCAATCAAAATCCCAATTCAAATCGTTACGTGTAAGTATTCTGTCGGGTTTGTAGCTTTGAAATAAGGTGTATACCAAGTATTGGTAGGATATTCTAAACTCGATTCTTCCAAGACGTAACTGACAACGCACATAGGCCTTCTGACACCAGCGGGACTAATAACCCTTCACTCTATTGTTTTCTCTCCACCGATTGTTGCGACTCTATTCCTATACAAAACTTTGCATGCGCATAAAAGAGTTTTATTCTACGTCCTAATAGATTTTTTTTAATAAATATATATTCTCCATAATCCATTGCAGGTAGATTTTGGGTTCACCAATAAAAGATTGCTTTGTAAAATGTTTAAACTAAACTAAGAACAAAATTATTCCCAGTTAAATACCGTACAATAGGAGCGTGTATGCTTACGTATGTACAACTATCTAAATGTTTATATAGAACACTGTCTATATGGAAAAGAGTGAAGCAATAAACACTTTATAAGATCAGCCAAATAAAGAAAAAACGAAACTGAACAAAGAGGTTGACAATCGTGAAAGTCGCTTTTTTCCATATATGGTGCATTTACGTTCATTTCTGTATGTACATATGTATGTATGCATGTAAATATATATGTTTATAATAATTTTAATATTGCTTTGACAGCCAAATAAGGCTGGTAATTAAAAATCTCGTTTTTGTTATGTATTTTCTCCTTTATGTAAGTGAATTGCGGCGCTCGCCACACAAGGCAGTTAGACCGCTTTGTTCAATAAAAGGTTCTTTGGCTATTTAGCACAATACCTATGAAGTATGAATATTAAATAGGACTACGTAAAAGTAGAATGCAAATTAATAATAATTTAATTCAATTTAATACTTTTTATAAATACGAGGAGATCTTAGATTTGTAGGCGTAAATCTAGCTGTTAGGAGAAAAGTTGTAAATTTTTAAGATATTATTGGATTATGTTAACTTGCACTAAGAGCTAAAATCTAATTAATATTTTGCTGATTGGAAGCAAACATCTTTCTTTCAAGCTTCCAAATATGTAGGTTGCCTTTTATATTTAGTGATTTGGCAACACTAGTGTTGTAATCTAGAAACTCACAATATTATCGTAAAGTTTGCTCTTGACCAAAAAGTATGTAAATTAAATTTTGAACATTTTTACATGAATATTTTTTTCAAATTTCAACGTGACCATGGAGCTCCATCAAGGATCAGTGTTTTAGGTAGTATTTTAGTTAGGTGAATTCAATCATTGGATTAATGCATATAAGCCCGAAAGTAAACAATAGTCGACTTACCTTCCATTAAGTCTTCAAGAGCACTTCAGGTCTTTGTACACTATCGACATAGAACGAAGTTTGGAATAAACTTTACTTCACCCAGAACTTCGTTTTATTAAGGATATCTCACAGAGAACCTATGACTACCAAAACTACATTACAACTTTGTCTGTACTCCCGGCATCGCCTTCAAACCAACCAACTATACATTTTTATATATTGAATACCCGAACAAAAAACTCCAATTATTGTATACTATGTATGTATGTATGTATATTATACATGTGTGTATTATTGTTTTAAATGTTCGTTTTGCATATCATAGTGGCTGTCACTTTTGAATGCGCAAATATCAAATCTCCCCATTGGCCATTGAGGTTGTCAGCACGAGACAATCAAATTAATTTTCTGTTGCAAGCAAAATCTCACCGGCTTAAAGTCAAAACGCTCTTAGTGATTGCCTGTAATTTTATTGTCGATACGTACAATTATTATGGCATTTTAATTTATTTCATAGAACTTCCCGATACACGATTGTCAATCTACGAATTACGAGTACAAGCATCTATATTTGCGTGCCATGTTGTGAGTGTGACTTTGTAAACAAACGGTGCAAATAGCTTAATATTTATCATATGGACAATGTATTATTAAACAATTAAGAAACTGATAAGTTGTTGGGAGTTAGGTGTTTACTAGGAGGGTTGGGCCGGGAATGCAAATATATGCTAATTAATTTAATTCACTTTTAAATGTTGCAACAACTTTTATTGCAAGCTTTAGTTTAACATTGTGAATGCTTATTTAGCCGTGGGCATAACTTAATTTGAGAATATGAGATAACAATTATATGTACGTTAATACATGTCATTTAAAGGGATGTCTTACGAAAGGTTCAGTTTTTGCGCTAGAATTAATATTTCATCAAATGACGCTTTTAAAGTTAACTTTGAAGGCGAACATATTAATTTTTATGTAAACGAAGGGTGGAGTTCTGCAAATAACTTATAAGAACATGGTGAAAGGTAAGACAAAATATCTCACTAATATAATGCCTGAGATCTCTATCACATCCGATTGAAAGACGACTAAGCGAGTTCGGCTTCAGAATTCTTGCTTCTACTGCAAAACAACCCATCCAGTATGTCAAAAAATCAGTTTTAAGCATGATAATACGTGTGGTCATTAGTTATGATGCATTTAAAAGCCAACCTCGAAGAATCAGTGACCCCTATTAAAATTATTTTTCTCAAAAAGATTAATCAATAAAAAGGCTTATTGTCAGCGTTTAAAAATATTTAAGAAACAGCCTGACATTTAGCCGTTCTCAATGCTGAGTATTGAATGTGTGAAATTGTTTTTGGAGGAAGTGATTGATTTGATGAGTTATTGAGTCACATTTGTATCAATTTTTGCGGCAACTTCTCTGTGACATTTTCAAAAAAATGCTGGAGTTCGGAACGGTGATTTGTACAGACGTGCTTTAAACCCATTAGCACCAGCAAATATGCATATACAAACATCCACTTACAGTTCAATGAAAATATATTCCATCCGCACCTTGGTGAGCAAATACATAATTCACCATTTCAGTCATTTCTTCATGTCGGTTTACTGTTCGGTTAATTCCGTCACATTTTTTTCATTGTCGTGCTTTCATTCGTTACATTTGTCTGCGGTCTGACAAGAGCAGTCAACATTTTTACAATTCCTTTGCGCTGAGGTTGTGTTTTTTGTTTATCTGGCACTTTGGCCAGGCGCATCTCAATTTATTTTAATTAAAAACAATGAAAATTTAGTGCATCAGGAATTGCACAGCCAACAGCACCGCGCATGCGCAGTGACATTCCAGCTTTTTTACACATCCAACAGTACATATATGGACAAATGTGTATGTGTCAGTGGAATTATAGTTTGAGCATGTTGGACGTTGCTCAATCAAAGTAAATGCTCCAAAGCGCGCGCTGTGATCAAAGTTCATGAACTGCTTAACGGCCCTTCTATTGTCTCATGTGCGAAGCATGCTTCTGTCGATTATTATTAAACTGTGCCACTTGCTACAAGTTTTCGGCGAAACTGCTCCCCCATTTTTACATACATACATAATACGTACATGCAGCACCCAATATGACAATATATTAACGCTTTACTTCTGCCAAATCAGCCAGTTGAACTGGTAATTGCATGCTTCATTAAAAATGTCTTGTTTTGTGGGGGTGTTCTTGGTCAATTCACGCGCGTCAGCTTAATCTCATTCATTGAAACAATCAGTCATAATGTTTGTCGACATTTAGTGTGGCAAAAGTATAAGATGAGGGCTTAAGAATACAATTTACGGCATCCCAACGAGAAATTTGTTGCGAAAAATGTTTAAAGATTGTTTTGAATATATACAAGAACATAATGGCAGAATATTGAGTGCTGAGTTTCCATCTTCTGAATGAATTTATGTTATGTAATAAATTGAAAGCTAAAGTTACGTCACCGTGATATTTGATAATATGTGAAAAAATAAACTTCATTTTATGTTTGAACACCAATAAATATTGCAAAATAATACTTTTGTGCTAAGCGATCATTTAACTTCAATCTTAATAACTGTGCAATACAATATATATACATAACTGTTGCTCCGATGACAGATTCCTGCTGGGATATGTCTGATGTAAAATTATTATGACAATGCATATAAGCTTAATAAATATAGTATGTACATATATGTAGGTCCATATAAGCCTGTTATTGAAATTTGCTTAGAACCACCGAACACTTTCTGAAAATGATTGATGTAAATATAATTGGCTTTCAGACGACAATCGTTTAGTACTTTCATATTAACAGGAATTGGTTGAGATTACTAAAATAAACAACATATGTATGTATGTACGTATTTAATTTTAAATTAAATTTAATTATCAAGACGCTTATGAAATGACAATAAATGAAATTAGACTAATAAGGGATTACACTGGGACAGTAGTCAAAATACTTTTATATTCCAATGCTAAGAGTTGAGAAAAACAAGTTTTTGGATGAGAAATTTAAAATGGTTCAACGTCTATAGCTTCCAGGTTCACATTTTTTTTTTGAGTGGGATACATACATACTAAAACACCACTGACGTGCTTATAATAAATATCCGATCTCAATATTCACAATATCAGCGTTACAGAGAAAATTACTAATTGAAAAAATAAAGAAAAACGTATGAATTCGTAAACATTCATTAATATTTCGGATGCCTAAATATTTATTTATTACACTAATAGTGCTAAAACTTTCTAACTAAAACTTTTTTCGAAAGTTTGGTCAAATTCCCCGTAGACTAAAATAGATATACATGTATATTGTGTTACCTTTATATAGAACCTCTTTTCATATGCATTTTAGAATGCAAATATACGTAAATAACCCCTATTCATTGCAAGTTAGAAAATCGGTTCTTTTGTGAATTTTTATGAAGAGACATTTTATTTATATCAGTAATTATTGATTATAATCGGTAATTTATTTTGAAATAATTAGCATTCTGTTGATCCAGTATCCAAAATCATCGGAAGTCCAAAAACGCAAAAAAGTTTTTAGAATTGATTGCCTACATTAATCAATTCTAAAAACTTTTTTCTGTTTTGGAGAAACAGCGTTTCGAGAAAAATGTGCTTAAAGTTTTGGGAGCCACTTAAACTAAATTAAAAAAAAAATCTTACAAATAGACCGATAGGGACAACAAACGACGCCACATTTTTTCCGTTCCTTTGACATTTCTCTTCAGTAAGGTTTGCCATTTCATCACGGAAAGATATACGATCTAACAACGAGCCGAAATTATTAAAATTTACTTTCAAAACTAGGAGTCAGTGACCTCAACTTTACGGGTGCTACGTCCAATTTATGGTCTTGTCAGATCAACAATTGAGCGTCTGGTGGAAAAATTTGAATCCACAGACACAATACAAAATTTTCCCATGACAGTGAGACAAAAAAGTGCCCGCATTGTCGAGAATATTACTGCCGCCAGCGCATCACACGTCGTTCTCAAGCGTTGGGCAGCTTTGTGACGTCGTTGTGACGAATTTTGCGAAAAGATCTTGGTCTACATTCCTACAAAATAAAATTAACGCAAGAACTGAAGCGTATGTTCGTGAATTGGGCTGAGCAACAACTTGAAAATGATCCGGATTTTCATCGTGGAATCATCTTCGATGAGGCTCGTATCTGGTTGAATGACTTCGGCAATAAGCAAAATATGCGTTATTGGTCAGGCAGCAATCCACACGTACGCCGAAAAATTACGGTTTGGTGCGGTTTATGGGCCGAATTGCATGACATGGACTTGGACAATATGTGTTTCCAACACGACGATGCCACAAGTCACACAGCGAGTGTCACAATCGATTTATTGAAAACACTAGTTTGGTGAACGTGTTGTCTTACGAAATGGCCCAGTCAATTGGCCGCCTTGGTCGTGTGATTTGACGCCGTTAGACTATTTCCTTTGGGGCTACGTCAAGCCTATGGTATATGCCAACAAACCAGCGACGATTGTTGAACTTTGTACGAAAATCGTACGTGAAAATGCAGCAGCATCGGCCGATTTATGCTTAAAACCCGTCGAAAATTGGGTTCAGAGTCTGGACTTCTGCAAGCGTGCTGGTGGTGGACATGCAAAAGAAACCGAGTTCCATGGCATCGCATGTACTTTCACAGGAATAAAAAAATTCACTGATATCCCAAACCGTTTTTATTTTATTTTAAAACTTTTGTAGCGCTTTACTGAAAAACCGGTTATATGTATACTCGATTTACATCCACACATACATATGTACATGTAGTGTATACAAAAATCATAATTTTGAAATTCAGAAATTTAGTTTAATTTATTGCCAATCCTTACTATTCCTTAGACGTAAGAAATTATATGCATATGTACTTATTCAAAAAAGGTATTCCATCTAAATTACTATTTTTTCCTTTTTTCATTGCAGGTTTAAAAGTATTACCGCTATTAAATAATTTAAGGTAAGTAAGCAACATTTTGTTGATATTCCCAAATATAAAACACATTCCTAAATTTACGTGAATTTAAAGTTATACTTCTATACAAGTAAACAATTAACATAATGTTAACAGACCTTGTTATTTCGAACTTTCTTAGCAGCTCTCCATAAAAAGTTTTTTTGTTTTAACCCAAAAGCTTTATTGCCTTAATTAATGGTTACTCCAATTAGAGAAATTGTTAGAAATCATATCAACTCAACAGAGTTTTATTTTTCTTTTTACACAAGTTACTGCCTTTGGGAATTATGGTATAAACCTTAGTAAATTTCAGTTTAAGTGCTGCCGCAAAGGGTAATTACTCCCACCTTATATTACCCTATCTCTGCGCACTTATAATCGATTCGATTTTGCTTTAAATTTGCTAAGTACTTTAACACTTTTAAATGCGGAAAAGTTAACCTCTGGAAAACGGTTTTATTGGTGTTATTATTAAGCGATTACCTACAGAGCCGAGCCCAGAAAAATATGCAAATGCATATATTCATAACAGATAATGCTGCAATGCTAAGGGGCCAACTACACGGTTGTTTTTGTTTTTGACAATTTATGCAAATGTTCATTCATGCGAGTATCTGCATGAATTCGTCGGTGTATTTTAGATAGACACAGTTATGCCACTAAGGTGGCATTGCCGAAGCGCCACTGGCTGTCAGCAGCAATTTGATTGAGATTATGCCTTTATTGTTTCCTTTGAATTTCGCCGAAGGTGGTTTTCTGTTAATTCCATATATATACGAGTGCAACGTACACATACTCTACATGTGTTTGTATGTGGTCATGCTTTTGTAAAGTGGTTTCCTCAGAGAGCTTTGCACATGAGGCGCAAGCAGTCGCAGGCAATTTTGAAAACGTTTAATAAAAAGTACAAAAGTCCATAAAAATTTGTCTTTGTGCTTATCTCAATTTGCATACAAATTAATAAATTGTAATTAAACTTTGAAAAGTTTATGCAAGCCACGGCGTATGTGTGTGTAGGTTATATGATTGCAAAAATAATTAAAAAATTCAGTATGAGACGGTAATAAAAATGGCAATCAAAAATGTGGTCACAAAAGAATAATATACGCTAAGCAGTCGTTCGTAACCAGTGGAAAGCATGTTTTTGAAATAAACATTTTAAATAGAAAAATATATTCAAAAGTCAAGTTTGTTTTTGAAAAAATTAAAAAGAAAATATTTATCAGACGGTTACATTATTCATTAACAGCACCGACAACATAACACAGCCCCAAATTTCATTTCCCACAACAAACGTTTTGAGTTGAGAAATATTTTCCGCTCCGTCTTCCACACCTTAATGTTTCGTAACACATATCCAGAGCATTCACACTTATCCTCACAATAATGCTTTATTTAGCGATCTTTTCCGTCAGAATTAGCACATGCGTAGATTCTTTTTTTATACATTACGGTATTGACTGATTAATAAAAGCGTTAATATACTATGGCAAATCAATTAGCACCTTAGACGCATTTATCCGTTTATCCGCCCACAGCGCGACAAATACACACCCCTCAGACAGTTTTGTTTAATGATTCTTCATAAACATTCGAAAAAATGTAAACAAACAAGTTAGCTTCAACTCTGTATTCAGTCGACAAAAATTTAATTGAGCATCAACAACAAAGAGAAACCAATTTTAAATGTATAGCAAAAAAACCATTTATTAAAATTAATTATTCAGTCAAATGTTAATTAATTGTTCCGAAACATGGCTGCGCATTCGCATAAATCAAGCGGTCAACATCCGCCGACTTCAGCTTCTGCCTATTTATTACAAAACTACCATACTATTCATAACCACATACATACATATGTACATAAGTGACTTTTTTTACCCAGCAGGGAATTAGGCGTCATTGTCAGATAGTGGTAATGCTGGTTATAAATCTCTTTCAGTAAAAATAAATTTTGCAAAGGCTATAATGAGTGCTCTATAACTATAAGATTGAAGAAATGTGTTTATGTATGCAGAAAATTATTTTCCCCTTTCCCCGCACAAGTTGTAAGCTAACTTTCAAAGAAGCCTTTTCCAGACAGAAATATGTTAACTTTGTCATTACTTACCGGGAGAGAACTGTCATGCCATATTTTAAAGAGCACATCTAGTGTGAAATTTGAAAATTTTCGATTTTTTCCATATTTCGTAAAGATATACATACATATCTTTAAAAATATCATACTAAAACCTTCAATCGATATGTCAGTTAGTTGTTGTTATAGCCTTCAAAAGTATAGCCGTTCAATGTAATGTGCTTTCACAGTTTATCTTTAAAGGCTTTTTCTCAAAACTACATTTTTCAAAATTTGCTTAAGTGATTACTCGGATCCAATCACTATCAAAAATCGAATTTTGGCAGTCCAAAATATACCGTAATTTAGAAAAAAAACTGAAAAATTTTTTGTTGCACAGACAATATCTTCTAGTATTGAATTTTGTTTAGGTTTCATCCACGGAGAAGGCAGGAATCACTGTAACAGTAGGGGAGCGCCACCAGAGATTGCGTGCAACTCGAAAAATATTTAATTTTTATCTTCAAAACTTTTAGTTTGTAGTGCTAAAATATGTATAAATATACTCTAAACGTTTAAAACAATTGATATAGTCGTTTTTTAAATGCTAAAAATCGCAATTTTTACGTTGGCACTAGGTACGCCACTAAATGGTGGTCGAAACAAGGTTCCAACACAGCTTCCTTGTCTATGCTATGGCAAGCTTGTGACACGCTTTAATTTAATTTCCTATGGGTTTCATTTATAAATAGTCTTACTAAATACATATGCATTTAGTTGACAAATAGAAATTGTTAAGTCGCTAAAACTATATCTTGTATTGTCACAATCTTTGTGCGTCGATGCTATTAAAGAGCGCTTAATGTTCCAACAATTCAATAATTAATTTGAATGTATTATTCATATTGTCGATTTTTTTGAGAATGAAATTTGTCAAAGTACTTTTTTTAATATAAATTAATTTATGCTTAATATAATTTTAATACTCATTCAGTAGAGGTTTAGAAATCTTCAAATCATTTGTCACAAATTGAATTTTTTATAAATGTTAATTTTGCAAATATTATATTTGAACATTTATGAAATAAAGTGATGGGGGTTATTCATTAACTTGCTTTGAGCTCTACATATACATATATTGTAGTTTATAATTAATAGTATTTTGATGCCAAAGCCATGTCATAAAAATTCTCCAACAATTTTATGATATTTACTGCTTGTTCGATAAGTTCGATTTCAATTTTCTTAACAATATACCGATTGACTACGATAATATTGCTTGATGACCTAGATTCCTTTCGGTAAAGTTAACCAAAACTTAACTTGAAGATGGTTGTTAACCAGACATTGGCTTTTAACAATGCAACATATACATTGTGACAAAAAAGTACCCGGGGTTTGTAATTAAATTCTCCTGGTAAATGATATTTCAAAAATAAATGATATTCCTAAGTTGGTGAGACTGTCCTTAATTACTATGCAAAATGTGAGCGCGATCTGCCAAAAAGTTTGTTTATAGCATGCTTAAGTCGGTACACCTCAGCAGTTTTTTACAATGGTTAAAAATATCGAACAAAGAAATTATCTCAAATTTTGTATTTCTAATTGAACCGAAATTGTTGCGAATGTTCAGTTTTATCAAAAAAAAAACGAGTGGTACAAGTCCTTTAAAGATGGTCGAGAGATCGTTGAAGACATGTCTCGTTCTGGACGGCCTCCGACCTCTTCAACTGAACAAAATTTAAAAAAGTGAAGGATATGGTGCTTGAAAATCGTCACGCAAGTGTAAGAGAGATGGCAAGAGAGCTCGAAATCTCTCGCGAGTCCGTTCGAATGATTTTAGTGGCTATTTTGGGTATGAAAGGCGTTCTTGCTCGACTCGTCCCGATAAAGCTGAATTTTTTGGAAAAGAGTACGATTGTAACGGAATTTAAAGCCTAAAACGCAATGAATACCAGAGATCGACCAGAACTGAAATTACCACTCCGTAGAACCCGTTTTCAGTCGATCGAAGAGATAAAACAAAATTCGCTAAAGAAACTGAAGGCCATCCCGAAAAGTGTTTCGAGGACTGGAAAAATCGTTGTCATAAGTGTATTACATCTGGTTGGGATTATTTTGAAGGCGACAAAATAAGTATTGACGAATAATTAAATATTTTGCGGCTTATTTGCAATTACCGGGTACTGTTTTGTCACAATGTTTAATTATATATGTGAGTTCAAACCAATATATACATACATACATAGAAGTATAGTTATCACAGTTAACTTGTAAATATGCATATGCGTGTGTATCCCTCACCGTTAAAACTCTGACGTCACAACACGTGAAAATGGCCAAAAGGAAATCTTATGCGAAATTTTATGTACCTGCCGAAGCATTTGGTCAACAGCCACCTACTAACTTGTCTTCTCCACACAAACTAATACATACATGCACATGTGTATCTACTGCTGATAGCCAAATTTACATACACACTCCCCAAATTAATGTTTTCATATAGAGCCCACTCACTTTCATACGGTTGCACACACACACACACGCACTTTCGTGCATTTAGTTGGGCATCGAAAATCACGTGCTGAGACCCGTTGGAGCTTTCTCGTGAGCAAAACGGAGTAAATTTTGTTAATTCACAGCGGCAGCCAACGGGATTTCTATGCGCGCGCACCACGTGCATGCCGAAAATGAAAATTTACCAACAATAAACAAATATGAAAAGCTAAAGTATTTAATCAAAATTGAGTTGTAGTGCTCGCTCTCCGCAAATCGGCTGCTGGCCGACTCCAGGTCGTCATATTGGAGTGAGCATACCATGCATAAATGAGTTTAATACATTTCACACTGTAACTACTGCCTCCAAATCGAAAATTTTATTAAATAGAAAACTTAACGGAATTAGAAACAAATACATATTTATAAGATACTCAGAAGGATAAGTTTTTAAATTGTTATAACGCAATTCTCTGCGTACTTCGAGTTCTGCAACTGTTGTTTATCCCATCAGTAACTACAAACTCGCAGACGGTCAAAGAACGGTATACTTTGGCATTCCTTTCGTTTGGATATTCAGTGTTTTCGGTCATAAAGCAAATTCGATTGCCAAGGACTCTGCTCAACAATCGAGCGGCTTTCTTACAGACTAAGAGTCTAAGGCTGTGCGGTGGAGACGTCAAAAATACAACGTCTTGGTCGTTTCGCCTTTTGTTGTTCCCTAGCGAAGTATAATTTCCGCAGCTTGCAACTAGTGAACAATTTGAAGTGAGTGCCTCGTATTTGGTGCGAATGATTAGTTTTTAAGGACAAACAAACACACTCGCATATAGATAATATGTGGTGGTGTTGTTGTTTTGAATAAAATAAATTATTTATAATTTTCAATTAATGCAAGCGAATACCTGGAGTATTATATTTGGTCCATTTCGTAATTTATAAATGATTTTGCCATTATACATGGAGTATATTTATTTCGATTTCGATTGTGAAAATATCAATGAGTTATCGCATTGTTTATTGCAACTTTCCTCTTTAGCTGCATCCGTTTGAAGAAGAAACAAATTATTATCATAAGCAATTAAAAGGACATGTAAAAAGGGTATAAATTAGTTAATATCGACAGTAAATAATAACTTTTTCATTTAACATTGGTCTTTTTAACAATAATCACATAAGCGGCTAGAAGTTACGACAACAAAAATACTATATGTTATAATTTATCTATATTTTCAGGAAAGTCGCACAGAGTGTGGGAGATATTATAGTGCAATTGGACGTATTCGACGAACAGCGAGAATGCGACGAAGCTCAGAGTCTACAGGGCCCAAGTGGCATCAACTTAAATTCGCATCTTGATGTATTCTACGCGATATTGCGACAAGTATGACAATTTTTAATATGATCTTGTTTTCTTATACTATGCTTGTAAGGATTGGATTGAACGATTCCAAAAATCTTTGTTATTTCAAATGCTTCAGAAAATGTAAAGTTCCATTAATTAAAATATTAGAATTAACTCTTACGCTTCTCAATGCCTGTAAATTTTCAAACATAATCTTTTTTTTTTCAAATATATATATAATATATATGTGATCAAGAATCCACTCCACACATTTCGGTTAATGTTATGGATATGAAGAGTGACAATGTTAGACTCGTACCAAAATACCTGAATCTTTTGCAGAAGCGACCTCGAGTAGGGGTCGCAAGAGAACTGCTTGACAATGTAGCCGAGAACACTACTTTCATCAAACGCATTTTAACTGGTGACGAGACGTGGGTTTATGAATAAAACGAAAACTGTCCAAAAATCTAACGAATGGCTCACCAAAAATGAAATATTTGTATTAAAATACGTGAAAATGTAGTTTTTTGTCAGTCCAGGTCATTTTTGATCAGATGGTATTATTTAATTTCAAAGTAAAATATAATGTCAGCATTTATTCCGTCAGCTCAAGGATTTTGTAGTGGCTAAATTAACATAAAGTGTTATCATCTATCCTACTACCATATGTACATATATAATGATTATTTAGTAAACCTACTCGTATGTATCCATACATACTCGACCATATAAATTAAACTTAAGTAGAGTAAAAGTTAACGGCGCAATTTGTACTTTTAGGTGGCCGATACGCCACAGGAAGTGCCATTTCTAAGTATATTACAACATTTGCTACGCATAGATCCCAAAGAGGCAATCAGCGATGTGATCTGGGATACAACAGAGAAGTTGGTGCATCGTGCCACACTACTCGAGAGTCATGAGGACTCGGTGAGGATACTGCGTTCGCCGAGCGTACAAAAATTCTCCTGTCCACATTGTCGTGGCGAAGCAACCAGTCCAAGTCGCAAAAATGCCGCCTCACTTTCTACCTCAGCCTCATCACAGCTGCATAACGGGCCGTTATCACCGATATCATCACCACCACCACCACCACCAGTACTACCTTCCACATCGACGCCGGTACACTGTGCGCCACCCGCACCACCGCCGCCCATTCCGCCGCCTCCAATGAATGGTCCTATTAGTGGTGGGGCACCACCACCACCTCCACCGCCAATTATGAATGGAAATTGTCTAGTAGCACCGCCCGTCCCCCCACCCGTACCTGGCGCTCCACCACCTGCACCACAGCCACCAGGCTCCACTGGTAATTTACTCAGCAATCACACGAATCCCATGCGACCCGTCACCCCGGACTTGAGCTTAAACGGTCACAATATGATCTTACTACCGCAACAAGACACACCAGCACCCAAGTCGAAGATGAAAACTATCAATTGGGGTAAAATTCCGCCGAATCGGGTCATTGGCAAGCAAAATATATGGACTATAGTGGCCAATAATCATCAGGACACGCCCATGACCGACATCGATTGGAATGAAATGGAAGGATTATTCTGTCTGCAATCGACCAGCGCTCAAGGCTCACCGAAATTGGGCCGTGAAAGCAGCAGTAGTTCGGGCTACGATACACTCGACCGCAAATCCAAAAAGGAAAGCACAGAAATATCTTTGCTCGACGGTAAACGCAGCCTGAACGTAAACATCTTCCTCAAACAATTCCGAAGGTGAGAATGTTTCGTTTTAGTTATTATCCAGAAATAGGGAATTTATTAAATTATCTGAACAAAAATATGATCATATTTGCAAGATTGGTTATGGCTAAAAACATTATTTTTGGCTCGATTCTAGTTCGAATGAAGACATTATACAGCTGATAAGAGATGGCGAGCACGATGACATCGGTGCGGAAAAGTTACGGGGCTTATTGAAAATTCTACCGGAAGTCGACGAATTAGATATGCTTAAAACCTTCAATGGCGATAAAAGACGGCTGGGTAATGCCGAGAAGTTTTTGCTACAGCTCTTGGAGGTACCAAAGTGAGTATAACCCCATTTGTGTATGTATATTTCAATATTTTTAATGGTAAATATTTGTATATTACAGTTATAAACTGCGTATTGAAAGCATGCTGCTAAAGGAGGAATTCGCCGCCAATATTAGTTATCTGGACCCATGCATCAACGCAATGATCTATGCTGGAGGAGGTATGTATATTCATTTAGATCTCTGCTGAAAATTTACTGGATCTTCACCTCGACCTTGTAGCATATTTTTTAGAGATGATGAGTCTTTTGGGCTTTAAGTCGCCACCTAAAATTTAATGAAATTTTCATAATAAACCTGTTTCGCTCTAGGAACCTTATGCGCTCTGAAAAGAACCTTTCTATTACATAAAAATTTAAAAAATGTTTCAAAAGTGTTGCGCAAGTATAGGTTACTCCATAATTAACAGCTTCTTCTTCTTCTTAATTGGCGTAGACACAGCTTACTAGTAATTAATCGGGAAAATCGTCCATCTTATAAATTATTTTTAAGAATAATCTCTAAACTTTTGACCCCACTATTTCTACATATTTCCCAAATGTTGGCGCAAAGTAGAGACCTAAGCCACAAATCACAATATTTTGATCATCAAATATCACATTTTTCTATACTTTTCGAGAGGAACTCACTAAACTTTTTATTATAAAACTCAAATCCATCAGATCTTATGAACAACGAAATGCTGCAAGAAGTGCTGTATATGGTCGTTATCGCTGGCAACTTCCTCAACTCGGGCGGCTATGCCGGTAATGCGGCTGGAGTCAAACTCTCCTCGCTACAAAAGCTCACCGACATACGCGCCAACAAGCCGGGAATCAATCTCATACACTTTGTGGCAATGCAGGCCGAGAAGCGCAATCCAGAGCTCCTAACATTCCCCGCACAGTTGACTGCACTGGAAAATGCATCCAGGTAAGGCCCCTCTCATCACTTTTAAAAATACATTTGTATACTATATATTTATATTATATGTATTACCCTTATTTTTAGAACAACTGTTGAACAAATAAATAACGAGATTAATGCGCTGGATATACGAATACGTAAAATCAAAAGGCAGATCGAACAACCCACAACGGAGGATGAAATCAAAGAGCAAATGTCGGAGTTCTTAGAGGTGAGTCACTCAGCGTACATTTTCACTAGATTTAATTTACAATCAACCACCATTAAACTTGATTTATAGAACGCTGAGCGCGAGGTGGCTGCGCTGCAAGCCAATATGAAGGAGGTAGAAGCGATGCGTTTAAAGCTGGCCGATTTCTTTTGCGAGGATGCGGCGCACTTTAAATTGGAGGAGTGTTTCAAAGTATTCCAATCATTCTGTGATAAATTCAAGCAGGCTGTGAAAGAAAACGAGCGTCGACAGCAATTGGAGGAGCAAGCTACGCTCAGACGAAAACAAAGGGAAGAGCAGCTGGCCAGGCGCGCTAGACAAGGTAAACTCTTCGTTAGCGAAATTTTCTGTTTTTCTTTCAAACTTAATTTATATGTATTTCTATTGTTTTTACGCCTTCCAGTTAGTCAATGTGGCACCCCAGTCTCTGATTCGGAAAACCATTGTAGCATTGAAAAAATATTTGATACCCCTGAGGGGATTTCACCGAGCATAACACCGAATGGTAGCATGCGAAAAAGGCGGCCTAGTCGTGTATTACCAGAGGAAGATGATCTGATGGAGTTCTTGCGCACATCCGGACACGAGCATATAAGCAGAGATCGAAAGGCCTATGGAAGTTTGGGTATGCAAATATAGAAGTGTTTTAAATTATTCGGTGTGCAGTGTTCTCCCGTGATTTAACAGTTAAAGGGCCAATAACATAATAATTTATATATAATAACAATCTCAAGTACAACAGCCTTTGATTGTCTGTTTCTCTATTTACCAATAACTTAGATCGGTCTTGGGCACGCCGTGCACGTTCTGGAAGTTCTAGCCGAAAACGTCCCGAACTCTTAAATGTGGACTTCAGTGATGACCGCGAACGTGCCAGTTCGCCAGCACCGTTACTGAATATGGACAAAAAATCGCCAACCTCACCGCAAGGTGGCGGCACTACTCCTTCCCCCACGCAGCAAGCCAGCGAGGATACGAAACCGAGGTGAGTATACAAACACACATCCGTGATGTACTTATTGGTGCTATTCTGAGAGTGTTATGCCTAATTTTGATATAGAATATCCCGTGAATTTCGACAAAAAATCGAAAACTGGCTGCAGTCCAACGAGAACGATGAAAAGCAAAACGAAGAATTCAAACGCAAGCGCCGTTTGGTTAACAGTAATAGGCGTTCGTTTGAAAACGAAACAGGTATATTTGCGATATGATACCAAATAACTAAGAGCTACGACTTGAACACTGCTACATTCATTTCGACTATCTTTTTGTGATTTTAGATAGCGAACGAAAATTGGATACTTTGCCAGAGGAGAAAATCGTGCCTACCACGCCAACCACAACTACGAACTCTACTAATTCTCAACATTTCCACAAGAATACTACCAGCACTAACAACAACAACAACAATAATAATAATAATAACAGTAATAACTGTAACAATAACAATGCGAATAACTACAAACGGGTATATCCCGACTGGAAGCCCGCCAACACGCTCGAACACACCGATGTTGTCGGCACAATGCAAGCAATTGCTGGTAAGGCATCTTTACCTTTGCGTTATACGAATTTGTCTCATTACATATTCATGTATTTCTTTCAGATGTGAATAACGCCAGGGATAAATCACACTGGCGCAAGGGTAATCGAGGTAATGAACCATCGGACACTAGCGCATCTGAAGCCCAGGAGCAATCGCCGAAAAACCATCATGTTACAACAGCCGATGAGTTGAGGGAATATAGACGACAACGTTCGCTGGAGAATGCAGAAAAGCGTGCCACGGCACTCAAATCCATCGAGGAAGAGGACCGACGAAGATCATTAATAAAACAACTTGGCCAAGAGGACATGGACGATTGCTTGCATATTTACATACGCAAACCACCATCCAAAGAGCCGGTCGAAATATCGAATAAAACTTTGTCACAAGATTTGACTGTTGCGCAATCTAACGCTCCAGCTACAACAACTTCACTGACAACAACAAAAAGCGATACCAAAGCAAATATTGACATTCTAGAATCATCAAAATTGGGTAGAGAGAATGGAACAAAAACTGGAGACGATAGTATGCGTCGAACTCACAATGAGAAATATAGTCGCAAAGAGATTGATGCTGACAATGTGGAAACACCACCGGTCACACGCCGCGTCATCGCCACACCAAATAAAACGTTGGTCACCATTAATGGCCTGGATAAGACGAATAGCAAACAGCTTAGCGAACAACAAAGCAATCCGGAACCAAATGAGCAGGACGTACCTGGATTCTTCGATCGTTACTCAGCCACCCGGCGCACAAGACGTTATAAACGCCCCACGGATTACAGCAGCGGTAACGAGGAGTTTTTATCAACTAAAGACACGAGCGACTCGAGCAATGTACGACAATCATCTAGTGCTGGTGACATGGAGAGGCTGCATGGCAAAGCGCAGGATACGTCCAATCAAAATAAGACTACAGTAGAAAAACTTTTACCAGAGCAGCCCACACAAATCACACCGAAACCGGTTGCAGAGCGTACGATTACCAAACTGGAAAAAGTTGGACGTCACATTAGCTCCATCAATCAAGAAGATGTACAAGAAGCCATAAGGAATCTCAAATCACCAACCAACACACCGGATCGCATATGGAGTCCGCCACGCGACATAATCAATTCGCATATAACCAACACAAACTTGCAAAACCCCACACCTAGTAACCAAAGCGCTACTGTCATTAAACTATCCAGTCATGAACTTAACGACGAAGGGTTCGAAGAGACACAAAGCCTCGTATCAGACACGCCCTCACAAGGCAAAGAGAGCACGAATTCCTCGTGCAACGGCGTGTCTGACCTCGTAACACCACATGCACGCGCCACAACGACAAAGACTACAACGCCGAAGGCCAACACCTCAAGGCCGAACACAAGTCGCCTTGCCGATCGACTGCAAATATCAAAGCTGCGAAACGTGTTACCTCAAAAGTCTCAACCTGCATACCAACAACAAACTGCGCCCTCGCGTCGACCACCTAACTCAACACAAATGGACCGCAGTCGTTCATTCCGTACGTCTAATGGCCCAGCCGTTGTGCAGCCCGTATTCGGTGCCGGCAGCAATGCAGCACGGCGTTCACATTCTATGCGTCGTCCAGGCAGCAACCAGCAAGATACAGTTCAAAGTGTCCACACTTCACCTATGCATGCAGTGCGGCGTGATGTCGAACGTAGCAGTTCAAGGAATAGCCTGCGTTCGTCACGCTCATCCATCAACAGTGCCGCGTCGACAAATACAGTGAGACGCATGCCGATTGTGGTGAGTAAGACACCGCTGCAAACAGTGTCGGTCGATTCGTCGCCCAGCAAGCGCCCGCTAACGATGCAAAATAACATGCCGCCGCATATGCGCGCCGTCAGTGGTGCGTCCGCCAGCCGCACACCGGTGCCAGCCAGTCGCAGCAGCAGCAGTGGTTCGAGCATAGGGCAGCACGTGGTAGTGGTGCGGAAAGTAACGGGTAACGGTAACGTTGGTAGTGGTAGTGGGCAGCGCACTGTGCACTTGGGCAGCGCGAGCTTTAAGGAAAACCAAACCAACAACGCGCCAACGCGCACCAATGTCGCACGCAGTGCTGTTCTAGTCAAAGCGGCCATGTCACAACATGCCACGCCACAGACGACACACATGCGCACAGCCAGTAGCACCAGAAGCGCTTCAAGCAATCGTGGCATGAGCAGTTTCATGCGACCGACGGCGTCCAGTGTCACCAAGAGAACCAAATAGCTCCGCTAGAGCGTGAAAAATTTGACTTTTTTGATATACGGGTGTGTACATACATACATACATACATACATATGTGGATGGGTATATGCCTAATATGTACTCCAACAAATCTCTCATATCCGATTCTTAAAATTTACTCACACGCAAAAGATCTAAACAAAGATGATAATATTTTCTATGAAACAAAGGTGAAAACACAATACAAATGTATTTATTTTGTAATATGTAAGCAGTTACTGTTGCTAAAACCCAATGTAAATCAGATTCTAAGATACTTGTATACGTCATATACATACATACAAATATATATTTGTAGCTTTAACACTCCGTCGTTGAATCTTCCCACAAAAAATTAAAAACAAAAAACACATACATACATACATACATATATGGTGTACTGTATGTTGTATAAGAAGAAACTTTCAAGCCGTCCGCATAAGAAGCCGAATTTGAAGCACATACTTGAAACTAAGCGCAATAACAAATTATAAGCACACCAATGCCCTTCGCGCGTATGTATGTATGTATGAATTTGCATTTGGTATAAACGATACAACTCCATACATACGTACATTTCGCATTCGTATGCAGTTTTTATATATTTTTTCGCGCCATTAGACAGAAAGCAAGATACACTTTGACAATTATTTCGTGCGCACTTATAGAAAAAAACATTAGCTTTTATTAGAAAAACAAGTCACACAGCTGTCGCAAACGCAATTTGTGTGTAATTAAAGCAGACTTTAACAAATCAAAATTTGCAAACAATTGAAATCAAAGAGCCTTTTTGGTTTTAGTTGAACGATTAAAAGATGCAGAGAGATGAGAGAAATCACAAATAAAATAATTTACGAATAGTAACTGTTCTATTATAAAAACCTAATGCACTAAAATGTTTACTAAGTTCTTAGTTTAAGCCGAATAGCAATAACGAAACTAAGCCATTTTACTTACTAATACTTAAGCTCTACTTAGCTGCTAGCTACTTTACAGTGACTAACTTGTAATGAACAAAAAATAAATAAAAATTAAAAAAAAATGTAAAGTATTTCATGTTTATAATAATTTTAAGTCATATTTATTTCACAAACGCTTTTGGCAAACAGCACAAACTGCGCGATATTGTTGTTGTGTGCATACATACAAATAACATACTTGCATGTATGTATGCAGGTGTGTTGGAAAGTGGAAATGAACAATGCGAAAAGTATATAACGATAACACACATGTCTTCATGTGAATAAAAATTAAAAGCTTTAAAATTATAATTAAAAGGAAAAACAGAAATACTTGTAATTGTTAAGATACACAGTTTTGTAAAATAAAACTTGTTTCTAAATTTACATTATTTTGTGTGAAATTTAATTTTAACATTCTACTATTTACATACACAACACATATGTACGTATGTATGTGTCTGGGTTATTATGTTGCAATAGCTGCAGCGGCACCAGCTGCAGTCGATGCCGGCAGCGTCGTTGGCGTTGCTGTGCTTGATGCACTTGTCGCGACTGCTGCCGCTTGAGAATTCGTATCAAGTGTGTCCTTTACGCCTTCCATGGGAGTGGGTTTAGTGCTGTCGGTGGAGCTGGCGCGTTTACGCATCGCATTTGAGCGCGCGTAATTGTCTTCGTTGAACCATTCTTTTCTTGCTTCCAAGTAACTACAAGAAGATACGGTACATAAGTTTAAAATGTTACAAAAAATTATTCTAATAGTACTCACTTCACGAATGTATCCAAATGTTGTAGTAAATTTTTCAATTTGTCGTCGTTTATCGATGAAGCATTCAAAAACTCAGGCAGTTTAACTGTGAAGATTCATATGTATTTATAATTATTGGTTGATGTGCGAAAATTACTATTGCAAGACTTACCAATTAATCGTGCCAAATGTGGAGCCCCAAATATCATTGACGGCGCTGTAGGGGCATTGGTTGGCAGCAAATGCCACGATAAGACTCCTTGTAGGAATTCCTTGGTTTGTGTTGGTAGATTGAGTGCCATTGGCTGCAGTGATTTCAAGTAATTAACTCCAGAGGCGCCGCCACTGCCAGCGGCAGCAGAGTGTAAAGGGGTTGAGGCACCTGAACTGGTGCTAGCAATACTCGATAAACAGTTCTCCAAACAGTTTTCCACAATCATTTCACAGTCGTCACTCCGATGTATGCGAGATTTTCGCTTTTGTGGCTCATCAGTAGCGGCGGGTGTTGTCGAATTGACATCTGCAGCGTGCACTTCAGTGCCACTGTCACTGATAGGCAATTGCGTCGAGTCCGTGTCCGATTTAGTGGGATTAAGAAAATCGGCCGATAAGCCCGGCAATGCAACGTATGTGAAATTTTTAAGATTCTCCTCACTTAAATAGGATAACGCGTACTCTTTTTCCTCTTTATATAGTAGATAATCGGTGATAGTGAAATCAAAATAAATGCGTAACCCATCAGCTACCTCTTTTAATAAGCCCACACTGTTAATAACAACACAAATTTAATATATGTACATAACACATACATACATATATGTATGTATGCATAAATTTGAATAGGGATATTAGCAGATTACTTACGTAGCCACAAGCTTGTCAAATTCATGTTCTTTTTTGTTTGTTCGTTGTTGCGTGGTGCGTCGCCTTGTGCTCTCAACTTGTGTGGTTGAAAATACCAATTTAACAACACTTTGTTTAACGAAGTTCTCCAATATCGCCACGACTGGTATTCGTGCAGGCAAAGCATGCTGCTTACAATATTTTACAATCATATCATGATCATATTCCAAATATTGACGAAGCCTTTCACTTATTCGCAGTAAGACTCTTTCTTCATCTGGAAAACTTTCTACTGAACTGCAGCAAGACTCAGTTTCACATTCTACATAAAACAATTTCAGCATTTAACTAATTCCAAACTTCGATCTTTCTTTACTTACCGTCCTTCATTGGAGAATCCTCTTGCCTTTCAAAAGTGCTACTTGAGCTAAAATTATCTTCAGATGAGCCGCGTGTTCGAAATTTTGGGGATGAACGCAAATCAGTTGTTATGTTGCCCCCCGCTGTTGCAGCATCTTCCGCAGGTACTACCGTTTTGTTTGGTTTTTTCTTACTACTGGTACGCTCTTTACGATACAGAAAAGCATTACTAAAATTAAGAATATTGAGTAAATAAATATTTAATTTATAAAATAGTTTTCATAATTTACATCTGTAACTGTGCCTTTTCAGCCAAATCTCTTTGAAGTTGACGATTTTCCTCGGTATCCTTTAAAACAAAATCAGCATTCACTTTACGATCCCATGAACTACTCCAACCTTGAAAGTGTACTTTATATTGAATAACTTTTCGTCCACGCTTATCCTTTGAATCGTAGGTACCCAAAATCTATTACGCAATTTTTTCATAGATTAATACGAATATTATTTAGTACATACAAACTTTGAAAACAAAATTGAGAAAAATACAAAACAATTAAAAGCAACACTTCTGTACATCTATCTACATACTGCAACATACAGCAAATGTTTGCGCACCTTTGAGTCGTATAACACTTTCGCCTTTGTTGGGTCTGGCTCGTAGCAGAGTACCTTTTCACCCTTTTCGAAATAACGCGTACTCGCACTATTACGGTGTGAGTGTCGACTTCTTTGTGCCATTTTCTACATTAATAACTTATGTATGCCATTTTTTCAACCTTAAACACTTTGAAATTTTTATATTAAAAAAATATTAATAGTTACAATTTCTATGTAAATGTCGAGTTCCTTCCAAACACAGTTAATAACGTCAAAAATCATCTGTCCCAAAAGCAGAGGTGTTACTCTACCATCTATTAACATTGATTTCTTAAAAGTGGTTTCAATATATAACAGTTTAAAATTTGTCCTCTAAGGGTATTCAAAGATACATATACATTATATGCATATATAAATCAGGGGAACTTGAGTTTCTAAAAAATGTGAGCTTTTTTTGCTAAAAAATAAGCAGTAAGAAAAATTATCGAAGCATCTCAATCAACAGGTCTGTTTATTAATAACTATTCTAAATATTATAATTAATATACTGCAATCACAACCAAAATAATTTAATATTTAATTAATAATTTACTGTTCTAATTCTTGCCCTAAGAGTGGTTGTCTAGTTAGTTAAAAGTTTTATATTACCGTTTGGTATATGTTATTGTTGTAGCGAGAGAACAATCTTCCCATTGAATTTTCAGGCTTACTACGAAGTGACCGGGAACGATTTATATATTTTATTTTTCATATTTATACATGTCATAAAAGTAAATGGGAATGTATTCAAGTGCCTTAATATGAGGCTTAGGTTTTGAACGACAAAAAATGTAAATTACCCTCAGCTGTTATGTTTTTAGTTAACGTTAATTCTTATGTTACGTTCAATTACAATCGTGTATAATTGCAGCCCTGTCTTTACCTAACAAAAAAATCAACACCAAAATAAACAAAATAATGACAGTGCAAAGTGGGAAAATAAACGATAATTCGAAAGATGATATAAAGCAAAGCCGGATAAAAACAAAGAAATTTGATTTTACCGGAATTTTTTATTTTTCAGTATTTATCTGAATATACTGTATTATATGACTAAACATAGGTTATTAATGAAACAACCCAGATACTGGACAAAATATCGAATTGATTCAATGCATTTTTCACTAGTACGCTCTTGCAGCCATCTAAGGAAAATGCGAGAATTCTTGTCATCTGTGCACGTGCGTCACTCGGCAGATGTAGTTGTAGCAGTTCATAATGCCAATTTCCAGAACTTTTTGCATTATTTATTTTAAAAACCACCATTTTCTACTCTTGGTACTCGATCATGCTCATAAATATACATACATACATGTATACTATATACTTGATTTCACCATATAATATATGTATGCATAAGTTCATATTGCTTGTAAGTAGTACATACATACATACATATGTATGTATGTATATAACTATTAATGGCACCATGTAATGTGTAATGGAAGGAATGAAAGTAAAAATTGCAGAGTAAAATACCTATTTTAATTTTATTAGACAACAGAAAAATTCAAATGTCAACGACATTCATTAATACTAAATATGCACATACATAAGTATGTATACTTCATACGTACATAGTTATTTGAATAAAAAAACTTAACATACATATGTACGTTGCTAGGCGCTAAAAACAGTTCATAAATATTTGCATACATACTTACATGCGTATACCTAAGTATGTTTAGTATATACTTATGTACTTATATCTATATAAGTACATACATTCATTAAATTACAAGGTTTTCTATAAAATTAAATATGTTGCATTATGTTTTAAATTCTCAAAATCCTTTCCACAATACTTTAGAAAATACTAAATCATTAATTTACTGTTACCTATATAAGTACTTATATATGTATTATAAAAATGTACGTACTTATGTACATACATACATACTTATATATTTACCAGAATATAGAAGGAGAGTGAGATCAATAGTACATTTCTCCTTTTAATTTAAAATCACAAATACCATTCACATTTTGGAAAAATTATGTAAATTATAGTAAAAAACTATAAATGCATTATAAATGAGTGATACAAATTACATAGGATGTGTATGCATATGTATATACACTCAAATATACTTACATTTGGGAAACAAGCACACTCATCGGGTAGTCATGTTGAAACCGGATCCAGAATGTTCCGATGTCACAGACATGCCGATATTTGAAAGCCACTGTATACTTTTACACTCAATAGCATCATGCTGTACAAATTTTCAAATAATTCCAATTCAAGCATTTTAACACTTTATATTGAAATGATACGCTTGGTTAATATATTTTAAGCAAGTAGAACAGATGCTAAACTAATTGTCGGTACCGAAAATACATACTTATTCCATAAGTATTAAAATCTGTCAGAGTTGCCTACAGCATGATGCTAGAAACTGTCACCGGAAGTTTGGGTAGTTTCTTCTAGAAAAATCTCGTAGTTTCTACATTTTGACATGCAACTTTTGGGCTTCTATAAATACAGCCACATACAACGCACCGGCATCAGTTGAATTGAGAAAATACGCTTGGAAACATTTGCGCGGAGCAACTATTAAAGTGTTTTTGCATATTATTTGCAAGTGACTAAAGAATTTTATTCAAAGAAGTATTTTGTATTTGTTGTTTAATATATAATAAAACAAGGTGTGTATTATTAACTATAGTTCTAAAATGTGTTAAAAATAGTATTCAGAGTGTAGAACTAAAAATTTTTGTAATGGACGTTAAAAATTTATTGATTGATTCCGCAAGGTTATTTGTTTTAAATGAAGATTGAACGCATTATTTATTTTTTTTTTACTAAATCAATAATTTAGTTTTTGACTTAAATATTTTATTTATTGTTGATTACAGATGCCAGAGGAAGTGGAAACCTTTGCTTTCCAAGCTGAAATTGCTCAGCTTATGTCGTTGATCATCAACACATTCTACTCGAATAAAGAAATTTTCCTTCGTGAGTTGATCTCCAACGCTTCTGATGCTTTGGATAAAATCCGCTACGAGTCGTTGACTGACCCCACTAAGTTGGATAGTGGTAAGGAGCTGTACATCAAGCTCATTCCCAATAAGACTGCTGGAACCTTGACCCTTATTGATACCGGTATTGGTATGACTAAATCCGATTTGGTTAACAATCTGGGTACAATTGCCAAGTCTGGAACAAAGGCATTCATGGAAGCATTGCAAGCTGGTGCTGATATTTCTATGATTGGTCAATTTGGTGTTGGTTTCTACTCGGCTTACTTGGTTGCTGATAAGGTAACCGTTACATCAAAGCACAACGATGATGAGCAATACATTTGGGAGTCTTCTGCCGGTGGCTCTTTCACTGTCAAACCTGACAACACAGAACCTTTGGGACGTGGTACCAAGATTGTTCTTTATATTAAGGAAGATCAAACCGAATATTTGGAAGAGAGCAAAATCAAAGAGATTGTGAACAAGCACTCACAATTCATTGGTTACCCAATTAAGTTATTGGTCGAAAAAGAACGTGATCAGGAAGTGAGTGACGATGAGGCTGAAGATGACAAAAAAGATGAAGAGAAGAAAGACATGGATACCGATGAGCCGAAGATTGAAGATGTTGGTGAAGATGAAGATGCGGACAAAGATAAGGATAAGAAGAAGAAGAAGACTGTAAAGGTTAAATACACCGAGGATGAGGAGTTAAACAAAACTAAACCAATTTGGACCCGCAACCCCGATGATATTTCCCAGGAAGAATATGGCGAGTTCTACAAATCTCTTACCAATGATTGGGAGGATCATTTAGCCGTTAAGCATTTCTCCGTTGAAGGCCAGTTGGAGTTCCGCGCTTTGCTCTTTATCCCACGTCGCACTCCCTTCGATTTGTTTGAAAATCAGAAGAAGCGCAACAACATTAAATTGTATGTTCGACGTGTTTTCATCATGGATAATTGTGAAGAACTCATTCCCGAGTATTTGAATTTCATCAAGGGTGTGGTCGACTCTGAAGATTTGCCTCTGAATATCTCTCGTGAAATGTTGCAACAAAACAAAGTATTGAAAGTTATTCGCAAAAATCTGGTGAAGAAAACCATGGAATTAATCGAAGAACTTACCGAAGACAAAGAATTGTACAAGAAGTTCTACGACCAATTTGCCAAGAATTTGAAATTGGGTGTGCACGAAGACAGCAACAACCGTGCTAAACTTGCTGACTTCTTGCGTTATCACACCTCGGCTTCTGGTGATGATGCTGCTTCTTTGTCTGATTACGTCTCACGTATGAAGAGTAACCAGAAACACATTTACTTCATCACTGGTGAGTCGAAGGAACAAGTAAGCAACTCTGCATTCGTTGAACGTGTAAAGGCCCGAGGATTCGAAGTAATCTACATGACTGAACCAATTGATGAATACGTCATCCAACACTTGAAGGAATATAAGGGCAAACAATTGACTTCTGTTACCAAAGAAGGTTTGGAGTTGCCTGAAGATGAAGCTGAGAAGAAGAAGCGCGAGGAGGACAAGGCTAAATTCGAAAACTTGTGCAAGCTGATGAAGTCGATTTTGGACAACAAAGTTGAAAAGGTCGTTGTATCCAACAGATTGGTTGAGTCGCCATGTTGTATTGTAACATCCCAATTCGGTTGGTCAGCTAACATGGAGCGTATAATGAAGGCGCAAGCGTTACGTGACACCTCCACTATGGGCTACATGGCCGGAAAGAAACATTTGGAAATCAATCCAGAACATCCAATCATCGAGACTTTACGCCAAAAAGCTGAAGCTGACAAGAACGATAAGGCTGTAAAAGACTTGTGCATCCTACTTTTCGAGACTGCGCTGTTGTCTTCAGGTTTCTCCTTGGACAGTCCACAAGTGCATGCTTCTCGTATTTATCGCATGATCAAACTTGGTCTTGGTATTGACGAAGAAGAGCCCATGGCAACTGAGGATACTCAGAGCGGTGGTGATGCGCCTCCATTGGTTGATGACACTGAGGATGCCTCTCATATGGAAGAAGTCGATTAAATTACAAAAATACTGACAAAATTCCATTGTTCCAAAATTTTAATGGGAATTTTGCTAGTTCTACATCATAAGTTCATTTAGTTTACATAATTTTGTATTCGATTTAGCGAACAACTCTAAAATTCTAGACTTATAGCTACTATTTATGTTCAATTAATGAGTATCAAAATGGCATTTTGTTGTCGCGTTTTAAGCGGCCTAATCCTATCTTAAGTTGGGAACTTTCGTTTAAATCGATGTATGGGTGTGAGAATCTACATAGGATTAAATATTTAAATGAACTTAATACTGTATGTTATGGATTCTGTATTAACAATAAGAAATTTAAAATAAACAAATTGTTTATGAAAATCAAGTTTGTTGATTTAAATTTAATTTCGTAATAAATCAGTTTGAAGAATATAAGCCGTTGAATGTGATCAAAGAAATCAAACACTACAGAGGACAACTTGCTTTCAAAATGTAATTAACATTTAAGAAGTTATACTTTTAGATCGTCGATAGAACTTCAGGGTACAAGGCGATGCGTGACAGGATTTCATAATTTATTGCCATTGAAATTTTCAATAATTGGTGGAAAAATTATGGGCACTTTTGCTTCACCCTGTTTTATATAAAAAAAAACTCGTTGCCTCTGCATTTCTTTTAATTAATAATAGTTTAATCAAAAATATTCAATTTTGTTTATCTACACTGAAAGCAAGGAGTATACTTAAGATGTCCGAAGGTCATCACGCCCATGGTGGCGATAAGATGGAAATTTCTTGCCCGCATATGATGCTCGTAAGTTGAAGTGATTTGTGTAATACTACAATGCTTATTTGCTGACCTTATTTTCAGTTTCATGGTGGGCATTGCGAGCAAATTCTCTGGAAGGCTTGGACCGCAAAGACAATTTTAGAATTTTCATTGTCTGCGTTTGCTATTTTCCTTTTGGCATTCTTGTATGAAGGCGTCAAGTTTTTGCGACAGTTCCTTCTTCGTAGGGAACTAGAAAAGATATCTAAAAGCAAAGAGAAGACAGATGTTGTATGCAGCACAATTGCTGGACTTAAAAATAAACAATTGTTTAAGCAGATAGCAGCACCTCAACATCTCATACAAACCTTATTGTTCTTATTTCAAGTTACATTATCTATGCTACTTATGTTGATATTTATGAGTTTCAATTACTGGTTGTGCCTATCAATTCTGTTAGGTCTTACAGTTGGATACTTTCTGTTTGGTTGGATTAAAGACGATGCCTATGACAGTGATTGCTGCAATTAAAATACATATTTACTAATGCAAACACATTTGTATCTATTATTACAGTACAAAAATATTGCAAATAAGATAAAATAAATTTAAAAATTATTCTAGATGAAGAAAGATGAATTTATTATATTCAGTAATAGAATTTAGCAAATCAATCTCACGCTGCTCTATTTGCTTACATTAAATTACATTATTCGTTATAAATGCAGACTTACTAACTCCAATGACGAAATATTTATTAAATCATTCTTAACATAAACATTTTACTTTCTACGTATCGCATTCCCTTTTTAATATTTCGTTTATATTTTCCATTGTGGTAACTCCTTTACTAACCATTACTAATTTATTGCGTGACCGAGATCCCTTATCCAGCGATACGTCACTTTTCCGTAATCCTAAAAGTTTGGACAGGTATTTCACGAGTTCTGCGTTTGCTTCTCCTTCTGTGGGCGGTGCTGCTATTTGTATTCCAACTCCTTCGTTTCCTATATCCGTAATGCCATTCATTTTGGCACCCGGTTTAGCGAGGATTCGAATGCAAATGTTTCCGCTTTTGTCCAACTGGACAGGACCATCACTTGGTTTTTTCTCATCTACAGCAACAACGGTAGCAGACTTTTTGTTTTTATTCTTTGACATAACACTTAAAAATGTATGAAATACGCGCCGCATTCACAAAAATTTTTATAAATTTAGCTCCCAATAAATATAAAATCAGCTGTTATTTGCTTTTAGTTTTAGTTTTGTGTATGGAACACATAGAGCGACATGAAGCATCTGTCAAAAATTAAAATCCATACGTTTTATGGGAACAGTTAGCTTGAAGTTGTCGCTGTTGTTATATTAAAACCATTTCTAATTTTGCCGATATCATATTCAAGACATAATATATCTAGTGTAATAACAATTCATCATTTAACACTTTGAGCCCCGCGTGCCCACCCGTAGTCATTTTTCTTCTGTACCGGTGGACCGCGTGCTGACGAAGGGTTGTGCTTTAGTTGACAAGCTGGTTTGTTTGTTTTTGTTTTATTGATTGTTTTTTTAGTTTTATTGATTTTTTGCGACTGAGGTGACTTTGTGATATTTATTTTTGTTAAACCAAATGCATTTTTTGTTGTTGTTTTTTTCTTGTTTTTTTGTGACCAGCTGTGGTCACATTGTCCCATAATGAAAATCCACCAATGTCCACGGGTGGTCACATTGTCCCAAATCGTCAAAACATAAATGTCCACCGGTGGTACAAGCGGGGCTCAAAGTGTTAAAACAAATAAATCGACCTATTTACTTATTTTTTTTACACAAAATAGCAGTGGCGAAGCTATGGGGGAGGGCGAAGCGGGCCGTCGCCCCGGGCGCAACGTCTTGGAGGCGGCAAAACGATCTTCGCTGTTTTTTAATATTCAGAAAAATACTTCAACAAATAATGTGTCTTGTAAATTTACTATCAATTTCCTCAAAAACCGTATTATGAGAATTTTGGAACTTCAGAATTTGCGTGGCTTCTATCTAGTTCCTAAATTTTATATACTTAATATCGAAGATATTTTGTAAAAATTCACTTTTGTTCGAACCACCTCATGAAACTTGTAGGTAGGTAGATAAAGGGGGGCGGCAGAACATCCTTGGCCCCGGGCGCCCAAAGTTGTGGCTACGCCACTGCCAAATAGTTTCGCTTTGAAGAACTTTTAAATTTCATTCAAATGAACCGCTTTAGACGGCATCTTCAGCTTCTTTATAAGTCGCTGCCGTCTTCAAAATGTGTAAGAAGCTGGATTAAAGACGACATTTGCAGTCGTGTCGTACGTCGCCGTCTTTGTGTTCAGGACTTCTAATTGTTTTAAAACGATATGATTTTTATCGATATCGATTTTAAACAAAACGATTTTATCCCAGCAAGTCATGATTACCATCGATCTGAAGACACTCATTGAAAGTTTAGCAGAAAGATTGTTGTTGTTCTAGTAGTTTTCACTATTGCAGAAAATATTCCTGAAATAACTTGTTATTTAAATAGTTTCTACAAAATATTTATCTTTATCAATATATATTTATACAATTACTAAAAATCATTTTTCCACAACATAGGTATTTAATTTGTTCAATAGGTAATATTGACGATATTCGACTACAAAATAATATAATTCGAACTAAAAATTTTATATGATTATTGAATAATTTAGCTAAATAAACATTTTGCCACTCAAAAATTGGCATATTTTTCTTTAAATGACTTCATTGACAGAACACAACGGTTTTTTCAACCTGGTACAACATATATAATGTCTATTGAAACGGCATGGCATAGGACTTCAAGAAATTGATACATTTCAATCCCTAAAATAAAAAAAACATTTTTTCATTTGTAAGAAGTAAAAAATTAATATATTACCATTTCTATACAAAATTACGTAAATCAATTAAATTTTTAAGTTGTATCTTAAATACCGAGCTTACAGTACAACATGTTGCTCGAGAAAAGCCAACCAATCACAATAATCACCAAAAAGGAATGCTTTCGAAAATAAATTTATACATTTAACTGCTGACAAATTAAGCTGATGCATTTAATTCCTCAATGCTTATAATTTTCATCGTATAAATAAATCATTTCAGACTTCAAGCACATTAAATAAACTATTATTTGAAATCATTTAACTTTTTAAAACTATGGCAATTATATATGATTGGATTTCGGAAGAATATTCATTGCATTTAAAATTAAAGATCTATTTTAGTTGGTGTTTGTAGTTTTACGCTGCTCGAATAGACTGGATTATTTGAAAAATAGCAGAACCGCAAACGACGAAAATAAACAATGCCAAAAGCCAAGGTCCAACAGGGTATTGATTATCTTTGGATTTCTGGAAAGACAAATTATTCATAATTATTAACAATCATTTGATATTCTTTATACGTATAAATGTATATATGACAATATCAATTTTGTTTTCTCCATAATGCTATACAAATATTATTCAAATATTTTACAAACATCAAAAGCAAGTGTACGTTGACATTACCAAGTATGCACACATGTATATAAATACATACAGAAGTAATCAACGATAAGCAAACATTAAAGACGCAGAACGGCGGCGTGGCACTTTCACCTGTTTTGTTTCTAACGTTTTTTCTATAACTCACAATTAATTTAGAAAAGCAATTTTAAATGTTTGAAACGTTTATTAACGTTACTACAAAATTTCAACATTTTCATGTATAACTTAAAAACTTAAATTTCGATATATTACAGAAAAATGGAGTGCACTGATAACCTGTCTGTACTTACCGATGACTTTGGTACGTTGCCTCGCATGGTCACGTATTTGCTAGCCTTTTCATTGGCGACACGCATCCTTTGTGGTGGGGCCATCTTTTTAGGACTATTTTGGTTTTGCTACAAAAAATACAGAAAACAAGTTGAAAACAATATTGTGGCAACTGCTATAAGAAAACTACTTGGTAAACAGCTACTTCATAAATTTTAGTTAGATTTTCTTAAAGAATCTAATTTTTCACTTCAAATTTCACAGTTTACGATATTTTCAGATAGTAATTATTTTTACCTTTTTTGCCAAAGAAAACAAAATGAACACGTCGAGAGCGACACAAGAAAACGACACGTATGAGTAGCCGAACCGAATCTTTGACAGTTAAAAGAGATGCCTATTTGACCGACTACATAGTTGCATTTTTGGTACTAAAAATTTTATTGCTATGGTGAATTTGTATTGAATTTATGGTGTTAGGCTGATATACATTCTTAAAAATCAACACCTTAATTTATATTCACAATATAATTTTCCTGCGAAATAAATGGTCCCCAAATAAATTAATTTAATGTCAAATCATAATTTTTAGACTTCTTCTTTTCTAAAATATTCAAATTAATTAATATTTTGTATATATTGGAAACTTTATTAATTGTTTATTCTACTTCCCTATATTATAAATGACCTTTAAATAGTTTTTATTTTCGTATATACTTAATTATTTATAATAAGCTAAAATAGAAGACATTTCTTTTCTGGGCGCAGTCAATGCAGAATTTTATATTTAAAGAAGAAAATTGCGGCAATTGTTCATTCCTTACAATTTAAATATTAAATTATACATTCGTTTTTCTTTCAAAATATATTTTAAATTATAAACAAGTAATCTATTTGGCGCGAACAGCAAGAGCGCTTAAATCTGCAATGCATTTGTCAAGAGTTTCCTTCTCTTGCTGTGGAGTGATTGAACCAAGAACATTGTTTACAATCCAGTTCACCATGTGTTTTTGGTTAATACGGCGTTCAATATGACGGCATTCCACTTGATAATCCAAACGGCGTTTTACCTATGATTAGCGGTACATTTTTACTATAAATTTTTATATATACTTAAGAGAAAAAGTGCATTATACCTCAGTGTAGACATTCATGGCACGTTCGCGGAATGCGGCTTCCAATTGTAATGCTATGTTTTCTTTCTTGGCATCCATAAGCAATAAAGCACCTTCAGCGCGCCATTGTTCCTTCTTTTCGGCTTCGATAGCATCAGCAAGATTTTGTAGTTCCTCCTCTCGGCCAGATTTCCATTCATTTTCGATTCTCTAGGTTATCATTAAAAATCTCTTGTTAAAAATTTTGATCATTTTCAAATCGGAACATTTAAATAAATCATACGTCGATTTCCTTATCTGTCCAAGCAGCGACAGTTGGTCCAAGTTTCTTTACAGCAACAATTGCCATGATGGCCAGAGACAAGCCGCTGTAGTACTCATGTTCCATCACGTAAATTTCCTTGGAGCATAGGTAAGTAAGCAAACCAACACCAAAAGTGTATGGGCCAGTGACACCAGTTTTATTGTAGAAAAACTGGAACCACTCTTCTGGAATGAAACCTAAACGAACTTTGCCAGGATGTTCCGGACGCTCCCGGCGAGCAACTTGATCACCTGAACCGGCCGCACTAGCTGATCTCATAGCTAGGACACCCAAAGGACGTTGAACTGAAAAATCGTACATAAAATTATTATAAGTACGCTGCAAAACCCCATTATTCTATTTTTTGCATATACTAATTTGACATTTCACTCGCGATTACATAAACCACGATGACAAAAGTAGTCGCGTAACATGCATATTCTACCATATAACTACACTTTTGATTTGGCAAAGAGGAAATTATTTAAATTACATAATTAAGATAAAATTATTTTTATTATTATTACCTGAAAGTAAAGCGGTTCTTGACAACATTTTTTAATTTTCAGTAAATACTTCTTTTGAAGAAAAAATCGACAAAAATGAGTTCTATACTGTTCGCCCAAATCAGCTTAACTGTCAAATGTCAAGATGTCTTCTTCCTCTTCTTATGAAACATTCACAGCCAGTTCAATTTTTCTTAAGCAGTAATTTGAAAATTGAAATTTCATTAGAACAATGTGTGTAACAACAGATTTAACAGTAATAAAGTTTATTAATATGCAAATTCTTTAAATTGTATTATAAGATTTTTTCTTGTAGTTTCAAAATGGTTGATAAGATCAAAATAAATGCAACTCTGAGATCCTTCCATGAATAAGCCAACATAATACAATCTGTCCTTCCAATAGTCTCATGTGTATCAGGTGTGAATACAAAAACAAAATATGCAATATTATATGTTTTCCGGGTATGCTTTACCATTCTATTTTCTCTAAAAGTTCTTTATTCATTTCTCCTGTCGTTAAATCATTTCTCTCATTACCATTATATAGAATTGTAGTAAAGTGAAATGTATACTAATGCTTTAAAAGCTGGTTGCCGGACAGCAATGCACGCTTGGAAATTCAAAAACGGTAATAGATATTGTAATTCATTATTTTGAGATAACCATCTCAGAAACGTAATTCTGGTTGGAATAATCTTCCTAGTGATGGTCTGGTTGAGCTCATTTGATAGTGCCTCGGCTTCTCACTTTATAGACATATTTTTGTACATACATATGTATACTGATCGTAAAACCCTAGAACCTGAAATGTATTTACAATTTTATTCCATACATATATATTTTATCTTTGTGATTCGATTCATTCACTAATATAGAGTTGGGAAAGTTACGTCTTGATTTGGCAAAAGCAAATACCGAGTTCACACAACATTTATTGAAAGGTAAAACATAACCAGTGTTGCTTTGTTCACTTTTACGCAGCCAAATAATTTACCCACTGTTAAAATGCTTTACTAAATAACGACCTCTCAAAGTTTCTTTTATTATTGTCAATACTTTTGGAATGCTGTTTGAATTTGTGTTTTTTTTTTAACTTTATACATGTTCTACGAAGTTCTGTTTTACCGATATTCCAACTGGAAATGAAATTAACCTTTTGCGTTGGTAACACTAATCATCTAACATTTTTGTGCTACCTTTTGCATGCCATTCCAGCTGTCAGTTGCAATAGTCCCGTTAACTTGACTCAATTCATCAGAAAATTACACGGCATAAAATTAAGATTTGTACGACAGAGAATACCGGAATACCAGCCAAGATTAAAATTTTCACAAGAATTTTCGAATCCATTGCGTGCTCGTTTGTATTCGGATTACCATTGTTGTCGTAAATTAACTGCAATTGATGTTGCTCTAATTGTTTCGAAACAGTCGGCCAGCCAATTGCCTTGCTTTGTGTACCCAAAAATAAATTGTGCTTCTGTATTATTATTTGAAAGTTCTTTATGTACAGAAAATTGTCATTTGTGTGAGCATCTGGATACTGCAATTTCTTCAAAGCAATACGTAAAACAGCAAAAACAATTTTATCGAGATTATTCAAGTGCATCTTTGGGAGCACCGCTTAAATATACGGAAGCCCCGCTTTTAGGTGACCTGTGCCAAAAGTACGGTTTTGTTATTTCCCGCACTTCCGCCGACGCTGGTTTTAATAGTGTTGCTGGCCATAGATTTGAAATCCGCCGAAACATGTCCACATCACCTCAAAAGGAATTTAAGCGCCTTCCAACTGACGTTGTGCCAACGCACTATGTTTTAGAGTTACAGCCGAACTTAGAGGCTTTCACTTTCGAGGGCAATACTAGCGTACACTTAAAGGTATGTGATATATTAAGTATGTACGAGTGTAAATATATGTGGTGTGAATGAAGGAGGGTAAATATTTATGGGAGTGAATGGGAATAAAATAAATTTTGCTTTCATTTCTACCGTATTAAAAGAAAGAAAGAAAGCACAGTTTCCGCATGGATACTTCAATGACGTTAGCAATTCGAATATTATTTCACTACAAATATATACATAGTACATGTGTATATATTATATATGTATATGTAGATATCAAAATAATGCATAGAAAATAGTTTTTATTGAAAAAAGGGATATAGAATAAAAAAACCTACGTAGCATATTTGTACACATGCATACATATGTAGTCTATATACGAAGCCATATTCAAAGCCTTACCATGTCTTATTATCCATGTTTGCCACCATTTGCTGTTGAAAACTGAATAACTGAGTAATTTCTCTTAAGATAAGAAATACATTTAATAATGAGATAAGAAAATGCAACGCAAATACTACTTTTACATCTCTTTGTGAGAGATACCATTATTTTCCTTTGTTTGTTATATTATTGAAATAAGTTTAAAATATATGTACAACTTATAGATATGTGACGCAACCAAAAGTATTACCCTGAATGCTTTGGACATCACAATAAATAAAGTTGACTTGGAATTAAATGGCGAGATATTGCAACCAAGTAATATTACTTATTCCACTGACAATGAAACTGCCACATTGATCTTCGATAAGGAACTCCCAGCTGCATCCAGTGGTGTTTTGAAAATGTCCTTCGCAGGAGAACTCAACGATAAGATGAAAGGTTTCTATCGAAGCAAGTATTTTACGCCCGGTGGTGAGGAACGATATGCTGGAGTAACTCAATTTGAAGCCACTGATGCTAGACGTTGTTTCCCTTGCTGGGACGAACCAGCTATCAAAGCAACTTTCGATATAGCATTAATCGTGCCACAAGATCGAGTCGCACTTTCGAATATGCCTGAGATTCAAGAAGAAAAACTTGAAAATAATTTACGTCGCATACGCTTCGATAGGACTCCAATAATGTCTACATATTTGGTGGCTGTTGTAGTTGGTGAATATGATTATGTCGAAGGTAAATCCGAAGATGGTGTAATAGTGCGAGTGTTTACACCCATTGGCAAGAAAGAGCAAGGTCTTTTTGCACTTGAAGTGGCTACTAAAGTTTTGCCTTACTATAAGAGCTATTTCAACATTGCATATCCCTTACCAAAAATGGATTTAATAGCGATATCCGATTTTTCGGCGGGTGCCATGGAGAACTGGGGACTCGTGACATATCGCGAAACTTTTGTATTAGTTGATCCGAAAAATACTTCTCTTATGCGCAAACAATCTATTGCCTTAACTGTGGGACATGAGATAGCCCATCAGTGGTTTGGTAAGTGTAATGTCGTTAATTCATCCGTTTTTGCCAGCTACGGTTTTTTTTTTTTCATTTTTTACTTCATTTTATTTTCAGGCAATTTGGTTACCATGGAGTGGTGGACACATTTGTGGTTAAATGAAGGCTATGCTTCATTTGTTGAATTTTTATGTGTCAACCATTTGTTTCCCGAATATGATATTTGGACCCAATTTGTCACAGATATGTATACTCGGGCATTAGAATTGGATTCGTTGAAGAATTCACATCCAATTGAAGTGCCAGTGGGGCATCCATGTGAGATTGATGAAATTTTTGATGAAATTAGTTACAACAAAGGTGCTTCTGTCATTCGTATGCTTCACGACTATATTGGGGAGGAGGACTTTCGAAAGGGCATGAACATTTACCTAACACGTCATCAATATAAGAATACATTCACTGAAGATTTATGGGCTGCTTTGCAGGAAGCCAGTTCAAAACCAGTCGCTAAAGTTATGTCTACTTGGATCAAATTGAAAGGATTCCCAGTAGTAAGTGTGGAGTCTGTGCAAAATAGTGACAATCAAAGGCTTCTAAAATTGACTCAAAATAAGTTTACTGCTGATGGTTCAGCACCGGATGGTGATTATACTTGGGTGATCCCGGTAACCGTTTCCACATCACGTGATCCGAATAAGATTGCGAAAACTTTCTTATTAGATCAAAAGTCAATGGAAGTTGTATTGGACGATGTAACTGCAGATGATTGGGTAAAAATCAATCCTGGTACAGTCGGTTTCTATCGGACAAGATACTCCAAAGAAATGCTCGAGAAATTATTACCCGCTGTGCGAAAAATGGAGTTGCCGCCACTTGACCGTTTGGGATTGATTGATGACATGTTTGCGATGGTGCAAGCAGGTCAAGCGAGCACAGCTGAGGTGCTGAAACTTATCGATTCCTATCGTAACGAAACTAATTATACTGTATGGACTGCTATTACCAATTCATTGGCGAACTTGCACATACTGATTTCTCATACAGACTTAATGGATGACTTTAACCGTTATGGGGAAAAGTTGTATCGGCCAGTGGCTGATCGCTTAGGCTGGGATGTGCGAGAAGGCGAGAACCATTTAGACACTTTATTACGAAGTCTGGTTTTGTCACGTTTGGTGTCCTTCCGATGCAAGGACATCATTGCCGAAGCACAAAAACGGTATATAAATATCTTTTGCAATTTGTCATACATACATATGTCCTATATACATATGTATATTATTCCAATATGTTTTTCTTTATCAGGTTTGATAATCACGCCGATGGAACGAATCCTATACCAGCTGACTTGCGTTCCACATGCTACAAAGCGGTTTTGCAGGATGGTGATGAAAAAATATTTAATGAGATGCTGCAACTCTACCGTTCCACAGATTTGCATGAAGAACAAGATCGTATTTCAAGAGCGTTGGGTTGTATTGGCAATGTAAATATATTACGTAAAGTTATAGATTTCGCCATGTCGGTGAGTATCCTAATATTTGGTCGCTTTTAGTGCTTATAGTTATTTTGCCACCAATGATATTTTAGGGAGAAGTACGTGCACAGGACTCAGTTTTTGTTATTGTTGCTGTGGCGGTGAATCCCAAAGGACGGGTATTGGCTTGGGAATTCTTCAAGGACAATAATCAGAAATTATTGCAACAATATCAGGTGAGCAAGTTTTACTTCGCGGATAAATGCATATCACTAGTCAATGTCGTACTACTCCCCCATCTTTTATACTTTATTTACAGGGTAGTTTCCTCTTGACACGCCTTATCAAGTATCTTATTGAGAATTTCGCTTCGGAGGAACGAGCTACTGAAGTGGAAACTTATTTTAAGGAAAATCAGTTTCCTGGTACCGAACGTACTGTATCTCAAGCTGTGGAGACTATTCGCCTTAACGCTAACTGGTTGAAGCGTGATTTAGATTCCCTGACTACTTATCTGAAAAATCAGTAAAATTGCTCCGTACATTTATATACCTTGTTAACCCAGAAAATGAAATAAACAGGAATGTGGAGGGGAAAACAGAGTCACAGCTGAAATAAAAGCATCATAAAGCCAAAGCTCATCATAATATAGCACTTCATACAGTAGGGCAAATAATCGATTAACATTTTGGTTGGCGAAGGTGTTTATCATACGAAATTTACAATAATATAGTAAAACAAAAAGGGAAGTATGCATAGAAACTTTTTTTCTAGATCAACACATATTGGCAGATTTTTTTCTAGATTTTTTTTAACTAAATATAATTGTTTGCGAAGAACATGGGTAATATTATCGAGCATTTACTTATATACGAAGGTATTTTTTTTAAATATTCGACAGCTTAACACAAGCTGAAGAATGATTGCAAATTTGATTATTTATCTAATCATATTGAAAACCACCGTTAGTACGCACTGTGTATTAATTTTTCCACTATCCTTTGATACCTAGTATATGTTGATTTGCCATTGAATGTAGCGCTTATAATTTTAAGTAATTTGATTTTGTTATCCAGTGCACGACTATATAAGCTTAGATCAACATGTTCAAATAAAATACAATTTCATTAATAAAGCTATTGCAAAGCAAAAAATTGGATGAATTTGCATTTTTAGATATAAATACTGTAATATTGATACCTGTATTTTTAAATTACATAATAAATACTAATAAAATGATAAAACGAATTAATAACTCAAGGTGTTTTCATACATACATTGAGGAAAGGTGTAATTCATTTTGGTGGAGTAATTTTAGGTAATTTCAAAACAAAATCGGAATGTATTTTCTGTTTATTCATATTTGCGATTAAGAAAGGTTTAATAAATGTGAATCTTACATTTCATGGTCAAGAACCTAATAAATATCAATCTTACATTTCATGGTCAAGAACAATAACGGCCATTATCCGACCGATGCAAATCGTCTATTAGTTCCAGCATACGTCGCTTGAACAAACGTTGCTTAGGGCGTGTCAGTGACAAGATATCGTCGATATTACCTCGAAAAAATGCCAGGAGTTGCTCCTCATCGCGAATGTCAGATTCAATACGATTTGCACTGACATTGAACGATTCTCCAACCGTGGTATTATTGCCCACTTCATATCTTGTTGCACCAGATGAAATATTTATAGGAGCCGCATGTTTCATTTGATCTGCTTTTTCTTCATCAAGCTTTAATGGGGGCGATTGTTGATTCATTTTCATTGTAAGAGCCACATCAGATTGCCTAGTTAATGGTTTAGATGCATTAGCGGTGAGTTGGAGTTCATTCAATATTTCTGGATAGGCGACGTTTGTACTTTGATTAGTGTCGTTGTTGTAGTGCTTAATATCATCATGTGTAGCGAAACTTGTTTGTATAGTTGAGATTTCGCAAATATCTCCACTGTTATCATCAATGGAAATTCTCGGCTTTGCACCGCGGGAGAGCTTTCGTCTCTTTTTAGTTTGTCCTATTGTTTCCGTTGACGGCAAAAGGAATTTTATTTCATCGTACAAATAGAAACGTTTGCGACGGGGGGTGGGTAAATCTTCGGTACTATCATAGTCGGAACGAATATTAGTATTATATTGAATGCTGCGTAGGAAGCCAGTGCGAACATTTCTCCACTTTTCGCGGCAAAAAACGTCTGCAAAAAAGTATAAATTAAAAAAAAAAATCACATCAATGCATCACATCTACTATATAATTGCAACATGACCATACCATGTCGCCTAACATAGCTTTGCCTTATTTGTAATTTGTACATACCTGGTTTGCCTACATCAGCAGCAACTTCTTGCCAAGCCTTTTCTAATTTGTCTCGCTTTGCATATTCTGAAGAGTGTACATTCCATAAGCAATCACGCTTTTTTACAGCATTAATTATTTTCAGAATAAGTTCAGTGTCAGCCATTTTCACAATAAAGTAAGCACAATAGCTTCACGTCATTGATGTGATGCGATTTGACGCTAAATTTTATCGTTTGCAAAGTGTCACATCGCAATTCTGAGTTAGTGATTACTTGACATATTGATAAATTCAAATTGTGAATCTATGTATATATGGATATCTTCAGTTATTCTTATAAAACGACTTGGATAGCACAATATATTTTGTAAATGTTATTCTTTATATAATTTTATATTAAATAATATTTTATATTATTATTAATTACACCCGATTTAGAAGTGAGATTTTCAAAAATCTACCTCTCGGCAAAGTGAGAGAACAAACCTTTTGCTGTAAATAAATTGTTATCAGTAACAGCTGTTTCTGACAGCTGCCATTTCAGTTGTAATTTTTCTTGTTCCTATACATAAATTTCAATAAGACGGTAAACAAGTTGCTAAATAAAAAATGTTAATAGCAGTAAAAAGTTAAAAATATATATGTGAAATATGAAACACTACAAATTAAATACACATCAAAAGTCCTACAGCGGTAAGCTAGAACTCTTTTTTTATAATAACTCGGGATACTATATTGATGTTTTCCTATTTCAGATGCGGATTTGCTGATTAATCAAAAGGAGCATCCTGACACAAAAATAGGGGATGTGGTCGAGGTTTATGACCGCGAAGATGAAAATTCTAGATTATTATTGCAAATTACCAAATTTAACGATCTTCGCCGTGACGAAATTAGCATTGAGGCAGGCATTGCTACTCAGTTCAATTTAAGAAAGTTTGCCTATGTTTTTATGCGACGAGTGAATGCAAGTGATGTAGCTCTTGATTCAATTGAAATTGCGTTTAAAGATCAATATATGGGAAGATCCGAAATGTGGCGTTTGAAAACATATTTGGTATGTATACGTTAACTCGTTTTTAATAATAATTTAAAATGCATACAGCGAGAACAAATTATCAGAAAAGGTGCCGTTACCCAGAAGTAAACGTCGCAGACCTTTTTAAATGTATATATGTACATATAAATGATCAGTATGACGAGCAGAATCGATTTGTCCTTCTGTTTTTGACATATCGATCTGATCGAATGTGGACAAACCTTTTCACGAAGCTGCTCATATGTCGGAACCGCCCTAGCACCCTACAAACTGTATGATTAAAATTGTGACCTTGTATGGAAAACTTTTTTAATAGAAAAGATATCTTCAACAAATTAGGCATATATTATTCTATAAAAAACGATACAATCTCGAAACACTAAAGCAAATAAGATCGATACAAATCAAGTTCTTGAATTTGAGCCTTTGTATTTGTGAAAAGTATTATAGCTTCAGTGCAACCGAAATTAGTAATCAGTTCCAAGGATGGCAGAAACGACATATCGTTCATCGAGACTTAATGAAGTTAAAAATGAGAAGAGGTAACATAGAAAATATGCTGTGTTTACAAACAAACAAACAAGAAAAATAGAGAATCATATCTAGTAAAAAAAGTAAAAAAGAAAAAAGAAAACTCACCACTTTCTCCTTAGACCATGTTCATACGAGGACTATTTTTTCCTATGAATTTTTTTTTTTTTTTGTAGATTTTTTAGGCTGGGTTTCAAAAGATTATTTATATTTATATTCCACAATTTGAGTTTTACTATCTATATGTTTATGTAAAAAGTAAATATCCATAACAATTTTATGTTATGTCTTAAGTATAAGGATAAAAATTAGCTAACTAAAAATAGTTTTATGCATCAGCGTCACTAAAAAAGAATTTGCGGGTAATGAGCAACAAAACTACTCCTCAAACGCAGTCCTTTCCCCTTTCGTATTCCAGTGATTGCTTTAAAAAAATGTGGAAAAAGTGCAGGGGAAATTCATGATCTTCTAAAAGAACTCAATATTTCGAGAATGTTTGTTTACCGCACTATTGATCGTTTTTCCAAAACATCTACAATTGACGACAGAAAGAGAAGTGGTCGTCCTCGTGCCGTTCGAACCGATTCAGTCATAAAAACTGTTCGCGAACGTATTAGCAAAGATCCCTGTACAAAACAGATAAATATATCAAAGGAATTGGATATATCACCTAGATCAATGGCAAGACTTATTCGAGATGATCTCCACATCAAACCCTATCGACAGTCAAATGGGTCGAAAAAATCAAAATGAAATTTTGTACATCGCTCATATAAAAAAAATATTAAATAAAATTCACTTAATTAAAAAACATATTATATATAGTTTAATTTTTATAGCGGCCTACACTTGTAACAGAACTTATGACAGGACTAAATACATTAAAAATCATAAATTTGTACATATTTATGTATATGGCATTGTTGATAAGTTTCTTTCGTTTAGTTTACTGGACAAATAAATAAATTATATTGAAATAACTAAGAGATCCCTAAAAACTCTTTTATTAATTTACAGACGGACACTTGTGTTTATATAAATAAAAAAATCGAAAATATTGAAATGCAAATTCGTTGTCAAGTTTATGAGATGTGGGCTCAAGGTGAACGCGTTTCCTGTGGAGTAATAACGGAAGAAACAAAGATTGTATTCCGCAGTAGTACTTCAATGGTATATTTGTTTTTGCAAATGTCATCAGAAATGTGGGATTTCGACATACACGGCGATTTATATTTCGAAAAGGCGGTTAACGGGTTCCTTACTGAACTATTTCATAAGTGGAAGAAATTGGGCTGCAATCACGAAGTGACGATTGTATTGTTTTCTCGTACATTTTATGCTGCGAAATCACTTGACGAGTTTCCAGATCATATGCGCGATTGCCTTCAATTGGATTATAAAGGCCGTTATTATGAGGATTTTTATCGTGTTGCTATTCAAAATGAACGCAATGAAGATTGGTGCACTGTATTGACACAGTTACGCAAACTTTTTACATCATACGAATCAACGGTGCTGCGTTATCATGAGCGTGAGGGTGTATCCATTCCCGCAGCTACTAATTCCACAGCGGCTCAAGGAAACTTCCTGGAAGTATTGAATATTTCATTAAACACTTTCGAGAAACACTATCTGGATAGGACATTTGACCGAACGGGTCAACTGTCTGTCGTTATCACACCTGGTGTTGGGGTATTTGAAGTCGACAGAGAACTTACGAATATTACTAAGCAGCGGGTAAGTTGCAATCTGTGGATTGGCAAACTATTTAAATATTGAATTTATATGATTTCAATTTTACTCTAGATAATTGATAATGGCGTTGGTAGCGATTTAGTATGTGTAGGAGAGCAACCTTTACACGCTGTTCCACTTTTAAAATTTCACAACAAGGACACTTCTCTAACCTCAGCAGATGATTATTCACTCCCACATTGGATAAATTTGAGCTTTTACTCAACAAACAAAAAAGTGGCATACTCAAATTTTATACCGCGCATTAAATTACCACCAATTGTTGCAAATATCACATTAAATAAGGAAAACAGAGTCAGTTATTTATTTATTTCACCAATTTATAGTTACATAATTAAAGTAATATTCGATAACACATCAATAATTTAATTTTAGGAAAGTGAAAAACATTTTTTGAGTTGCAACCAATCTGAATATATACATAATTCATTGTTTGATTATGATGCCTATGATGAGCAAATATTTCAGCCTCCACCAGCTCAAAGCACTTGGTATGATAATTTAAAATTCAAGATAATTGATCGATGTACCAAGATATATACTTCTTTACTACATAGTTCGTTGCAGCGAGTTATACGTGCTAAAAAGACTTCCGTACCTAGCTTTGAGACGTCAGCCTACCGAAACCATGATTGGGAGAATTTAACACCTACCAAAATTCCAAACTTGCGACGTAAAATGTCTGATCCAGATATATATCATGGTACATCAGGAATGCTAGCTGCTTTGGTAGATATACATACATATATGCCGTTTATATTTATTTACGAAATAAAGGTTAATGACCCCATTCTCTATAGACTGATTCGCCCAACTTGTCTGAATCATTAGCTTCTGATAAGAATTCACGACGTTCTATTGTTTCAATTGCGCCTATCGTTCGCCCGGGGCGGGCATTAATCAACCCATTCGATCCATCTCACGTTACAATAAAACTCACTTCGAATCGTCGACGCTGGACGCACATATTCCCAAAGGTAACGGTTAATTTACAAGTATTGTTTATTTAAAATACCAACAATTCAGTGTAAACTAGCAGCACATTTCAAAATTACATAAAATTTCGTCTAAATATGAAAGTAAACACTTGCCGGTCTATAGATAGATTCATAGATAACACTTGTATAAATGTCTATATATTCTTTATAGGGACCTACCGGTGTTCTAATACAACAACATCATTACCAAGCCGTACCTGCCAAACCCCACAATTTAAGCTACAGTAATATTATTAATAACGATAATGAATACGCTTCAGGATTTAGCACATTTGATTATGATCACACATTCACATGTTCTTCGTTAAACAAATCCTTTACATCAAGCAATGATTGCGATAAAAATGAATGTAAGCGAATGAAATCAAGTTTTATGAATGAAATGATATTAATGTTTTTCTCTCAAGTTCTCAAAAAACGAAATAATTCACTCTTGAACAATAGCCCAAATAATGTGACAACAGGCGCAGCAGTACCCACAAAAAGTTTCTTATGGGGCGCGACGGGAGAGCAGGAATGGACACCAGCTATAACAACAGGTATGTTCTTATAGGACCATACTAAGTAATAAATAATCATGTCAAAAAAATTATTTTGGATTTATGTACTATTTTCCAAATATATGTATGTAATAATATAAACAAAATATATTATGGATTTGAAATGTTTTTTTTCGCGTTTAACATGTGTCCAATGTCCTTTGCAATAAACTATTTATATGTAATAATGTACTTTATTTCCTCATTTGACTAAAAATGAATTTGACTACCTTTATAATTTTGTTGCTTTGACACAGAGTACCGCTAAATGTCTTATTTGAAGTTAAAAACAATAATATCATGGCCTTTTATAAAAAGTGGTTTTATGATTTCCGAACCACGTACGCGTATGTATTTTGTCGATTTTTTTGTATACATTTACATACATAAATGGTAGAAGTCATGTTTTCATTTACACAAATTCATATGTATGTATATATGAAATCAGTGCTTGTGAGCTAGCATGAAACAAACTCAATTTAGACAAAAATCGTAAAAGTTTCACGATATCCAAAGTTAGTTTAGCCTATATAGTAAACTAAGAGCATAATAGTATATACATATTTACATATGATATATATGTAAATATACTATTGAGTTTCGCTATTAATAGTTTTTTGAATAAATTTACAATATAATATCAGCGAAACTTATAATTTTTATAAAATGCTTAAAAGTGCCCCAATATCCAGTAATGTTTTGAATTGTACTATTTGTAAGTTTATATGTTTGTATTACTTTAAATTGCCAGGGATTATATATAATTATTAAAAATTTACCAAAAAATTTATTTCGTGGAACTATATTCCCTTATTGAAATTGTGGTCTCATATAGCGTAGGACTAATCCTCATTGTAGTTATCACTAAATCAAAATATCATCATAGTCTGTAAGTTTCAGAAAGGATTTGTTTTCCTTTGTTCATAATGAAAATAACTAAATTAGATTTAAGTATTTATCAATAGTGAAATGTGGTCGCATCGAATTGTGTTGGAAACGATATTTAACATTGTGTGTGCATTGTTTTTATGTTTTAGTTATATAAAATATAATAGATATATATGTGTGATTTTATTAAGGCAATGTTGAAAAATTTTGATACTAATACATAAAATATTTTCTCTCATTTTTTCTTACTTCCCATAAAATGCGTGAAAATTTGTGTAAACGAACAAAAAAACAAAAAAAAAATATAATAACAATTTGCAAACTGAAAAAATTCCAATAAATACTTTAAATAAAACTTATTTGCTCGCCAACTTTAAACAACTTTAAAAAAACTAAATATTACATCAAAATTGAATCCATAACATTTTGGTCCCCAAAAAAACTACCTACATGCATATGAATGAAAAGCGAATGCAAAAATGGGAAAACACTTAAATCCTATTGTTGAAACCGAAGCTCCTACTAAAAATCAGAGCGCAAAGGCAGATGGCAGAGGAAAAGTAATAATAGGTTTGCAAAACACTCAAATAAAAAATTCCTACACATTTTCTAGTAATATTTAACATTTTGTACTTCAAAAGCTTTGCTTCAATTTGTATAGAGTAAAAAGAAAAAGTGTGCAGCATAATTCAAGCAATTTGTAGGTGTGCGTGCGCTCATAGCAAAACGGCATGCGTATGGTTTATTACAAGTATCCACAATTATGTATACGATTAGAAACAGAAACACAAAAAAATAAGTTCAACAGAGAGACAAAAATTTCGAATGCATGCACCGCCATTCAAAAATGCTTGGCTTACACTGTATGCATATTTAATCTTTTATAAATGCACCAAGTAGTTTATTTTATTGTATCAGCGCACCGTAATAATATTGTAATTTATTTTTGTGATTAGAACGATTCACGGTAGTTTTATTAAGTTTTTGTTTGATATAATAGTATAACAAATATGACTGTGCGATTAATTGATGATTCTAAATTTTGACTAAGTACTCGTAAATCAACTAAAAAAGAGTAAAATTTATCCATTGAATAATATTGAAATTATTTGCTAAGTACTTAGGTAATAATCATTTTGATTACACGATTTATAGACTAGGCAACTTTTCAAATAATGGCACAGTTTTAATACACATACATATGTATACGTTTACATACATTGTTTGTACGAACATTTTGGACATTTATGTTGGAGTAGTTTGGTCTCTTGAACTTTTCGATTCATAAACATACGTTATATACTAGTTTTGGCTGCCAATAATATTTACACTTAAACCTACATACCTACATGCAAACGTAAAATTAACGCAATTATTATATATTTAATAGTTGGTTAATTTTTTTAATAAATTGCTTGCATATCATGGAATAGCAATAATCAAGTACACGCACTGAATATTAAAATCTGGAAACTGGAAGTTTGCCCCAAGATAAAAAATTCACAATACTCGTATGTATGTATACATAAGTACATACATAAGCGCTCATTGCATGCACTTTTCTAGAAAACGATTATAATTCATTTAACATTTCACCTAAGTTTGTTTAAAGCTTGTCGCTTGTTGCAAAATAATATTTATTAAATTAAGTTATCGCTATGGACCCCCCTATACATATTCACACTTCTATCCAAACACATAGACAATCATATGTAAATATAAAATGTTTCGCTTATTTAAAAGGAAATCCAAATGTTTATACAAACAGCGAAAACACAATATTTGGAAACCAACATATTTCAATTATTAAGATTATTGTATTAACCCTTTGAATATATGTATGTTGCTTCAAGCTCGTCTATTCTCGAAATATTGTCGGAATGACTGACAATGAAATCGACGTTCCATTAATATCCGATCAAACGAGGTTGAAGCTTGGTGCAGATCGCCAACAGAGTTTTCCAAACATAGTAGCGAGGAGCATTTTTATTGTTGCGGCAACTATTGACTTTTCATTCTCATTTACTTTCCAAATCTTTGCTTACAGACATTATTCACATTTTAATGTTTCTTATACAATTTACATACATCCATACATCCATATGTATATAAAGTAAATATGGTAAATCGTATGTACTATATATTTTTTTCTTGTCGATTTATTTGCAAATAGCACAGTTTGGCTTTTCCAAAGGCGATGGCTTTCCTTATTCTTGTTCTACATTGAATTAAATTTCATTTTATAAAATGTTTAGTGGTTTATATTTTTATTTTATTTATTGTGACGTCCTTTCTGTATTCTGTGTAACCGACTTTGCCTGTAATAACACTACTTTGCTTGTTTCACTCGCATAATCATTTGAGGTTATTAATCGTACGTTTTTAACCATCCACAATTTTAGGTGTGGATTGGAAATCGCTAACCATACCGGCTTGTTTGCCAATCACAACCGATTATTTCCCAGATAAACGTTCTCTGCATAATGATTATGTTATATCTGATTATACGCTTCTGCCTGACGATGTAAATTTCGATTATGCTAATAGTAGAGCGGTGTATCGTAAACCTCTTTCTACGGAGGAGGTCTTTCGGGAGATTGTGTCCCAACGATTGGCGCAAGGCTTTCAGCTAATTGTGCTCGAGGAGAAGAATACCCAACCAGCACAGGCGCCATGCTGTGGCGGCTACAAACAACAAAAGCCATCTTCCGTTTTAGGAATTATTGCACCGACTGAAGTGATGAAGGAGTATTTGCTCTCTATTGGTCGAATATTTCACCGAATAACATTGATTGGATCCGTGATAACAGTCACTGGTTATCGGCCAAGGTGAGTGGCCTATAGTTATTGTAATTATACATTTGTACTTTTGAATTTCAAAATATTTTAGACATCCTTATCCTCCCATTAACGTTGACTACCGTTATCGTTTTCATGCACCCCAACACGAGACTTATGAAATATCAGGTGTTAATTTTACGACGGAAAAATTAGAAAATTTCAATTGGAACTATATGGATCATTATATTTGTACGCGCGGTGACCGAGACTATCCTTTGATGGAGGTAAGTTAATGCTCAAATATAAAAGGGAAATTGGCATTCTTATTGAAATTGATGTGATTTGCTTTTCTCAATTTTAAACATAATTTCACAGAGTCTGAAATATTGGCGTTACCGTATGTATTTACTACCCACTGATAACTTAGCGATGAAAAAAATCATTGAATATGGAAGTCAACGCTGTGATATCTATACAGATCTAGCTGTGGACAATACAAAGAGACAGGTCGAAGACTTCATGCGTTTTATGGAAGTGCATATAAACAAACTGAAACGGCAGCGAATCCATGTAAGCCAGTATCGTAGATAAAAATGATTTGCCTTAAATATTCTTTATATTTCTTTCTTCTCACATAAATAATTTTGATCTAAAAACTTTACTCTTACAAAATATATGTATTCTAATATAACCAAGCCAGTTTTGGATGATTCAAAGCGGCATCTAATTAGCGATAAATTTACTTACTTCATTCTAAAATGTTATTTTATTGTTACTCATATGATTACGTTAATAGCTAAAAGAAATTTATTTAATCTTTATTTTTTTATACTTTTTATTCCAGTTGTTGTATATTTATTTATATTTTGTTTAAAGTATTTTAATTTTGCAACTCTCGTTTCAATAATTTAATCTACAAATAGCTTGATTTCATTTCATTTCACTTTAAATTGGCAGGAAATCGTTTTTATTGTAATTGGTTGAATATAATGATGTAGGTTATAAATTTTCTATATTTTATTTTTATATTTGTTTGTAATTAACGCGTGTACAAGTATGTTTATGTATATAGTGTATTCTATGTTTATTATATATACTCGTTGACTATTTTAAGCGAAGCTAATTTCTGATCTTTTCCAAATTATTATTGCTTTCGGCTTATGTATCGAGTTGGAATCATTTACAGGATAGCCCCACCGCACAAAGTCATTTAACACGACGACGTCACAGTACCAGCATTATTTCCAGACCTCAACCCAACCAGGTTCTTTACTTAAAATCTTTACATTCAGTCTAACGTACATATTCATACATACATTTCGTCTATTACATACACACAAATTTCTACTTAGTCGTACTTGTAATTTCTTTCCACCACTGTGATTGCGAATTGATCATCTATCCAACAATCATAAATTAATATATGCACACAATTTTTAATTTATAATTGTGAAATCGCATTCTAACTTTGAGAAGTAAATAAATGTAAAAATAAATCGTATTTAGTAATGTTTCATATTCAAAACTAAAAATAAATTTAGCGAAATGTTGAAATAGGAAAATCTCTAGTTCATTAAATATATGTACATACTACATATACTTAGATACAGAAATATTGAAATAAATATTGTGTTAATTACATAATGTATGCAACTTTTCTTCTGACGTACCATTCGAACCTGAAGGGACTGGTGAATTCGCCCTTTCGTGAACGTGTTGGAAGCAATCGCCTACCGGAAAAACGACCAAGGTTCTTATTCTGTCATTTATTATGTTGTTAACGGTTATAGTAACAGTATTGTGACAGCACCTAACGCATTATCAGTAACAATTTGATTTGATTTGATTCAAAGGCTTTTCTACTCCTACGGTGTTTGCTTACATACATAGTTATATATTATGCATAATAATGCTATTTCCATATATTTTTTATCACCTACATACATACGCACATATCTTCTATTTCTTCTGCAACCTTCTGAAAACATTTTAATTTTTCTTTATATATATACATATATATATATTTATATTATTGTTTCTATTAATTAATTTAAAGATAATATGAATATTTTATTTAAAAAAAATGTAAATATTTATTTAAATACGGCCGCCAAAATTTTATAAACTTATACCTAATTTCTACCATTTTTCAATATCAGCAGTTTTTGGCAATGACATGTTAATACTTATATTTTCATTTAATATGATTTAATTTGATCTCTATATTTTAATTTGGTTCTCGGTTTTCAGCATGTTACACCTAGATTTAATGAAAAGCATCATCCACTATTTATGTCAACACAGCAAAGGTTGGTCAAAGCGAAGCTTTTAAGTTTTGTCCGATTTGTTCTTGTATTTCATAGCGCACATCAACTAATAAAAAGTAGTCGTAGTTAGCATTTATTTTTGCTGGCCCACGGAGGTGTATTAATTTGTATTGTGTAGAATATTGTGAAAAAACTAATAACTATAATTCATACTAAGTAAAAATGGTGGCCTAAAAACTAACGACATTATCCCGAATTCCTGCGAGTATAATGTTCGCACTTAATAGACAAGTGGAGGGAAAAAGTCGTTTATTTTTTGACCATGTTTTGTGCTATTGCCCTTTTGTTGGGGAATAGTGAATAATACATACCATATATTTAATAACAGCTTTATCTCGAAACCTGTGATGAAAGTCGATCGTGGTCGCATATCGCCCGCGGCAGATGCAGCTGCAATAGCATTAAATAATGATTTAAGCCACAAAGAGGATCAGGATGATGGGTAAGTGCTTTTTACTGAAAATACATAGATATATAGTAAAGGTTGAGATTTTGCACTTCGACCTACGTCTATTGTGCCCACCAAGGTCCAGCATCCTCAATGAAAATGCATATCTATATGCATCGAGGTTAAAACTAACTCAAATATTAAAGCAATAAATATACATACACACGCATATTCGTGAGCGTATTGATAATTTCCTATTATTATTACTAAATTTTTTTATGAAAAGCTTTGCGTCGGAGGTAAAATTACGCCCGAACTCCGACTTGAATGAAATCCTTGAAGCGATGAAGCATCCCATAACCGGTGTAGCTTTCTTCACTCAGACTCCTAACTTACCATGCTACACCTTTGTTTCACATGAGGCCTTGCTTTGGCTCAAGTCACGTTTGGACAACAACAAAAATCCATTAGACATATTAGAAGCCATGCGAAGGTAATAAGTACTTTATTCACCTTGTTATTTAATAAAATTATAACAATTTTCAGAGAGAAAATGATTTGTCACGCTTCGGGAGATTTGGATAGGCAAATTATACCTGGGTTTTATCTATATTTTATAGTGCAACAAGAAAAACCGATAAAAGGTACTTTTAGTGAAATTATGTCATTAAAGTAAAAAGTAGTGAAGAGGATAATAATACTTATTTATTCTTAAGAAATTTAATACTTTTTACTAGGAAATTATATTCATAAATTTGTATTGATTTCAGAGGTACCTAAACCTCTTTTGGATTTAAGTGCTTTTGAGAATGAGTGGATGGAGATCGAATTACAGGGGTGTAACCATTTGTGGACTGATGAAACGAAGATTCCGAATATACCTACATTCTTGCGAGAAATACCTTCTGCACAATCTTGGGCAGATTATAGCCAAAATAGTGAGTAAATATGTATTAAATAAAAAATATGCTTAAGCAATATTCTTACAGAAAAAATATACCGTCATTCCCATTTGGAAATCAATGTCAATCAAAAGAGCGAGCGTATGGAATGGGGTCATGTCAAGTATCATACTGTTATGCAACCCGGGTATGCTTTTGAAATAGTGGTTGAGTGGGTCACGGCATCCGGACCGATTGTGGGAGATTTGGTATGTGTACATATGGACTTATGAAAAATGAAAGTAAATTAACAGTTTTTTTTTTTTTTATTAAAATTTAAAGATTTGGAGCTGGACACGTAAAGCGAATCATTGCAATTATGAATTGATATCAGTTCCTGCTGATCCGATGGCAGAACCATTTACAGAAAAATCTGATCCACTCCGTGGTCCCATTTTCATACCGTTATCGGAGAAATTTTTAAACGGCAAGAGTGTTATGTTCGCCGGTAAGTGATGATATATAAATAAAATCTTATATAATGTCTTGAATGATTTATTTAATCTATGTACGCATTAGAATTCGCTGAAGAGAGTAGAGCTGATCGTATGTTATTATTTCAAGAAGCTATTCTTGCAAGGTTCGGTTTTTTGCCATGTGTGATAGAAAAAAAGTATTCGTTTAACAAAGATGTAAGTACGTCAATTATAATACACCTTACAATATATATATATATGTTTTCTTTTATATTCGCTTAGGTGCCTAAGGAATACCAATATGTACATTGTTCCGGACACATGTTTGTGCTTATTCGGTAAGAAAAATTATTAACAATATATGTATGTATGTTAAACAAATTCGCGAATACATGATAATTATTGTTTCTATAGTTGTTCAAAAAATAACTATCAATTTGAGTCTCCGAGTCGACAAGAAGCGAACGTTACCCGATGTGTGTATGGGCACACAAATAATACTAATGTACCAAAGAAGGTGTCATCCTGCATTTATTTAATTTTGAAAGTAATGTTATGTTAATGATATATTATATATTAATAGGTTGGATTTTTATGGGCCTGGAATCACATGATTCCCAATAAGAAGTGGAAATCATTGGTAATTAAAAATTCGCAAGACGGTGAGCTTTTTCAATTGAAAATGCTTAAAGATTTTCGTGATTTTTGTTCGGATGCTGATGAGCGACTCACTAAATTCTGGGAACATTGCCATGAATTGAAGCGAAAATCTTTAAAAATGGATAATATTGTCGAAGGAAAGGTTAAATAGTTACAAAAGTCGAATACATACATATACGTTTTTAGTTCTAAGTACATATTCATAGGATTCATTTGTTTTTAAAAAGGGTGGTCCAATAAAAACTATTCCAAATTAGTGAAATGAATATCTATGTAAATTTTGATGCACTTATTAAATGAATTGAAAATGTTAACTTGCATAGTAAAAGTGCTGCGCCCTTTTATAAAGTAATATAATTTTTTAGAGATAAAAAATTGTGATATTTCTGAAAGGGTTTACAATTTATGGTTCCTTTTGAACTAAAACTATTATATAATAATTAAACATTTAATACAGAAATTTTACCTGTTGCAATTTGAAAACAAAGAATAAATAATTTTTTTCTATAGAATTAATCTTTTATTTAAATAATATTTTTTTAATAATCTGGAATTTTTCAGAAACAACGATATAAAGGTAATCGATTATTTAGATAAGAGATTAGGGATGGTAAACTCGATTCCGATTCTACTCGAGAATCGAGTTTTCTCGTAAAATAATAATAATTAAGAATCGATTCTTGACATTTGACTTTACTATTAATTAAGTGACTAGTTTTAAGTTATACATACTATATATGAGCACAAGAAAACTTGCGATTCTTAATTCATGACGATAAATTTATTAAAATGGCGTCTACAGCTGTATGGATTTACTTTAAAAAAATAAACAACGGGTCCAATGTCCAGTGTCACCAATGTGGAAAGTAATTAAAATATAATAATAGTACGTCTAGCTTAATCAAATATTTTAAATTTATTTAAAAACTTATTTTATTAAACTTGTTTAAGCAACTTGAATTATTTAAAAAAAATTTATATGAAATGTAATGTTCTTGGTACATTATTTATAGACAAAAAAATATAATTGTTTTTAACTATTTTTGTGTTTTATTTAATCGATTTGAATTATTCATTCAATTTATGCCTTGTGATTTAATAAATAAATGTTTGTCCTTTTAATTTAAATCGATTAATCGATTCTTAGAATCGAAAAATATAAAAAAATAATTGGAATCGAGAATCGATTCTGTAAACAATCTTTCCATCCCCATAAGAGACCATGGTTACTATTGAGTATAATGCATGTATATCCCAAATTTGCTCCAAATAAGTACTAAGTGTAAGCATACTATAATCTTTGTTGACATTGAAAATAAAACAGCTGACCGAAAATTTTGCGCTACCATCACAAATTTTTTCTTGCTACAATTGAAAAAATATATATATATATTATGGTATTGTCGTATATGTTTTTGACTTCATTAGATTATTTTAAAAGCTTAAAGCTGTTTTAATAATATTTTAATAGTTATTTATCATTATTATTCACGTAAAAATATTTGTTCCATTTACTCTGACAGTATGGCAACGTTGATGGTTTTCCAATTTTGACAGCCTGTGTTGTTTTTGTTCTTAGTTTTTCTATTTAACGAAGTAATCAAAATACAGTAAAAATTTAGCAATTTGTCATGATTTAACGCTTTGAAGGCAGCAGGAAGTTTTGGATATTTTATTGGATTGGACACATATGTCACAGAACATTGTGTAGATAAACAATGAATAATTGGGTTCAATTGAGTGATAAGTTTTAGCTGATGGGAAATGACACATGAAGTGATGTGTTCAAATGAAAGTGTTTGCCGGAGTAGTGTTAAATAGTTGAATTTTGATTGATGTTGAAGTATGCGGTTTAATGCACAAATATTAACAGCGTACAATTAGAATAATATATACATAATTTATATGAAATTGAGTTCAAAAGCACAAAAGAGGAAATACTTGGGTTACAAGTGGTCAATACAAGAAAACAGTAACTCAACACTAACTTATTATTTGCTCCATCCAAAGATATACCTAAATAAGTTCCAAAATTTTGTTTGCTTCGTTATTATTTGGTGTGGTTGTAATCATAGCTGTTGTCCTATTAGAAATTTATACGTGGACAACTTATGTGACTACATGCAATTCCATGGCACATTTTACTTGGTAAGTATCATCCAATTTATAGATAATACTCTGTATAAAAAGTTAAAAATATACTTATGTTTACATATGTACATACATAGGCATATTAGTTGAAAATTTAATTCACTTAATATTTTTAAATTGAATTTGAACAAATGCGAGTGGGATCAGTTTTGTTTTGCTTGTCATAAGCTAAAACATATAAAGACGGGCAGTGCCGTCAGCAAACGTGCTTATGCATTTCAATGCTCCAAATGTATACTAAATTAAACAGAAACTTAAAATTAAAATGTGTCTACTGCGTGAAAAGAGTTTTCAGAGTGCTTGAAAAAATCAGAATATTACTTATTCAAAGAGTCATATAATTCAAAAGCTTAAACATATTAACACAGTCTAATTTATACATATGCATGTAGGTACATAAATTATTTATTCAATTCACCGGTTATTGACTTTTATTTGTTGACCATATCTCACAAAAAATCGAATTATAAAAGTTAAAGGGTAATTGTAGGTTTTTGGGATTCACAGATTTATAGCTTCCGTTAATTAATTAATAATTTTGATTCCCAAAAAATGTATAGTTATCACATGCGTTCGTATATACTATACATACATACATACAGATGTATTTACTTATGTTTTTATTGTTCACTCCGTATTTGAATAAAATACAAAACAATGTATAAATTCATATTACAGGTATAATAAACACAACCTGCCTCAATCTAATGTGAATCGTGCGGATATCGAACATCATGTACCGCTCTGTTCCATTACTGATGTTCAGTTAAGATTTTTGGTTCCAGATGATTTGACTGAGGTAAATATAATTTTAAACAAGAGTGTACTTCTAACTATTGTTTCCTATTAATTCTTTGTATATATGAATATTTTTTAAGGTGAGAACATTATGCCAAGATTGGTTTCCCATTGATTATCCGTTATCATGGTACGAAGATATTACATCCAGTTCGCGTTTCTTCGCGCTAGCGGCTGTCTACAATCTGGCTATAATAGGATTAATAGTTGCCGAAATCAAACCATACAGAAATCTTAACAAAGAGGTCCCATCCTAATGTGCTTTAAATTATAAATAAGTTTTTTTTTAACAAAATATTTTTGCTCTTAGGATAAAGGGATTTTACCAGATTCCATGGGCCGTAATGCTGACATTGGTTACATACTATCATTGGGTGTGCATCGGAAACATCGACGAAATGGGATTGGGTCATTACTGTTGGACTCCTTACTAAATCATTTGACGACCGCTGAACGTCATTCGGTGAAAGCGATATTTCTACATGTGCTAACCACAAACCAACCTGCCATACAATTTTATGAAAAAAGAAGGTATTATGTGAATTTTTCTTATTTTATTAAGAACTTACTATCAGTTGCTACAATATTTTATTTTTCAGATTTCACTTGCATTCCTTCCTTCCCTATTATTATAACATTCGAGGCAAAGGGAAAGATGGTTTTACATATGTCACTTACATCAATGGAGGTCATCAACCGTGGACATTATTATATCCTTTACAAATTTACTTTTCTATTCAAATTCAAGTTATGGGTGCAAGTTGATAAATCGAACTTTTGCTACTTCTGTTCGACTTATCTACTTTCATCAGATATTTTATTTAAATTAATTTTATACATTTGGGTTCCTTAACTTCTTTATACAGACCACATCAAGCACTATGTATCGAAGTTACAGCATGCTGGTGCAGTTTTCACATGGATTTCGACGCGTTTGAGGCAAGTTGTACGTTGGATTTGTCATAAAACCGTGTCTCGTTTTAATTTTGCACATTAAGTTCAAGAATTTCACAGAAGCACCGAGTGGTATATTCGAAGGAAAGAAAAAAATCCAAATCTGTAGATATATAAGTGTATTTAGCACCGTGCTAGATAAATTTCAAATAGGAAAATAGTTTGTTTTTAGTTATTATATATGAATGATGATGAGATTTTTTAAAGAAATATGCAAACATAATCATGGTTAAATTGTTGACTGCGTCCATACACACATACATATAGGCATATTGAAGTGCATGGAAACTAATTTTAAAGTATGTATATTATTTATAAGTATTTAAATTTTATAAAGGGGTTCCAACAAACCTATGTATGGATCCACTGGATACGAATCACTTCAGATAATATTAACCAATATCATTTGGCCCTTCACATATTTTATATCTCTAAACGTTTCGTTTATGCTTGATTTAAAATTTAAAAACAAATTTTTTTCAAAATTTAACAAAAAACCATATATATATTCCAACCCCAAATAATTTAGGAAAAGTATTTTTGATTACCACACACAATCGTAGTCAGTTCAAATATTTTTTTTTTTGCTTTTTTTATTTTTCGTTTTAGTAACAATGTTTTGTGTAAATACCCTAGATTTTATTATTGTTAATTTTTTATATAAACCGATAGTATAGTCTCTCTGTTATATAGTATAATTTTATTTAGTTTCAGGTCATAAAGTACAATAGCCGAGCATCAATAAAGACAGTATAAAATAAAAAAACATGCTGTCAGTTTTAAGAAATACGACAGAGTAAAAAAAACAATACTAAACTCAAATAAAAGCTTACAAAGCATATGTATGCCATCAAATACATATTTATCTTTTATAGATCTACAAAACAAGAACCAAGACACCTCATTATCTTATATTTGGCTTGGGTATTGATGTTCGGAAATGTCTGTTGCTCTAATTTACCATTACTTCATGCTCTATTAACGAACATGATCTTATAATGAGTATCATGAGGCGTGTTTGAAAGCTTTTATTTTTTGATCTGTATACATAGTATTTGGTAAAGTATTTCTAAAATACTCAAATTCAACAAAACTATTTTTACTGCAATTTTTATATGTTTGTAGCAAATTTCAAAGTGAAATTCATGTTTAAATAAAATATGTTTAAGAAAAAATACATAATTCATTATTTTGTATTAATTTGATAAGAAATATTATTTTAGGCTAAACAAAATATTCATTAAGGTTTCAAAACAAATATTTTTTTCTATTTTGGTGTTTTGAATTTAGCTTATGTCAGTCGTATGCTTACGCTTACGCGAGTTATGTAGTTCCAGCTTTAGCTGGTTTGCCGTTCCGGTTACGTAGAAGCGCTTGTCATTTGAAAGGGAAGCACTGCAATTTTAATAACTACGGTCACCCTGTCGTTTAATGAAACAAAACGTCAGTTTAAAGTTACTAAATGCGACAGTGAGTGATAATTTGTCAAGACGTAAACTTAAATTTTCACGTCTAAAAGTGTTGCGACAACTCGTATATTCGCATATGTAATGTATAAGAAAAAACGCGGACTTTTACGATAAATAAATATCCTTCGCTCATTCAACTTCCTTACTTTACAATTCGGCTCGCTTAGTCCATTAGTTACGGCTACGGTACAGTGATAAAAAATATCGGTTTACTTTAAAAGGGATAATAGTACCAAAAGTATATCATTATAAAAGCACTTTTCAAGAAAATTATATGCTAAAATAATTTACAACACTTGACACCTAAGTCATCGGGTTTGAAGAATTATCAGAACCTTTAGGAATTGACATACCTGCACAATGATAAATTTTCAACGTCGATTATTTTACATATTGATTCTGTATATAAACACCGCATTCGCGTGGGGTAAGTTGAACTTCAAGGCAGCAATAAGATATTACAGATAAACGTGCAAAATTATACAATAAGATTGTATAATTATCTTTACCACATAACCGAATGCACTGCACACTCACCTTTAGCAAATTTGCTGAAAGAATATTGCACCACAATATTAATAGAAATGCAGCAAATATCTGCTCATTACAGGTTAATAAATAAATAAATTAGGTTAGGTTTGGTGAGTTGTCCAACTGATAAAAAAAAGTGAGGAGTCAGTACCGGTATTAAAATGCGACAATGGAATGTACTCGTATTTGCATTATCAGTAAATAATGCTGATGATAATTTACTTTTCGCACGCTGAATGTCAATGCTATGCTTTTTTACGTGTAGAAAATCCATCACTCAATACTTATGTAACTTATGTACTTTTAGAAAATAATATCGAGTGAACCTTTTAGACAGCTTAGGATTCAAAAAATATTATTAACAATAATTCAAGCATTTGATATATTTTTGATCTGGTTATTTTCAACAAAACTTTAAAAAGTGTGTATTGTTTGAATACTACACATTTATGTATATGGTTTTGGAGAAGCTAAATTTATATATGTACATATATGAATCTGTAATAAACAATGGTAATATGGTGAATTATGGAGTTCTGAAATCCATATGTACATATACATACATACATATGTACATATATAAACTGAACATACATATTTAATTTTGCGAATGACCTTTTGAGACAGATGAAACCTTTAGCCACTCATTGCCCGGAATAAAAAAGTATTTAGCTATACATATATAAATATTAATGCAGTTTGATATTTTAATTTTGCATTATTTGTTTGTTTTGATTACGGATCAACGGATATCAGTTTTGCCGGCAGCTCCGCCATTACGATTGTCATTGCGGTCACGTATGCAATAATTGTGTTAGTGGTGTATTGTGAATTCTTTTTTATAGAGGTTGTTCACTGTAAGGATGTGATGGGTTGTTTTCTAACACACATAAGTCATTTACAATTACTATGAAGGCTCCAGTTAACACAATCTGCCAAAGCTTTTGCAAAAAACCAAGCGGAAGTGTGCATACGATACGGATACGGTGAAACTGCAAGAGGAATGAAACTGAACTTTTTTGTTCTGTGTCATACTATATTCGATGGGAGGAGCTGATTTTAGCAAGCTACGGTTTGGAAGCGAGCATAATATTCGCTATCATAAATTTTTCACAGTTCCTAAAATTTTTTCTTAAAATGTTAATGAAAATGCTAGATCTGTTCCTAATAATAGAAAAATTACATATGTACATACATTTTGAACCATACAAATAATATATATCAGAATATAACATTGATTAAACTTATTAGGGGTCTGTACGTAGATTTTTCTGGCAATTTTATAAATTTTCTTGTAGTATTGTGCAGAAAATAGGCAAATACATAGCTTAGTTATAGAAATTAAATTTGAGCTTATTTTTTTTGAGATCTATAAATGAAAGTATTTTGACATCAAGGGTAATAAACCAATTTTAGCGGCAATTAATGTCAAAGAAGGCTACAGTCTGGACGATTTCTTTCCAGAGAGCGTATTCACATTAGGTCTGACTACAGGAGAATGTCGTTAAGTAGTAAATCCGTAGAATACGGTGATTTCGAAAGCCATCATGTAATTTCACCATCGATTTCATTGATTTGTGATACTGGATCGGTTTGTTGGCAAACTCGTGTAGTAAGCACATTCCACAAAGATGTCGAATACATAATTTTTCATGAACGACTAAACCGACTGAACGACTCTTACACTATTATTTTTTGGTTTGGAAATCTTTCTCCACCACATTGCCTTTTAAAATAAAGAAATCCAAATGTATGTATGTATATTTTCGCTGAATTCCGCTAAATACAAACCAAGTCAGCAATATAAAGTTTTTTATTATAATTTACTAGTAACGTGAATACATGTGTATATTCCGTTATTTAATAAGAATAAGCAAACTCAGCATGGTCTCAAGTAACGAAAACTAAAAACCTTTAAATAAATATTTATGTACGATATCGTGTATCATATTCATATGTGTTTATATACAAATCAAATGCACAATAATAACCAAAATCTGATGGGATCGCTGAAATTCGAATTCGTAGCTATGCCAGTTATGTTGCATTATCGCAATTTCTACATCGAAAATGTGTATGTATGTATGTACATATGTACATTTGGATTAAAACCGCAATTCCGCGATTAGAGAAATTTGAAGTCCTACTGAAACTGAAAAAGAAAAAAATTAATGTTAATGGCAACGAAATAAATATTCTCTTACGATGCAAAAATTCTAAAAACTTGGTGTAGAATATTCACAATTACCATTCTTGATTAACTTACAGAAATACGAGTACATCACATGTATGTATGTACATATTCCTATTTTGAATTTTTTTAACATTTAGCTGAATGATTTCACATCAACAAAATAAACTGACTGCGAACAATTTTTGTATCTGAAAAGTTGATTCCTTCGTATTAGTTACTTTGAATTTTTAGCGAATTTCTGAATTACATATATACTCATAATCTGGATAATTTTCGATTACTTTTAAACAGACCTTAAGAGGTTATTTCGATTATATTAAGACTATATAACGTAGCATGTTTATTTGTACATAAGTATGTATGTATGCACAATCAGCTGTTTTTCGAGAGTTTGAGAGGAATCCGCTCCCAAAATTTAGATGTTGATTCTCAAAAACGCTAGAAATGTGATGAGTTTGCTTGTTTGTATTTATAAACATCTTATAAATGTATATATTTTTATACAAATATATAAGAATACAATCCAGTTTATACATCTCGCTCATGCCAATCAAACTCATTGCCATGCTCTTGATTATAAACTCATTTGCAATGCTCTCTTGTTTATGGTGTGCTTTGAAACATTGACGTCATCGTATAGCAAAAGCAAGCGCTACATATTATCACACACAGTGCCGGGTGTAATCAAGCGATAAATTCGTTAACGCCACCACGTGCTTATCTCCATTCTACAGCAAAACGAATTCAGTGGTGGGCCAATACAAAAAAGGGTTTGACTGGCAACACATCTGGGGCTGAAACGGGTTTTCTGAAAATTGAATATAACCGCATTTCTTTTCAATTACGAGAATAATGTTAAAATTAGCATTACTCAGTGGAAAATCAGAAAGGTGTTCCATTGAAAAAATAATCACCATGCTTGCTTTGATTTGATTAAGTTTATGGGGAAAATGTATATGATTTGAGCGTAAATGTCATAAATATCAGAAAACACAGCTTTTAGCACCACTTTGCAAAATTTCATCCATAATATTTTTCCGATATAGTTTATATAACAAATACATATATGTACATGCATGAATGTGAATGTAACCAGAAAGACTGTCTGTAAGCACAATAAAACAAGGAAAACAATTTGGCGCATGCACCAAAGATTTTTACACGGAAGTATCCAGTTTCAGAATTTCAGTTCCGTATTCAAAAATATTACTAAGAGCAGCGAAACGACTCATTTCAAGCATGCGCTTCTACATTACCTACTAACATTATGAGTAATAAACAGAAACTACTTTCACTTGCATTCACGGCTTGTAGATAATCATAACAAAGATCTCCTTATTCAAAATAGCGTACGTATTAGCAAATAATTAATTAAAAAACTATAATGTATAATGAGCTTGATCTGGGTATATCAATAATGTCGGAGATTTTTTCTCAAGTTATGCCAAATGAAAACAAAAGACTTCAGCAGCGAACTGTATAAGCAGTCACATCGAAGCAATTTTAGAAGCAGAAACGGCGCAACTGTTATTATTTGATATTAACGGCAATAGAGTGTGTGTCCCTCCATAGATCGCTGTATTCAAGTAAATCAAACTAACTGTTGCACCTTCACTTTTGGTGGATTTTTTGCCAGTAAATATACATATAACACCAGAGGTCTATAAAGCTTAGCTAATCGAATGACATATCGAGACAAAAACTGTCTCCGTATTTGTTAGTCATTCTAATATATTTTGTTTTCAAGTTGTGTTAGCGTTTGACGTTCATTCTTGTTTCTTTTCGAACCTCCTATTTGAATATCTCGACAACATCCCCTCAGTTAATCTTTGCAAAGTGTTTGGTAAAATTTCAACTTAAAGTCTGGAAATCATTGACTTGGTTAGCCAAGTAAAAGCCAGTTTTCGGCTAGCGATACTAGCGTAGTATAGCCTAATTTAAAGTATTTTTCAATAGACTATTTGTAAAAATGCTGACTACGTTTGTTGTTGTTTGCTGTACTAATAGCGTGTCCATTTTAAAAGCCGAAATTAACTGAACTCGTTGTAGGTCAAAGTGTTATTGACTTTGTTTTACTAGCGCAGAAAATAAAAATGAAAACAAATAGCAAAAATTGTGAATATGCAAAAGCAAACAAGGTATATTCGAGAAGGTACATTTAAAACAATCTCTTATGAGTATGTATGAATTGAATAAACGAACTTACACTTGCGAGCAATAAAAACGCACCAACACTTTTGTAGACCATCTTCAGCCATATAATTGTAATTTTGAAACAATTTGTACTAAATATAGTAGGCACTGAGAAATTAATTTTTTTTGTGAAATTGGATTGAACACTGTTTAGTTATAGTTGTGTTTTCTCGGCAAATAGCAGCTAGAATTTGTTGTTGTCTTTTACAAAACAAGAGAACAGTGACGTTTTGAAGCGTAAAAAGGGATCAGGTCGTCCTCAAAAGTAAACGGCGAGAACAGTCAACTTATTGCGGCAGATAAGTTTTTAAGTGACCGCTTTGAAAGTGCCCTTTCTATAAGGGCAGAGATACAAAGAGCCACTATTAGCACAAAAAAAGAGGGCTGCACGACTTTCTTCGGTTAAAAAGTACCCAAATAGGGATCAAAATGATTGGCAACAGATTATGTGTTCTGACGAAAGCAAATTTAGTTTTCTAAACTCACAAAACATGCTTTACGTCTCGCGGTGCAGGTAGTAAGAGGTTCCAGGATAATTGTTTAGTAAAGAAAACTAAGTTTCCTCAAAGACAAATTATTTGATATTGCCTTTCATATCATATTTTGGGACCTCTACACCTTATTGATGGAATAATGAATGCACAAAAATATGCGACAGTGCTTAACAATTTTGAATTCTATGTCTTCAAGAATTAAGAAAGTTATTGGTACTGAAGCAGAGATGACTGGTTATTAGAAGAACCAGGTTACATATATTTTTACCGTTAGTGGTGAAAATGATTTAATCACTAGTTTGCTTTCTTTTCATTAATCATGAATATCATGGATCGATTTTTTAATTATGTAATTGGCTTTTGCTTATAAAAAAAATTTTTAGACAAAAAATTTTGTGGACATCTAACTTCCACTATGTGGCCAAACAAATAAAAATACTTGCAAATTGCTCATTTGGTGATGCTTTTTTATTGACTGCAAGTGTACACTAATACATATCTTAGCTGTAGAGCAAGTAAATGCTTAAATGTTTGTGTGTTTGCCCGCTTTTAACATTTAAGTAATTAACAACAACTTTTGTTTATTTGAAGACCAATATGAATATATTGAATGGTTCTATATTTTTGTTTATGCCAATATTCGTATTCTACTTACATTCGAATTTCGGCTTGACCTGGCGATGGTTTTAAGGTCATGGATAGATTGTATGCAAGTGCGTTGACCACTTGATCGCTCGATTGGTCCTGTGTTCCAATTTTAGTCGAGATGATATAGAAAATAATAGAAAAGCAATATGAAATCTCCAAGCCCATTTCTAATATGAAAAACATACATACATATGTATATACATAATTTCTTATCAGTCATTCGAATGGCTCTGCATTTCTCACATAACGCCACAAATGGAACGAATAGCTGGGCCAAACATTTATCAGATGTACAGAGTACTATCGTGTATACATATGTATGTACATACGAACAATTACTATAACGGTCTTATTTGATAACTTTCCATACATATGTATTTATATAGACGAATTCGCATGTTTCCAATTTGTTCAACTTGAAGCGAACTCCGAACGAAGTTCGTATTCTATACAAATGACCACATATGTATGTAAGTATGTATGTATATTCATCGTCGAGTTATTTAACATTCAATTATTATGTGTTGTAATTATGCATAACATGAGTTTCACCAATTTTCATGCACAAGCTAACCTTTTAACCAGTGTAATAACTGTTAGCTTTCGAATATGTACCACCTATACAGACACACCCGTGTATACTTACACACCAGCATTATTAAAAATTAAAGATGGATATTGAAAACGTCTTATATTTAGTGTTTCATGTTTTCCAGCATGTCCCAAATAATGAAAAACTCGCCCAAACGCATATTCTCAGTTGGATTTATTTTTGTATTCTTCAGTGCTGCGCTGTACTCATGGTGATTGAATAGTGGCAACTTGATGACACATTATTGCATAAAATATTAGCAACCTCATGGTATTAATATAAATAATATTTGTCTTTTTTTCAATTTTACTTAAAAAATGTAGATAAAAGAGACGTGCCAAAGAATGCTAACGGACATATCTACACCTGTTTAGATTAAGGTATAAACATACAGTCCAATCATTATAAGCGAATGCTTTTGCAGTTATGAACGAATCACACGCAATCAGGCAATACCTGCCAGCAAATCAAGCGCCACGAGCTCGGAATACTGAAAAAAGCAAGCGCCAAGCGATAACGGTTCTATGTGGGGATTGCTTTCTGTTGTGTTGACATTTTATATGTATGCCGTTCTGTTAATCGAAAGCTAACTTGATTAAAAATAACTACATTATTTTTCTATTCACTGTAACCGATGCTACATGTAGACATACTTGTATGTATGTATGTATGTATGCATGTGTGTATATTATCAAATTTGCAAACTTGCATAAGCAAAACCGGTAAAAAGTCTTGCAATAATTAAATAATTAAAAATGTCTAATTTACATTACATGTATGTATTTTCACACATACATATACATTTATACAATGCCGTAATTTCATGTATGTATGTACATACTATGTACATCAATTTCAATGATTCAAGGGCTTTTTTTAATGTGTGTACTTACAAATATAGTGAGACATTCTCTTAAACGCACACCTCGTTTTTGACTAAATTTGTTAAAAACATTTTTTTTTATGATTTTGAAAAAAAGATCATGTATTTATTAATTTTTAACCTAAATTATAGAAAAGTTTTTTAAAAATATCTTAATTTTTTCTTTTGAACAAAAAGTGTTGTTATTGTAGCAGCAGAATCGAAAAGTGTTTTCTAGGGTGGATATTTCTTTATAAGCATTTAATAAAAAGTCACAAGTAACTTGGCTATAACCGCGTAAACGGTGTCTACCCCAATAAAGAAGAAGAAGAACAAGTCAGCAAGCTTACGCCTTTTTCTTTCAATTTTAGCATTTCGTGTGGCCTCATTTCTTTTGAATCACGCAAAAAATTCGATTTGGCATAGAATCAGCTGGTCTTTGGACCCAAGCTTGGAGAATCACATTTGAGAGTTCGAGAACACTGTTGTATAGTTTTCCTTTTGAGTAGGTTTCACCAATAAAAAATATACCTGGAAAATTAACTGATTCTCAGGATAGTGTTCATAATAAGTCACCAACACAACGTTTTATAATTCTTTGTAGATTTCGGAGTTCATTTTCGTTGTAATAAAGTAAATTGGCAATGTTCCCGAATAAAAAAGGCTACCCAAACCATTACAGTTCTTCCTCCAAAATTCAGCTTCGAACGAACCACGTCATGTTTGCTTAGATCATGCCAATAGCAGCAGTAACAGTCCGAGCCGGCCAAATAAATTCTTTTCATCCGAAAAAATAACTACTGCACGACATTATTCACGCCAGGACATGTATCTTCGGACCCTTCGTCTTATGAACATCAGTCAACCGCGGTTTTGACTTAAGTTTTGTCCACTTTATTTTGGGTATGGAGCTTAAAACTCTGTTGACATGTCTGGCAGTGAGAGGAAGATATAATTTGTCATTGATTTGTCTAGAAGATAACAAATTCTAAGTTGCATTTGGCTCAATGTAAGCCACACGTACATTTAAATAAGTAAAATATTAAAATTTTGCACAAAATTCCTCAAATTGTTAAAATACATTTAACTGTGCATAAACGAATAAGCGTTTACCACAATAAGAAAATTACATAGTTACTAATACAAGTACGAACAATGTTTGCGTATAAACAAATGTCTACCACTGTATAATACAGTGAGAGTTTCAACATTCTATGTGTTGTTTATAGCTTTGAATGATTCCGATTTGACGTATTGCAAAACAGCAAAATCATTTTTCTGCGATAATCCCGAATGCTATCAAGTTCTTAACTTATGATCAATCCCAACAAACCAATTTTTTATTATTTCTATTCAATTATATTCCAAGATAAGGTGGGTTATAAATTATAGCGAAAGTAGCCTTAGTCAATATTTTTCACAATACTGTATGCACTGTGTGTGTTCGTTAGACTTTTATTATGGTAATGAATGTCGACTGAAGTTGAAAATCAATTGATTGGCATTAATTAATGTTTATTTTATGAAACGACGACGCAACAAAAATTCGACGCGCGAAACAAACTGAAACCAAATTTTGAATAAAATGCCGCTAGCTGGTACAATTGGTTGATATGTATGTGTTTGTGTTGGTTTACATTTATTCATTTACTACTGTTCGCATATCGAGCTGCCTCGTAACGTTCATCTTCACGTCATGGCATTGCTCTGAAGCTTCATACATAAGTATTTACGCAGTCAATGCATTATTCATCGGAATCGGGACGCGAGCCTTGTGAGCAAGTGAAGAAGATTTTAATGTTATTTTCGAAACAAGTCTCCACTTCATGCCTATACCTGCATTTGCTTCACTCGTCGATGATTGTAGGAAAGGTCAAAAAATTTTTGGGAATAAATATAAAATCTATGCAGAAATTTGTTTACACAATTTTCTACAGAAATTTTGCTTTTAGGTACTATAGGCGTATGATAATATAGTATCCCAATAATAGATGTCAGAAAACGTTATTCTACAGAAATAAAATGAAAGAGTGTAACATGTATGTTCACGAACTTATCAAGGATCATAAATAAACGCTCCAAATAAGCGTGAGAGTCTGGCAAACGAGTGGAGATAGTGGAACTTAATTAATTACTTATCTACTTTACTCCGATATCCGAACCTTAGGTATACCGAGATAAATAAGAGCACGTAATATGCATTAATTTCTTAATTGAAGTCATAATAATCTGAATGGCTTACGAGCTGCTTGCTTATAAGCTACAAAAAATGTAAAAGCTTAAAAGGGATGAGTACTTATGGATGTAATGAATTAATAATCGCCTGACGTGCAGTATGTTTGCCCTAATAAGCAGAAAGAATAGTGTTGAAAGTGCTTTTACATATATATGTATATAGTATCGAACTTTAGACCTCCCCATAATAGCAGGTATTTCGATGATTTTGTTTGCAAGCACATGTATGCATTTATTAAGTGAAACATTATCTTAAGTTCTTTGCTTATAGGCTATAGCAATCACTAATTTCTACTCATATATATGTATGTATATGTATGTAAGCATCTATAAATACATTTAAATGACTTAGGCGCCTTAAACACTTCACAAAACTTTAAATACATACATACATACTTGTAATTAAGTGAAATTGTTATCGCAGTTAAGGCTAAATCGTAGACATGTTATTTGCATTTTCTTAAATTTTTTATGCGCTGCAGTTGAAGTGCAGCTTTGATAGTGTAAGCCCCTCTTAAGTGTTTAAGTTTTATATAACATCTAATCGAGTATTATCGAAAAATTATAAAGAAAAAAAGGTTAAGCAAATACTCCAAACGATTGTAAGAAGCTCGATTTAGTATTATCACTTCTCTTAGAGATGGTGTAATCATACTGCACGGCCATCGTATAACTCGAATAGAAGTAGTAAATCTTCAAATTGTATATTCGAGTTAAAGCACTCTCAACTTTGATTCTCGTTCAAATTTTTGAGAACTTTTCCAATTGACACCATGATGATTTTGATAAAGTAGGGATCTGCGATGATCAAGTGGTAAAATGCTTAATGCCAGACTTTACTCATAAGAAGTGCTTTTTATTAAGTAATATATAATATATAGTATACATTGTATGAATCAGTTAAGGACTTCACGCTTTGTAATCCCCAAATTTATTTTCGTTTTCCTGCAATCATTTTGGCCATAAACAGTTGCTGCTAAGAAAGGGTGGGGCAAAAAGGTAATTCCTTTAATTTGACACCTTTTTATTGATTGCAGCATTTATAAATACATACGTACATATGTATATATGTATGTACAAATGTATTTCCATTCACGGGAACATTCGCTTTCACGAAACTTAGCGTTATCATAAAACTGTATAAGTCGACGTAGATTTTGTCAGCGCTACGTGCATGCATATATTTCCGCATGCAAACCTCTGTAGGTAGTTATACATATATGTACATATACAAGTATATGCCTATAGGTACAATGGCGGTCATGCGTAGGGTAACACTATTGTTGAAATGGGAAAAGAATATGCTAATTGATTTGAAAAATTAAACATTTCGATTTTTTCTAATTTCAATTCCATTTCAAGGGCATTTAAAATTTCTCAAAATTCGACTAAAGCGCGATGGTTGAGTATTTCGGTGGATCAACAGTAGTAAAAAATATTTTGACGTTTTTTATGCAAGCATTCTTGCTTGTTTCTTAATTGTTTTTGCAAAACAATTGAATGAAATTATTCACAGTCACATGCGTGCCGCTTGGATAAAAATAAAATTTTCTTCGAATGTGTGGACGGACATTTTCATTTATACACTTTGCGAGTATGCATGCACATACATGAATGAATGTATGTATGTAAAAAATATGTGTTCTTGTGCATGACCATTATATATAGATTTTTCAAAATAATTTAAACATTGCAAATAAAAAACCATGCCAATTAACATCAAAACACATAACAAGCCGTCAGTGGGCAGGCATCCCGAGTGTATGTTTGCACGTCGTCTTTTTAGATGAAAATAAAGGGTAAAGGGACAAAATATATGTACATACATACATATGTAAGTATTGTATTGAAGATACATACATATGTATAAGGAGTTTAAAGGTTTTGTAGGTTCCTTTGAACGCACTTAGTTTTTTAAAATCATACGAATGAATTAGTTTGAGATAAATTAATTTTTTCAAGGAGTAGTTATTTAATTCCCTCTCCTCTTTTCTTCATGTTACGCAGTCCGTATTTGTTGCATTATTTATGACATTTATTCTTTTGCACTGTTAGAATTTAAATAAAAGAGAAATAGATCTCAGCTAGTTGTCAATATCCTTTTATTGAAATGTCTTCATTTAATGCATTTTTTTTTAGATTTCGCCGTCACAACGCAGTCCAAAATAGTATTTTATGATGAACACTGGCAGGAGGTGACATCTTCGGCTCATCAGTTCGAACATCTTGGTGCCATCACTTTTGATGAAGCCGAAGAAAAAGTGTATTTCACCGATGATGTGCAAAACAACGGCAGCATTTTCTCGCTAATGATACCGAAAGACTACGAAGATCCGCATTTAATAGAGAAGATGGTACAGCGCACCAAAAACGAAGCTGTTCGTTCGCTTGCGTACGACCCATTCGATCGCAATCTCTACTGGAGTGACATGTTGAATAAAAAAATCTTCGTGGTATCTGTTGATGCTAACGCTTCCACCACACCAAAAGTGTTCCTAGATTTCAGCCACGAAAACACTCAACCCGATGGTATTGCTATTGATTTTTGCCGTCGTACGCTCTTTTGGACTAACTCAAATTTTACCAATTCAAGTATTGAGCGTATTGGCTTGGATGGTAGCGAACGCAATGTGATTGTGCGCGGAGAAATGTATGCGCCGCATGGTATAGTCGTCGATCAGTTGACTGATCGTATATATTATGTGGTGGATCAGCAGGGTATACATTTTTCAGTGGAGAGTGCAAATTTGGATGGCAGTGATCGGCAAGTGATACTGAAGGGCCTTAATAATGAACCATTTAGTTTGGCCGTAACAAAAGATGCAATCTTCTGGACCGATCACACGAACCGTGCAATTTGGGGTCATGCGAAATTCATTAACAACACCGAAACGAAGCATTTACAGCCGGAAGATGAGACGGTTGAAACAGAAGGTGGCGCAAATATGATACTAAAGTACCAGGACAGACCGCGTGGCATAGTCGCACGGATACATTACCTTACCAATTCCCTAAATGATCAACACTGCCACGAAGTGGTTGCTAGCATTAAGAATCGTATTCTATCAATTGCTCCACCAACCAACAGTACGTTGGATATAGGCGCGAATGTCTTACGTAAAAAGTATTGCTTGAATGGCGGCGAATTTGTGGCGCAAACAACTAGCTGTATCTGTAAGATCGGTTTCAAGGGTACACGTTGTGAGATCAATGAGTGCTTCAATCATTGTGTGCACGGCACGTGTGTGATCTCGTCGCTGGGATTGCCGACGTGTGAATGCCCTCGCAGCCATTCCGGCCCACGCTGTCAGTGGTACAAGTGTGCCAGTCATTGTATGAATGATGGTCACTGTATAATTGAGGATTCAGGTGAACCGAGTTGCGAGTGCAAAGAAAATTATGGTGGAGCGCGTTGTGAATATAATTCTACCGAGATTTGTGCGCTTTATTGCAAAATCTTGAAACTGGAGCCGGATACGAATGTGCCCTACGGTTGTCATGACATGTAAGTGCAACAAACAAAACACTCTAAAAACATTTAGGTTATATTTTGGTTAGTCATAGTAAAAATTGTTGAAATATGCCCCTATTTCTCTTCAATTTCAGTTGTGAAGAGCTCGTTCAACATAGTGAAAATGGTGCAGAGACTTATGCAATTCCGAAGTTTGAACATTTGGAAATGTGCCAGCAAGTAGATCCTTGGACTAGTACCGTCATCGTTGTGTTCGTGTGCGGTGTGGTCGCTTCTTTAGGCTTAATGCTTCTAATCGTACAAGGATTGCGTCGCTTCTACAAACCAGCGCGCCCACGCATAAAGAAAACTTTCGTGGTGCGCAAACAAGCTTCTCCTTCAACGGACACGCCGCTTACCAATCGCCCTGTGGCGACCGAACAGTGCGAAATTACAATAGAAAATTGTTGCAACATGAACATCTGCGACACAGTAAGTGTTTCATCCCATTGAACCTTAAATATAATTTTTGTTTTGTGAAAAGTGATTCATTGAATTAATAAAAAATTTATATTCTTTTTTATAGCCTTGCTTCGATTCAAAATTATTGGAACAAACACTCTCTCGCAATGGCAAGGTCAAGGAAGACAAGAAAATGCTAATAAATAGCATGGATGATGAACTTTATTAGTACAGCATTGAAACATGTGCCAACGCAGGATTCGCTTGCGCTGCGGATACGGTACGCGCAGTCAGGGACTGGCATACTTCTTCTGCGCGCAATCAACGGAGAACATCCACAAGAGGCCTTACAACGAAGTAACAAAAGAGAGCGTGCAAATGTAGAACAAAACAAACGAGGAATTGCCAAGAGAGATTGATCGATTTGAAAAATGGGAATGTGGATCTTATGTCATGGACATACACATGTAGATAGCACGAGTTCCTCGTCCGTGGCAGTAGATCCAAGAAGTGCAACAACGGATAGCTTTAAATAGAGTTATATACTCTCATGTCACAAATAGTAAAATTCATGTACTTATTTTTTTGAAACACTTAATATTTCATTATTATTGCTGCAATACTGCATATGCTTTTTATTTTAGTTCAGACAATCTAACATTACTGCAACATTAACTCGTTTTAGTTGAATTATTGAATTATTTATTTCGGGAGTCACATACAATTTATTTAATTTTGCTTTTATTAGTTGATTTAAAAAATCGAGACCAATGAAGGCTGTAAACACTTTTCAAAGTGTTGTAAACATATACATATATGTATATATGCATGTATGTACATTTTAAAATTTGTTATTAAAAATAAAAATGATGCACTGATTCCGAAATGGCAGCCAAGCTAATTCAATTTAAAAAATAACAAAAAATAATCTTTATATCTTTAATTTAGTTTTAATAAAAGGTAGTAGTAGGGGCCGGTAGAAGTTATATGCTATGAATTATGCGGAAAATAACTTTAAATAGACGAAGTCTACCAATTGGTAAGATAATTTTCTTAAAGTCGCCCCACATTGGAAACCTAGATAATGTCACTATGGTGAATTATATTACAAGTTAGTATACAAGCGTATGTACCTACAACATTAACGTTAATATCGTTTGTTTCCAGAAGTTATTGAACGTTTCAAACCAAATATAGTTTAAATCATATTTGCCAATGAACTATTTTTCCTCGCAACAATAAAAACATACAATTTTTTCTATACAAACATGAGTACATATGTATATACTAAAATACTTTCTACTTATTTATGATCTTATTTGGAGTTGTGTTGCTAATGAGATTAGCGTATGCTAAAGAATAGCCCTTGAAAATTACACACATTATAATATGTAACTTTTACAAATACATTTGCACATATGTATGTATGTGCATATAAAATATGCTTACCTGTACTCTCTGCCATTATCATAGTTATTAGTTATGTTTAAAAATAAATGCTTAGAAAAAATAACTAAGATTTTATTCCTGTTGGTGCTTATTACTTAATACACATATTTACATGTTTCGGAATACAATTAAATAGACAACAGCTGTGTCTATGAATATGCATATGTTGTATGTACATACATACATATGTATGTATGTATATTGTATGTAAATAGTACGTATACCTGCATTTATATATTTATGTACATATATACGTATTTGTTTGCGGCCGTGGAATTAATATTATCATTTAAAGTTATTTGAATTTTCACAGAGAGAACTGTGCTCTTGGTTTTGGTTAATTATAATGTTAGTATAATTTATTGAATAAAAATAAAAATGCATTATTTATTTGTTATTGGATCATTTTGGTGTGAGCGGGAATTCTTTATGGTATTTGATGGAAAATTACACTATTGTGCAGCAAATAGGTCATCTTCCACTTTCATGGTATATGAGTAGGTATTATCTTCAATCAAACCATTGTTTTTCATTTTAAGACGGTTTGAAAATATTCATACATACTTTGTACATATGTACATACATTCGTATAAATTGTTTTTACTAGTCAACTTACTGTTATTTTACTCGAATTAAAATTTCGATTTTAGGCAAAAACAGATAGAATTCAAGATTTGCTTACCGAGAACGGAACTGTACATATTTCTATTATTTCAATTCAAATTTTGAATTGACAAAATGGTACGATTTTAAACTAAAAAGTATATTAATTAATAAATTGTCGACCGGCAATATGGTTGAAAGAGCATTTCACTGAATGCACCCTAAGATTTATATACAAACTTGCCATATGATTTCTGACAGCTAAAACGTCAAACAAAAATAAAAAAACGAAATATAATAAAAAATTTCACTTCCTTCAATACGAGGACAAATCAAATTTATTGAAAAAGTAGGTAAATTTTAATGACTGGGTTCCCAGAATCAGAGCAAAAAAAGCTGAATTCCCTTTTAAAACTTTCACAAATCTAAAATCTGCAGAAAAAATGAAAATATAGTGGATAAGTCAGTTGTGAAGTTGTGGAAAATCGACGAATGTACAAAAAACATTATTAGAAAAAAGGAATCCAGTAGAAGTGAAACGAAGAAGTTTGTTATTTTGTGGCATAAAGTAAAATTGAATCAATATTGCTTTCTGTCGAATACATGATGTTAAAATAGTAAATTTTGTTTACATAGTAAACATAAGGGGTGTGAAGGAGGTGGTAAGCAATGGCTTAAACTGTTTGATAATGCACTAATAATTTACATATTGGTATATTGGAATATCCCTAATAATTAAACACAATAATTTCAAATATGTTATTGAAATCTTATTGCTGTAAAAGTCGAACATATTTTCCTTTAAGCCTTTTGAATTTAACGAAGGAGACCGTAGAGATGTGGACTACATTTTCATAAGCTGTAAACACTGGCATTGCCAATGGTTTGGAAGGCTTTAAAGAGAGTGTTTTGGCTTTTGAAAACATTACATCGTATGAATTTGATTAGCTAATCTGGTGTTTTTTTACTTACAGATCCTTGCAACCATCGAAGTGGTCAAGCTAAATCCTAGTGACGTCATCACATATATTTTCGCCACGCCTTGAAATGAGTGGCAAAGTTCGTTTAAAGGAAAATGGGTATCTCGATGAAGACCCAATGACACTGCAAGATATCATTTATAAATATATATGTGAAAACCTAGATGTAATAAGTTCACCCAACATGTGTGGCACCCTACGTCAACTAAATGAGGGCATCGTTCTTCCAAATGACATTTGCGATCGACTGTTAAAAGCATGTCAACGTTTTCGTCGCCAATTGAGTGATGATGTGATAAATATTTTTCAGGATAGGACACGAACCTCGTTAAAAATTGTGCACTTGAGAAATAGTACTTTGACTAATACAGGTGAGAAATGCACCAACTTCATTGCACTTCTGCGTATTGTAAGTACATTTACATTGTATGTATTTGGAAGATGCAATCAATGACGAAATTCGTTACATTTAAAATCTCTATGAAATATAAATACGCGTCACATATTCATATGTACACACATGCACATATATGATCATCATATGTATGTGTGTATGCAAATACTTTAGATAGCGGTTCTACTTATTTGATTAATTGATTAAGTTGGAAATGAATTTGAATAAAACGTCACTGGCCTTCTAATAAGAATAATACAGATATGGAAAACTTGTTTTTCATATATAAATTGGTACACTTATGAATATATAAGTATGTATATACATATGAACATGGCATATCAAAATATCAACATAAACCACTTTCTAACTGCTGTGAAATGTAAAAGTCAAGCATAGACATTTAATTTTGCAAAGATTTGCTTAACATTGCATACATACATATGAACGTATGAACCTTAATGCGTTAGGTTAAAGTGAACTAATCTAAAATTTGACTTTGGAGTCATTGCTTGTTTGTAATGGGAGCAATAAAAATCATAGTATATACTAAATTTACTTACATTAATTTCATGAATTTCGCTATTTCTACACAGGTTTGGAGATGATTATGCGCCACAAGTTGTATTCCCTTACGCTATGGTACTGTAATCAAATAAATGTGCAATCGGCCCAGCTGCTAACGTTATACGGTGAAGGGCTTCGCTCGTTAGAACTCGGTATTAATGCGCACATGCTGCAAAACTCTGAGCCGAATGAGAAAGAGCCCGTAGATTTTGAGTTCAATTGCCCGCATCTTCGTCGATTAGTTTTAAATGGTGTAGTGCTGCATAATGGCTTGCAACTCAATTGCCTGCTGGAACTGACCCATCTCGATTTGACATCCTGCGTATTAGTGGGTTTCAGTTTGGAAGTGCTAGCAAGCCTGCCACTACTGCACACCTTAATATTATTTAATGTGTGGCCAATCGCTAATCAATTACAAGCAATTTGCTTGTTGCGCCGATTGCGTACATTGGACATTTCAATTAGTAATTCTGGCAATGGACATGGAACCTACGATTTGCCCGACCAAACGTTGGAAATGATAATGAATAACTTACGAGAACTTACGCACTTGGATATTTCGGGTACAAATTTAGCTGGTAATGGGGTGGCAACGAAAGAATCGAATTTTAAATTGCGCACCGACATCCCGGGGCTGGAATCGCGAATACAGCGACCATTACAGTTTTTGGGTCTCTATCATACGGCGCATTCAGCTTGTAAACGTCACGATATACCGGCGAATGAGGTATGGAAATTTATTTTATCCACAAACATACATATTACATTAAATATATCTATGTATATATACAAAAGATCGCGGGCGACGCCGATGAACATCAAATACTTACTGCAGCAAGGTATTACTACGACAGACCAATGCTTCTAACGAGAGTAAGTGTTGACTTGACTTGACTTGCAGGCATAAGATCATATTAGTAACTTTAAACTTTTTATTTAATTTAGGTTTTGAATGACCTCTACCACCTTTTCCGATTTGAAATCTGTAAGGATATACATCTGGCATTGGATGCAGTGCTTACAGCTATGGATAGACATTTGAAATTCAAGCATATGCAAATTTCGGGAAGGTAAATTGAAAGAGTTTGTAGTGTGCTATTAGATATACTATATATGTAAATTTTCTATTACAGTGCTACGCTGTTTTACATAGTTAAAGGTCGCGATCGCTCAAAATTCGGTACTCCCTTGCGCCATCACATTATTCGTACCCTACTCAACGGAATGGAGACGCATCTTACTGATGATACGATGCTTCGAAATGGTTATCTCACGTTAACACAATTCCAGATGCCAAATGATGTTGTAAGTTTCATTGCATTCGCATAAAATGCCTAGTTAAAAAACAATAACATTTTTCAGCTGTTCGTTTATGAGCGCCTCATAAAGGTCTTACTGCATGGTGTATCGAAGACTGAGCAGGAAGGCTTTGTACAGAGGATAGCAATATATTTATTGAACACTTTAGCGTGTCAAGTGGATGGCAAGCAAAAGCTATTCTTAGGCGAACTGGGTGTCGTTAGTGTAAGTATAAGTCGGTAATGGAGTAACCCAAGTACTCAAGAAGAGTAGGCAAGCAACAACAGCTCGGTGACTCATGCACATGGATGATACTAAACGAAGTTTTTGTAACTTTCTTCCTTTAATCAGACAATGTTAAACTTAATTAAGGATCGTTTAACGCGGTCGGTATTCGATGATGTCATGGAAGTGGCATGGTCAACAATGTGGAATGTAACCGATGAGACTGCAATAAATTGTAGAAGATTTTTGGAGGGGCGCGGAATGGAGTATTTCTTGAAATGCTTGCGTGTAAGTAAACTCTAACTCTGGGATCACCGTTTATACCTCTTTAACTATGTGTATTTACTAAATCTGTTGCAGACCTTCCCCGATCGTGATGAGTTATTGAGGAATATGATGGGCCTCTTGGGTAATGTCGCGGAAGTTAAATCGTTGCGACCAAAACTCATGACACAAGAATTTATAGAAGTCTTTCGCAATTTATTAGTATCGGCAAGCGATGGCATCGAAGTAAGTAAACGTTATAAATTTTATTTGAACATTCAATTGTCATAACTAAACGACATACTTCATCGCAGGTAAGTTACAATGCGGCGGGTGTGCTGGCGCACATCGCTTCGGACGGACCTGAGGCATGGACAATACCGTCGCCAAGTCGGGACAGCGTGCTCATACGCTTGGTGGAAGCCATTAGACGTTGGGATATAAAAAGTGAAAGGAACATTAATTATCGTAGCTTTGAGCCGATTTTAGGATTGGTACGCTGCTATGAGACGCCTCAGTGTCAACACTGGGCTGTTTGGGCTCTAGCCAATTTGACGCAGGTATGCAATTTTGTTACCTGTATGTATATATAGAAATATTCAATTGATGCAATTGTGTTTTAGGTTTACCCAGAAAAATATTGCCAGCTGGTGAAAGAGGAACACGGTATTGAAATATTGACTGAACTGATCCAAGATCCACGACCATACGAGGATATAAAATTAATTGCGCGCAAAGTAATTGAAAAATGTACACATTGGCCCAATTGGTTGTTAGATGGTTAAAATCGAGACAGTTGTGTAAATTAATGAAAAATCAAAATTGGTGAGAGTTGGATAGAGAATATCACCGAATAACAAGTGAGCTAAGCTAACTAATTGGAGTTAACGGAAGCGATCGGCGCTCGAATGGCATACACGAGCGAGTATAGGAACTTGTGTAAATTTATTCTCTGCTTCCTCTTAAGAAATGTTTATTTTTAAATGGTATACTGTTTATTTAAATTATACACAAACGATTATATTACATTATTATTAAACAATGTAAAATTATTAACGTAAGACCGAAGTCGCGATAAGAAATTCATGGGTTAAGTAAGCTAAATAATAATAATAATAAAGAAAACAGTGAATTTGCGGCAAAGCAATGGACGGAGACACGACTTCATCGTTCCAATGTCTACGTCGCATGTATGTATATAGGTTATGTTTGCTCGAACTAAGCTATTTAATAATCAATTAGAGAAACTACACAAATAACATTGCTTATGGGAGCTGTTCGCAAATGTGGCGTTTTTTCATTATAAACTCAAAGAGATTAACCGCTCATTTAAAGAAATGAGTAATCGCAAAAAAAATATACATATATATAAAAATGTATGAGAAAACTCTACCCTAGGTGGTGTTCTTAGCGTTAATATATATACATATGTATTCAAACATTTATCATTCATTACATAGGTCATGTAAAAAACATATTTCATACCAGTTTATTGCAGATTCGCTCACCATTACATAACATAACATAATATACAATGTAAATCCATTATGAAATGCAGCTTGTTTTCATGCCAATCACAATTGTAAATATTCCGTATAAAGAAGCCGTTATAGTAGTGCGTATATTTTCGAGTTTTATTATTGTTTTTACTAAAATACTTTACGATTGTTCTTTCAAAAGTTGAGCCGTGCGAAAGTAGTGGAAAGAGTGCAAGAGTTAGGTGACACGCCAAGCTCTTTAAATTTTGTAATGCTTTACTTTTCTAACCATTTATACACACACACACATATGTGACTGGTGGCAGCTATGCATGATTTAATACACTTTTATTAGTTTGGCTGAGTTTAACTTTAGATTGCATAAATTAAACACAGTTACTTTTCATGAAAATAGATGTTGTATGATCTTTTCGAGGGGCGCAGCGGATGCAAGATTTTGTGAGAAATGCTTCAAACTCACGCCCGCCGCTCCCCTTTCGCAATAAGCTCTTTGAAATACAATAAAAATAGAGGAATAGCAACATACATACATACGCACTCTCAACTTTGACAGAGAAAACTTCGTTTTGAATGTAAAATAAATCGTAATAAAAATATTGAAACTAAAAAACGCATATTTTCTTTCCGCATTTTCCAAACTGTTATAAAACACACACGCATACATACATACATTATGTATTACAAGGTATCACTTGCAATTTATTTCCACACAAATAGATTTATTTACATGAAAGAGTATACAAAATTTGTCAACGCGTCAAGAGTTGTTGGACCAAGTTATATAATTTCTTTTACACGAAATTTATCCAAAAAATAAAAAAGAAAACTGCAAGGAACAGAAAACATCTAGCGGCGACGACGGCGTGAGCGCGATCGTCTGCCACGACTACGGCGCCTCTTACTGCCGCTGCGGCGTCGCCTCCGGCCACCTCGGTCGTATATGCCTCCACCCTCCTCATAATCAGCGGCATCTGTCGGCTGCATGTAAAATAAGAATGCAAAAATTGTCATTAATTGTCATTACCGATCGAGTCAGCACATGTGCACGTCGTCATGGCTTCCACTCACCTGCAGTTTACGCGATTTTCTTGTGGCCACAACATCGTCCTCCGAGCTGGAGATACTCAGCTCATCCGACAGCTCGTCGTGATGGTCGTTCTCATGATAATCGTAGTTGTGGCTACTTTTACGTGTGCTTGTCGTAGCGCTTGTCGTAGCGCTTTTCGTTTTACTCATTTCCTCGATTTTCACTGCCTCTCTGGTCTGTTTGTTGATCGCTGAGCCGTCGACAGCCTTGATAGTGATCTTTTGTTTGTGTCGTTCTCGTCTCAAACATGCGCGTTCGTCCTTTTTCTTATCTGCCTTTTTATTTCTTTTTTTTTGCACAAACTTTTTAACGGTTTTTGCAATTAAAAAACTAGTTGGAATTAAATTTTTTTGCACTTTAAAATTTTTTTTATTAATATATTAGAAAAAAAATGTTATAAAACGTTTTTCAAGTTCGAGACAATCTATCGAATGAGAAAATTTATGAAATTTACAAGTCAACTGTTTTCGAAATCTAGTCATCCTTTAACGGTGTCTACGATTGGAAATGCATAAGTATCGGTTTATTTTAAATACAGTATAGGATGGATACTTGAAGCAGAAATAAGAGACAATGGGGTGGCAACGAAAGAATCGAATTTTAAATTGCGCACCGACATCCCGGGGCTGGAATCGCGAATACAGCGACCATTACAGTTTTTGCGTCTCTATCATACGGCGCATTCGGCTTGTAAACGACACGATATACCGGCGAATGAGGTATGGAAATTTATTTTATCCACAAACATACATATTATATTAAATATATCTATGTATATATACAAAAGATCGCGGGCGACGCCGATGAACATCAAATACTTACTGCGGCAAGGTATTACTACGACAGACCAAGACCAGACAGACTTCTAACGAGAGTAAGTGTTGACTTGACTTGACTTGCAGGCATAAGATCATATTAGTTACTTTAAACTTTTTATTTAATTTAGGTTTTGAATGACCTCTACCACCTTTTCCGATTTTACATCTGTAAGGATATACAGCTGGCATTGGATGCAGAGCTTACAGCTATGGATATTTTTTTTGTATAAAAAGGAATGGTTTTCTTTTGATTTTGTGGCTGAGTCTCGTTTCGTTTTTTTTCCAAGCAACGATACTTAAAGAAAGGGTCTTTGGCAAGTCTGATGCATTTTTGAGTTTGGTGAACACATCCGATTCGGTAAAGCCTCCTACACATTCTACAAGGAAAGATGAAACCATATGTAATTATAAATTTCCATCAATGATAAAAACACGAAAAACTTACCAAATAGTAACGCATTAAAGTGCTTCACTTTCTTCATTTTTAATTAGTCTTCTCATATGCCTTTTCGATAATATTAATATTATTTCTTTATTCAAAGTTTAAACACAAAATTTAACAGAACTTTTAATTAAGATAACAGCTCACCTAAACACAACCAACTTTCTGCAAATTTTCTTCAAATGCTTGACGATTTGACGAAATAACTTGTATTTGTTGTTTACATATTGTACTCGTATTGTAACGTTTTTCATGTACTTACTTGATTGTAAATATGAACGCAGTAGAATTTAACCGCATTGCTTACTTTTATGCATTACCTAGTATCGAAGAATTCCACATAGAACTTTCTTCGGAGCATTCTTCAAAGAAAAATGTAAGCGGTGAACCATTATCCCGCTGGGAAGCTCTTTGAAATACAATAAAAATAGAGGAATAGCAACATACGTACATACGCACTCTCAACTTTGACAGAGAAAACTTCACGCATACATACATACATTATGTATTATAAAGTATCACTTGCAATTTATTTCTACACAAATCGATTTATTTACATGGAAGAGTATACAAAATTTGTCAACGCGTCAAGAGTTGGTTGGACCAAAAAATAAAAATAAAATAAATAATGTTACAATTTCTTTTACACGAAATTTATCCAAAAAATAAAAAAGAAAACTGCAAGGAACAGGAAGCATCTAGCGGCGACGACGGCGTGAGCGCGATCGTCTGCCACGACTACGACGTCTCTTACTGCCGCTGCGGCGTCGCCTCCGGCCACCTCGGTCGTATATGCCACCACCCTCCTCATAATCAGCGGCATCTGTCGGCTGCATGTAAAAAGAAGAATTCAAAAATTGCCATTAATTGTCACTACCGATCGATATGCACGTCGTCAAGGCTTACGCTCACCTGCAGTTTGCGCGATTTTCTTGTGGCCACAACATCGTCCTCTGAGCTGGAGATACTCAGCTCATCCGACAGCTCGTCGTGTTGGTCGCTCTCATGATAATCGTAGTTGTGGCTACTTTTACGTGTGCTTGTCGTAGCGCTTTTCGTTTTACTCATTTCCTCGATTTTCACTGCCTCTCTGGTCTGTTTGTTGATCGCTGATTGCGCCTCAGCCGCCGACAGCTTTGATAGTGATCTTTTGTTTGTGTCGCGCTCGTCTCAAACATGCGCGTTCGTCCTTTTTCTTATCTGCCTTTTTATTTATTTTCTTCGCACAAGCTTTTTAACGGTTGTTGCAATTAAAAAACTAGTTGGAATTATATTTTTTTGCACGTTTAAATTTTTTATTCAAATATTAAAAAACATTTTATAAAACGTTATTCAAGTTCGAGACAATCTATCGAATGAGAAAATTTTTGAAATTTACAAGTCAACCATTTTCGAAATCTAGTCATCCTTGAAAGGTGTCTATGATTGGAAATGTACAAGTACAGTATAGGATGGCTTCTTGAAGCGGAAATAAGCGACCAACTTTTAAAAGATGATACATTTGCCTCATCTGCATGATTAAACCTGGCTAGTACCAGCGTTCTGTGCAAGCTGATTCTAGCGGGTAATTTCGAAGCCATTCTTCACTTGCCACCTTCCTCCGTATTGAATATAGCCAGAAGCTGGGTGTTCTTCTGTTCAGTGGTTCAAAGATGGATTTACGGCGAGAAAAATTTGAATAATTACCGGAAAACCCCCCAAAACAGCCCATTTGTTATTTCCATGCAAACGAATGAATGTTTGTTTGTTGGTAACGCTAAGAGAACGGCTGCACCAATCCTGAATGATTTCCTGATGAAATTTCAGAGGTTGTTCGTTGTGGATCGGGGAAGATTTAGAAATAAAAATACCTTACACTTTTCATGAGGAAAAGTCGGAAAATTGGACTATTCCAAAAAGTAACTTTTTTCATACAAATTTTTTTTCAATTTTTGTTTGTTTTGTTATTCAATATTTTTATTTGTATTTCAATTTATTTGAATCATTCAATTTCGGTCGCTTGCTTTTCCATTTCGGCTACTCAAAAAAAAAAAAATTATTCAGGGGAAACGCTATGTGTGTTTCACACAAAGTGATTAATTACAGAAAGAAATTTGTTACGATGCCACGAAGAGGTCGCGCTAATATCGGTCGGCGTTCTTTTTGGCATCAGCATCCATTGGTTGCCCAAGTACTCCCAGGATGCCATGACATACATATGTACGTGCGGAATTATGGATCGCGGTCAATCAGCAAGCGATCGTCACGATGTCTCAGCACGACTTTTCAAACAACAGTTACGATGTTTGATGAGCTTTATCTTGAAGCAACGTATATGTGGTGCTGTTAGATGCTAGATGTACTCTGTTGAGTGGCAAAGGAGAGGTTTGCCACACGCATATATTCTTCTTTGGATGGTGCATGGTGGTTACGGTGCAACAAAATTAACATTGACGAGTTTTTTCTCAACTTTTGTCAGTGATCTGTTTGCAAGAACATTGCTCTATTTGGAAATATCTTGTTATTATATACGGAATGCATCGTCGAAGAAATAGTTACGCAGAAAGCAAGGCCAACCAGTGGATGGACATCCAGGTGTGTTCTCAACTAATGCATTAAAACGAATATTACATCATCTTCGCTAAAAATTGGAAATGGGTCAATTCCGGTTGATACTTCCGGTGGTTTGATATCAATTCCATCTTCGCTTTATCAATTCACGAAAAATGAACTCATCACGAATGTTCGGACATTGGCCAAATTATCGTAACTACGATTCCTTAAGTGCACACGCAATGTTAGCTGCTAAAATACCGATGTTGTTGGCTTAAACTGGAAGATTCAAAGTCAAATTCCGGGAGACTTGCGCTCATACAAATCGATCGATCGTCTTGACAATGAAGACGACGCCGGATCCTTTGCTTCTCAAAGTTGGATCTGTCGTTATTATGTTCCGCAATCTGCGCTATCGAATACAAGGGGGCAGAATGATTGATTCTAAGAGTTCCTTTGAGTTCTAACGATTTACCATTTCAGTTCAAACGTATTTAGTTTTCAGTGAAAATTGCATTTGAGATGACAATCAACAGGACACAAGGATAGTCGCATAAATTTGGAAATGCTATGTTTTTCACACGGCCAGATATATGTACATACGTGGCGTGCACACGAGTTAGAAAACCATCTTTTCTGTACACCGTAAGAAAGTAAAAAAGTGTTGTTTATCAAGCTGTGTTACATCGAAAAAAAAATGAAATGATAAATTTTCATATCAAAACACATAATTTCACGCAGGACAATGGCTGCGGGGTAAGCTAGTAAATAAATAAATTTATTCTTTACATCTCTTGAAAATTTGTAAATAATTTCCGCTTGCTTTATCTTATCTGTTTTTTATATTTACTTACATACTAATACATATACACACATACATACATGCACTTTAGTCTGCATATTGTACATACATATGTAAGTACATTGTCACCTAAAATGCAAAATAACGTATCATCAAAAAATTCGAAATTGAGTATCTTATTGATTACTATTCACTACTTCAAGTTACATACATAATATTACATACATACATATGTACATATGTCCAACATTTTCAGGTTCTGCGTTCATATATTACCCAGTTTTAACCAATATTAAAATTTTTTTCACTCGTGTTCCATTTTATTTCGTGTTTCATTCACGCCACTGTACATTTTTGAAAATGTTACGTTATTTTGCATTTTAGGCGACGATATAGTAAATAACTCGTTAATAAAATTCCACCATTAAGAAAGTCATCTCAATAAATTACAATGCAAGCATCTAAAAGCACAGAAGAACCGAGTAATATAAATAAAAGTCTCATGCATATAAGAATCTACACACACATAAATATACATATGTATGTATGTATATAAGCGAATACGAACACACGCAATGCACTCGGCACACGCAAAATCAAAATGTAAACAACCCCACTGGCGAATAGCAAAACAAAATTCGATTGACATGCACATACACATACACACATTTCATGTAAACAACAGTAACTTTCAAGAATCGCGCCGGTTGTCCCCACATTTATCAGCTTATTGGTATTCCACATGTTTTCTGCCCTCTTCCGCATTTCAGCTGACGGCGCAGCAGTGGATGAGGTGAGGGTGGCAGATACACACACCCAAATAAGCGGGTTGTTATAGGAGGCATTCTCTCCATAGATGAATGTGCAGAAGAACAACCCTTACAGAGATGATTATGGCCAAAACAAAACAGTTGAGGTGACCAGACGTTAACATTTGTAAATAATCAGTTCATTAAAGAAAATTTCAGAAGTTTTATTAAATCGGGTATAGCGGGTCTTGATAACTGTATCTATAAGTTGCACGTGGTTGTTGTGAAAGACAGAAGCATTTTAAGTTTTTTTTTTGCTTTATCTAGCTGTAATTTCACGATTTTTTCTAACTTCCTGCTTCCAAGAGGATAGCGAGTGACGCGAAAATGACTGCTCAGTGAGTGCACATATGCTTTTATACGTACATATATGTATTTACATCGTAACAGTGTAGGAGCGAGTGGAGAGATCGGTGATAATTCCTCCCAGAGATTGCAAGCTTTTAGTATAGTCGTCTTAAAATGGTCACCTTATCGCAGAGAATGTCAAAAGTTTGGAATTTTCTTAAACGAGTATATAGTAGCCGTAAGTATGATATTTAATTCCAAAAAAGCTCGCCAGTTTTGTAGTTTGGTCACCTAAATTGCTGCTTCCGACGTCGTACAAAACAAACCGCCTAGCGACGCAGACGGCATTTTAGCCACCACACGAATTTAGTTATCATTTCGTCGTCTTCCCGTTTGGGGGTGTTGCATGTCTAACAGTTTGTCACTGCGCGCTTTTTGAAACTTTTGCCGGTCGCGTGCTCGTGAGCAGACATCAAACAAGAAAGAAATGAAAATTGTGAACCAAAACAGTGCGAATAAATGGTGAAAATATAGTGCCAAAGTATGTTTGTATGTGTCTGTGGTTTATGTGAATTCAAATTGTTAATAAATGTGCGCAATTGTAAGTGAGTCTCTTTTGCATTCTGAAGCCTTTGCATATCCATAGACATCCTAAATCACATATACGCACCCAGATGCGTTTGTGTGTGTGTGTGTGTAGATGTAAATTTCGAGGGAGCATTACCATGCATGCAGTGCAGAAGCGTGTTTGCATGAGTATGTCCCAGTAAAGGCCGGCTTTGTAATTTTCAGTCCTTCGGTTGACTCGTCGACTGCCTTATCGACTTTAATGCCATTTACCTTTGTTATGATAATATTATATGCAGTTTCAGGCGTTGTGGACACTGCCGGTCCGGTAATTAAAGGTTTCCGACCCTCTATGTCTATTGTTGTGGTTGTTGTGTGGTCGCGGTCGTTGCACGCTTCATCGACGTCACCAAACGTGTACTAACGGACGTCATATATTGTTTACCGGCGACTGGCGCCGTCACGCTTCCATTCAATTATTAACGTGCTTTATAGTAGTTACTTAGCTCCTTTATAAGCGGTGGATTTGCGTTTCAGTATTGATTTTTCACCAAACTTTGTGGCGGCCTGGCCGGTTGCCGGCCCGAAGTGTTGTAAAGTGTGGAAAGTTGAGAAAAGCTGAGAGGCGATGTTTGCACTCAACACCTAATGAAGTGGCTTAACTCAAGTGAAGTGCCTAAAGAAATTCATGCCGAACAACATCTTTGGATAAACAAAAGGAATGTTGAAGATTTAGTGATATTCTTTGTAGAAGCTTTAAACTAAATGTACATATGTATGTGAATTATTTAAACGCACGTACGTTTATTTAAGGATGTGAGGATATCATAGACCTTTAAAATAATTCCCATAGCGCCATTATTGTCAGACAACCTTTAAAGACTAATATATTTGCACTGCTCGTGAATTCTTTTCTACAAGTTTTGTTTGCGTTCTAGGACAATTTGGTAACACATGTGAATATTTATTTGGAACATTGGTAATTATACCCTGAACAGGATATATTGAGTTTTCCTCGCAGTTTGTAACACCTCGAAAGAAGCGTCGGAAGTTTTTAATTCGTATCTTATTCTAAATCATTTTTGACTTTTTTTGTTAAGAAACAAAATTTCTTATAGGAGAGCGAAAACGCTTGATAATTCAAATTATGGTTCTTCTATGCCCAGCGATATATGTATGTAAGGGAATTCCTCATAAAGGTAGAAACATACCGAACATTTAATGAAATTGCATTGGAAATTAATTCGTTTTAAAGAAAACTTCGTTGTACAGAAGTTTGATTGTACTTATAACAGGTTTTCCAATAGGGATGACATACAAGTAATTTGTAAATGTCGTTTTGGACATTTTTAATATATCAGCAAACAAAGATATACGCAACAACAACGTTTACAAATTGTTCGACTCAAAATAATAATAAATTAAGAAATGAGGCTTACTTTCATCTGAGTGATGCGGTAAATAAACAAAACTGTCGATGCTGGTGAGAAGAATATCCACAAATTATTCATGAACAACCATTATATTCACCTAAATTAAGAGCTTAGTGTGGTTTTTGGTCTGTTGGAATCATAGGTTCGTACTTCTCTCGAAATGAAGCTTGTGGCACTGTTACTGTCAATGGAGTGCGGTATAGATCGATGATAACCAACTTTTTATGGCCGCAATTGGAAGAAGTTGAGCTTGAAAACATCTGGTTCCAACAAGTCGGGGCTACGTGGCACATAACCGAATTATTGCGAGAAAAGTTTGAAGATTCGATTAGTTCAATAAGTTGTTACACTCATTGGCTTCGAAGAAGTTGTGATTTAACACCAACAAACTACTTCTTGTGGGGTTATCTGAAGTCATTGGTCTTTAGCGATAAACCAGATTCTCTTCATGCTTTAAAAATCAAGATTGAAAGTGCTATTCTTGACATACGACTTGATTTAGCGGAAAGAGTACTTGAAAATTAGATTCATCGAATTCGTTCCTGCAAAAGAAGTCGTGTAGGTCATTTGGATGATGTTATATTCGAAACTTAATTGTGTCGATTGTACTTCACTTTAAATAAAAAAAAAATTGAATATCCTTAAAAATTAGTGTATGTGTGTTGTTCCTTAAATCATATCATTCTTATTGGAAAACCCTGTACATGATGTATGTATATTAGGGTGATTCAAAAAAATTTTTTTTTTTTTCAATTGGTACTCGCAAAAATAGGTTCCTAGACACCTCTAAGAAAGCCTCTCCAAATATGAGTTTTTAATTGTAACGGGAAGGTCCTCCGCCTAACGGTTTTCTATTTTTTCTTATTATCAGATAGAAAAATTTATATCTCGCTTCCAACTACTTGAAAAAATATTTTGTTAATTAGGTTTTGTAGGAAATTGAATGCTCTAAAATATGGTCTCTTATGATTTTTTCGTAAACCCAACCGTTTAAAAGATATTAACGGTTGAAATTTGACTATTTTTGGAAAAATTCTTTTTTTCTTATTATTATTATTAAAAGATTTTTGGAGAGGCTTTCTTAGAGGTGTCTAGGAACCCATTTTTCAGGGTACCAAACGAAAAAAAAAAAAATTTTTTTTGAATCACCCTAATATGCATTGATGTTTGACGATGAATATCTCGTAAACGCTTAACTTAATCGAAATATCGTAGTAGACCATTTTTATAGAGCAGTAAATTTCCTACAAAACTTTGTGTATCATCATTCATAATAATTTTTTTTCATTGAGTTATAAAATTAATAAGAAAAAAGAATTTTTTCCAAAAATAGTCAAATTTCAACCGTTAATATCTTTTAAACGGTTGGGTTTACGAAAAAATCATAAGAGACCATATTTTAGAGCATTCAATTTCCTACAAAACCTAATTAACAAAATATTTTTTCAAGTAGTTGGAAGCGAGATATAAATTTTTCTATCTGATAATAAGAAAAAATAGAAAACCGTTAGGCGGAGGACCTTCCCGTTACAATTAAAAACTCATATTTGGAGAGGCTTTCTTAGAGGTGTCTAGGAACCTATTTTTGCGAGTACCAATTGAAAAAAAAAAAAATTTTTTTTTGCATCACCCTAATGTATATACAACAATATACCTATAAAACATATTAACATAAGTAAGTCTGTATATACATATGAGTGTTGAGACGTGCATTAAATATAAAAAAGTAGATCACTCACTTCCTTGGAAAAACGTGTTTACGTGCCTTTGGCGTGTTCAAACCTGTCCATTATGGATTTAAAAAGTTGCTTTCACGCCAAAGGGCGAGCAGAAATGATGATGTAAATACGAAAGGGGTGGGATATGAGTAAGAGCACGAGGCCATAGTAATTGGCGTTGTAGTGGAGGTAAATTAGTTTGTTTGCGAGCAAATTAGAGCTAATAATCATTTTTACAAATATCGAAAATTAATGGAATTTCACTATAGAAGGGTAATTGTTAAAAGGGGAACACACACCTTGAGGTGAATAAATTGCATTTGAGGGTGCATGCGATTATTCATATGTATGTATGTATGTATGAGCGCGTGCAAATTGCTTTTGAAATAAGCGGAAGTAATAAAATTATTTACCGGGCATGAAATAGACTCTGGCATTGAAGGCCGGAAGTAGTCTATGATTAAACGGGATTTTCGCTTTGGCCCCCACAAATGTTTACGCAGAAGCCACGGTGAGAGCTTCAACGTGTAATTCGATGAAATGAGGGCGGAAATTAAAATTGTGAGTAAAAACAACGGTAAACAAATAACAGTACAAGAAAGAGGTTAAAAGAGTACAATCTCATTGAGTGCGATTCGAACCTGCGACCATTGATACTACATACCAACACTCTACCCATCACGCCACGTCCACTTAAAATTTGAAATGATAATTCTTAGTACAATTACATCGTCATTAACATCTATATTCGTTGCATACTTTAAGGCGTCACGAACAAAATGCATTTCTACACTGTGAAAATTAGCGTACATGAAACACTAAAGAGACATTAAAAACGAAAATGTGTAAACCATTTCAATAGCACAAGAACTGTAAAAATATAAATCATATGTTGCCCAAAAGTACCTTAGCAAGGCTTTTACGCTGTAGATAGCATTTTATGCTGGTCTGTGGGTTGCTCGTAGTGGTGTATTTTCGGTGCAAGGCTTACATACAATCGCATCCCTGCAAGCGTAGTGAAGTGTAGTAGCGGCATGTGGAGCGGTTTCGATCGTTGCAGTTCCCGTGGCGTCGATATTCAAAGCACCAACAATGCTGGGAGTAGCCAACAGGAGACTCTGGCCGAAATTGAACACATATCAACGATAGCCGGCTCGCTGGTATCAATTGCTTCCATATCACATACACACACACAAGTACGTTATGTGAGTATGACAATGGCTTTTGTAGAGAGTCGACTGAATGGCCAGTTCAGGAGCATTTTTAATATTCTTACTTTGTTTCATTTACTCACTGTAGCAATGTACAAACGATGCCGGTTATGAGACTGAACACACCTCACTCAATTCGGACTTTGATGAAGCGGAACTGCGTCGGGAGTTGCTGCGTGATGTAAGCCAATATATGTTATTAACGCTTTAATAATCACCTATTAATGCTTTTTTATGCTTCTTTCAGAAATGGAAATTGTTGTTCGATATGGTAAGGCACTTCACTATATTTGTACGCTACATTTTATTGTTTTATATGGCCAATCATATCATGTATAATATCTAAAAGAACGCATACTGGTATTTTTGCTTTCCTCACAATTTCTTTTGGAGTGTAATGCAGTTTCATTTATATGTGTGTATTGCTTTAGCGGAGTGTGCGCTACCATGCATTCAATTCAAACGATAGGTACTAGATTGCAGGTTCGAATCCCAAGTGGGTATACCAATTTATTCATTATTTTATTTTTTTATTTTTTATTTTTACAGCTTAAAAACTATTTTTTTTTAATTAATTTTTTTTAACTAATTAAAATTAGTTGAACCCAAACAGCTCACTGAGAGACTTTTTATAATCTCGCAACACGTTGCTAGAGAGTATAAAAGTTTCGTTCACCTAACGGTTGTATGTATCACCAAAAACTAAGTGAGATAGATATAGGGCTATATAGTATATATATAAATGATCAGGATGAAGAGATGAGTTGAAATCCGGGTGACTGCCTGTCTGTCCGTCCGTCCCTGCAAGCTGTAACTTGAGAAAAAATTGAGATATCTTAATGAAATTTGGTGTATATGTTACTTGGTAAAAAAGTAAGGACGAGTACGTAGACGGGCGTAATTGTACCACTTCCACACCTACAAAACGCCATTAAACGAAAACCTATAGAGTGCCATAATTAAGTAGTAAAGTAAGATATAGAACTGTAATGGCACAGAGACGCAGGGGATCGCTGTAGCAAGGGCAACTGCGGCATAAAAAATTTGAAAAAGTGGGCGGCACTCAGTCCTATAAAAGATTTAATATCTTTGAAACCGTTCAAGCCAAAATAATTAAATTCGTTCAAAATAAATCTTATAAGAACTCCAACCGACGATGTGGAAATCAATTCTACCGGATCGTAACCCCTCCTCCCCATGTAACGGTACTGTTAAAAACTACTAAAAACGCGATAAATCAGTAACCAATAATTTCACAGACATTAAATTTTACCACCGATATGGTATTAGACAGCTTTATAAGAGTCGAGGTCAAAATTAGAAAATGGGTGTGGCATCGCTCTCTCTCCGGTGAAATCACGAATATCGGATTCTGCTCGACCGATTTCAACTAAATTCGACACATTTTATTTTATTTTGACATATTTTAAAGAAGTGTGAAAATGGACGAAATCGGAATAAGACCACGCTTACTTTCCATATAACATACATATATATAAATTCGATTTGATTCTTTTACTTTCGAGGGTACAAATCAAGAAGCAATTAATATAACGAAACAAAATCCTGAGCGAATAGTGCTTTTGAGGTGTGCCATATTACTACTAAAAATTTCCCAAATCGAACCAAAACTGTTCAAGCACCTTAAGGTATTTGCCTGGCATTGGTCCTGGCAATTTGCATGAGTATGAAATGTTCGGTTACACCCGAACATAGCCCTTTCTTACTTGTTATTCTATTTCACGACAGGAAACATAACACAGTACTTGTGCTATATTCGGCTGGGTATTGGTCGCAACTAAAAATTTTTTCAAAATATTGAGTCAGAAGTAGTAATGTAATTTCTCTCTTTTTCGCAGTTAGTTTCCAAAATCTTAATGTTTGTCTTCGAAGTTCGAAATCAAGTTTATTGAAATCATCATTATTGGTCGCAACCAAAAATTTTTTCAAAATATTGAGTCAGAAGTAATAATTTAACTTCTGCGTTCTTCGCAGTTGGGCTCCAAAATCAAAATGTTTGCTTTCGAAGTTCGAGATCAAGCTTATTGAAATCATCATTATTAACTGGCCTCAGTTTTGAAAATTCCTCCTAACATAATGTGTGCTCTATAGTGGTAGCAGGCATATAGTATATTGTAACGGTGGTATAATTGTTATTATTAGTATAATTAACACTAAAATACAAGTACTAATTTAACGTTTTCATTAGAGAATATACTTTTTGACTCCGTAATTTTCCATATTTTTCTCCTAAAAACAGTTCGATCCCGAGGGTTTTGGTGAGATACCAGTTGATGACTTTGTGAAGGCATTAAAATCTCCCGAATTTTTATCACAAGTGCCTATGAATAAACGTGAATTGCTACATGAACGTGCGAAAAAGGCACAACCGCCGATCGGACCCGGATATGTTACCTTCCAGGATTTCGTCAATGTGGTAAGTGGTCTCAATTCTTAAACGTAAAGCTTATTACTATGGAACTAAGGAGGCGAGTCAAAAATTTGCGTACTTTTCATCTTTATTGTGATGAGAGATTAAATTTTTCAAAAACGAGTTAAGTGGTCACTTAAGGCAAGTTACTTAATAAGAAATATTTACTATGAAAATTTAATAAGAATAAGTTTATGATCCTGAGAAAAATTCCAAAGATTGTCGTGTCATCTCGTGACCTACATGCAAGGCCGAAAAGAGAAAACCGGGGTCCGAGAATGATTGAAGTGAATTGTTGGAGAAATAAATTTACAAAACATTCTTGCAGTGCGTAGGGTCCTCTTGAAAACTCCAGAGAGGGAGGAATTTTCCGCAATATCTTCCTCTTTACTCCACGGCCCACAAGTTACTTCTTATAATTAACTTTTTCATGTTAGCGAGATCGAGCAGAAGTATACTATCAGTAGATGAATTAAACCTTGGCCTTTGTATGAAGTCCAGTTGTATCTTGGGTCCTTCTAAGCTGAAGCTCTTTACAAACGTATAACGTTTTCTAAATGGAAGTCAGATCCTTTGGTTCCTCCGTTTCTGTAGCTTTTATATTTGAAAGTCATGAGAAGAAAATACACACGCACACATTCTGACTTGGCTCTGTAAATGCAGCTATGGCTTTTGTTTTAGGTCCAAGGCTCCCTTCCTTACACACACAAATGTAAACATGCACACATTGAGACTTGATAATTTGGTTTTTGTGCAGTTTTGGCAAATATCCTTTGCCTAATTTGCACTTTGCATATTTGCGTCCTTTTTGTTTGTGTTCATTTCGGCCATTGGCCTGCTTGCCTGCCTGCCTTCTTGTAGGAACCTGGTATTTAGGTGTGCGTGTGCACATACATAAGTGCACATGAAGACCTACTTACACTCAAAAGAGAATCTCCGACAATTGCTATTCCATTAAGAGCCACATCTTGCTTGTTTGTATACACACACACATGCGTACATATTTGCATTGGCTACTCCTTTATTGCAGTGGCTTTGGAATGGTTCTTAAGTAGCTGTTGTTGCCACACAGGTGCATGTGTGCGTGTGTGCATGCGTGTTCATATTGATATTTACATGCATTGCTATTATTGTTGTTATTGTCATTAGAATTGTTCAGATTGCGGGCGTTGATGTTTACCTCTTTCTGCTTCAAGAAATTCAATTCAATTCGATTTGATGCGTTCAACTGCCGTTAGATTTGTACTACCCAAGCGCATGTGTGTGTGTGTTCCTTCAACAAATATGCGCTAGGATGTTTGTTGCCGTTGCTGTTGTTAGTAAATGTTGTTACTGACAAGTGGCATGCATTTTATGTTTTTTGATTGATATTTCATTTGAGTTGTTGTTATCGCTTGTGTACATTTATTAATTTGTTGACAAACGGTAAATATTGTAAAAAGAAAATTCCCACAAATTGTTTTCGGATAGGTATTGGACACTCTCTCTCTGCATATTTTTTATGCATTTATTTTTCGGGCATTCAAGGCTAGCGTATTGTAAAAAAGAGCAACGTTTGTTTTTGCTTTTGAAAGCAGTTAATTACTGTGGTAAAATTGTTTTCAAACATACTTGTTGTGCCTTTAATTCAGCGGAGAGAATACTAGTTGAGCACCTCATTATCTCCATAAGATTATCCTGGCATCTCATCTGAAGAGAAGTTTTCAATCTTATGTTTATATTGGATTTAACGGCATCTTCTCGACAGACTATCAAAGTGTTTATCGCGAAAATCTTTCACATAAAAATCCATCAGCCCTTCGGAAAATTCTTGCAAGTAGCAAGTTCCACAATTTGAATTCAATATCTTTTAAGAAAGTTGAGCTGAATGTGTTTTCGAAAATAAAATTACTGTTTCTGAAGTCCTTGACAGTTCAGGACACTTGCAGGTAACACCGTTGTGATCTGTGCAAAAATGTTCTCCTTGACTTCGCTTTAATTTCTTGAGAAGGTTTCAATTTTAGAAGGAAACCAAAAAAAATTACATCATGTTAATGTGCAAAATGTGCTCATAAAACGATATTCAGTCTTCTGGTCTGTGAAGCCAAGATGTTCACATTTTCTTTGCTCGAAAGGAATATCTTTATGAATATTGAGAAGAGAAAGACCGTTCAATCTATCTTCACTAGTTGCATTCCTCAAGTGAGTTTTGAGCGGCGAATTGTTGAAAACGATCTTTCACTGACAAGATGCGCCTGGAATAACTTCTCGAATAGTAGAGGGCCGAGAATCGTTCTTCGAGTGACGTCTTGCGAACGAATGTCATTACAGTCGTCTCACCATCGGAATGACAATCCTCCAAGTAAGAACAATGGTCTCATTGTAGTACAATCTATGTACGGTTGAAATCAAAAAGAGAGCGTTAATTAACTTATTCCGTGATTGTACGACTTTGCGACAGTTGCCTATTATATCGAATGATGTATGTAACTTATAGAGTTTGGTTTTCGATTGTCGAGAGAGGATTTGACTGTTTGTTGGCAGGAGATATTTTGTCTTGGCCTCGTTCACTACCAGACCCATTTGCTTCGCATCCTTATCCAGTTCGGTGAAAGCAGATCTAACGGCGCGGTTGTTGAGGCCAATGAAATCAATAGCATCGACGTACGCCAGCGGCTGTACACTCTTATAGAAGCCCTACAGTTCGAATAATTATCTCCAGAAGTATATTGAAGAATTTGTACGATAGGGAGTCGTTTTGTCTGAAACCTCATTTTTCACGAACCTAACGAAGCTTTTCGTATTGGGCAACGTCCGTTTACAAAGCCGTGTTAGATTTGCGGGGATATCAAATTCAGTCAAAACGTCATAAAGGCAGATTCTTTTCGTGCTGTCGAAAGCAGTTTTGATATCGACGAAGAGGTGGTGCGTGTCGATTCTCTTTTCACAGGTCTTTTCCAAGATTTGGCGCATGGTGAATATCTGGTCTGTTGAGGCAGTTGTGGTTTGAACCCCTAAATTCTCCCCTCTCGTACGCCTCTGCCGAAACATCTTCATGTGGATCATTTTGGTTTTAAGTCATGACAGTCGATATATTTGATTTTTTAGGTGTTCTTTTACAGTCCTGAAAAGATTGTAAGGTTAAGTTTGGTCCATGCCCACGATCACGGCATTGAAGTGATATACTCGTATTCGTATTTTTTCTCTCATCGTAAACTTCTTAAAGGTAGATAGATTAAAGCAGACGAATACCACAAGGTTATCCCAAGGTTATCCATTAGGTGATCCAAGAAGGGTGCAATAAGATCTAATAATATTAAAATTCTATTAAAGCTATCTGCCTGTGCTCCTTGCTCAACTCACTGCTCAGCTAGGGTTCAATACTCCATTTTTGCACGATCTGTGCAGATCATGTGCCAGTAATTGCCCAGTGATTAAAGATTCATTCAAGTATTATAATTCATTCGGTTGACGCTTGCAATGCGCAGATTCTATGAATGAATTCTCCACCGATTGCTAATTAATGACTAATTTATTCCAGTGCTACCAACAAATAACAACTGCAAATGCAAGAAAAGCTTCATTCTAGCAGCATGATAGAGCACTAGCCACATGCTACACGCCATATGCAACATGTAGCATGCGTGCCGCGGTTGCTGTTGAAGGAACGCGGTGTGGCGATTATTCAATCTGCAAAACGATTACCATTTATGGCATGGCATTGATTTACTAAAACCGATGGCGCACGCGCCTATTCCTCAGCCGACAAGCGTCCGACAATTGCATTCGGTCGATGGGCTCAACCGGTAGCCGGCAGGCGATCGACGCCACCGCCTCTCGCCTGGCGCTTGCATGCAATCCGTTCCGTGTTGCGGTTCTTCATCGCATTTTCTACACAAGCACATACAAACATACATACAAATACGAATACACATTCATTTCAATAGAAAATGTTCGCCTTCACCTGCCAGCATCTAGCGCCAAACAGAGCCGCGTGAAGCTGACGACGGCTTCAATGATGTCCCCGGAGCCATAAGCGCGATGCAGTTGCACCTAGTAGACACCGCCAGCACGCTCTGATTCTGTTCACAGTTCGTCTCTTACATTACATACATACATACGAGCCGCTGTGATCCGTTGTGATTGATGTATAATGCAAGCGGGGAACGATTCCATTGAAGAAAAAAACCAATTCACTTGTCCGCATGTTTGTACCTAAGCGCGCGCGCGTGTCGTGTTACAAACATATATTCAGCGCATGCAATCTGGCCGATGCTGCCAGTGATAATGATGTGTTGATGATGTTTATGATAATAATTTGCGAGATCAGCTCCAGCGCGCTTTGTGCATATTAAAAGAAATCGAGCAAATCAAGATGAACACCACAAAAGTGAAGAATAAATGCAAAGCGACGGAAAGCGGAGAAGCGCAAGCGCATGCGCATTGCGCACATCATAATCGCGTCGCGTGCCCAGCGATCGCTTGACGGCCGATGACTGAAGACTGCACGACCCCGAAGACTATGTTGTCGGCTAAGTTTATTCAATAAACTTGCAGCTGCAACGTTGCGCTTCTGTGCGGCAGACGGCACGGCGTGGCGTGGCGTGGCGAGGCGACGAACGCTGCACCGCGTAGTTGGGTGCATGGCTGTGGGCAATGGACGTGCAGCGGCGGCACTTGTTGCATTTTTTACCGTTTGCGCATTCCGACTTCATTCAGAACAAGATTCAGGAATTTCTTGGTGCGTGCTTGGCACAGGTCCTACAACAGCAACCCAACTACAGCAACACCAACAGCAGTTGTTCGCTTCGGCGTGCATTGAATTCAGAAACAAGAATGAGTTATGCAGTGGAGAATGCAACGCTGCCTCTTGCTTCTGATAATTTGATTGTGGCAGTTTATTACAATGTTATTGTTATTGCCGTAGCTATTGATGTTGTTGCTGTTTGTTCGCAGGTCATTCGTCGACTGTAATGTGGTTATGTGCTGCGCTCCGACGTAAAGCGAGTGTTTGTGGTGCCGATGTTTGTAGTGGAACGGACGCACTTTCCGAACATTCGCGTCGCAGTTGGGCAACAATTTATTATTGGATCCAGGAAAAAATATCCCACTTATTAAAAATTGCCTTGAATATTTTCATCAAAATTAAAATTTCAAACTACTTAATTGCTGAAGCTCTGCCGGTTTTGCTAATTCGAGTTCAACATTGCATGGTCTTTTTAAAATACCGTTGCGGAAAGCAAGGCCAGTGGCACTCAAGTTTTGGGACACTTCACCAAGCGGACTATGTCCGCTCTTATTTGGATTCAGAGCTCTCAAACCTGACAAATGCTTTCGACATGAAATAGGCTCAATATGATTAAAACTTTAATAGAATGGTCCAGGGGAAAAAATTGTTGGTGTTACCACACATGAAGTGAGTATAGAATGCAATCTAAATGTCTACCCACTGTGTGAGACGTATTTTTCATCAGTTTCTCTGACTCATATTACTCATTAGATTATTGGTTATTTTTTTATAGACAATTTGACCAGTATGTTATGAGAAAACTCTGTCAAATGCATACAGAGTTTGTCCGAAACCCTGAGTCTGAGGACTGAGTCGATTTAAAAAAGCAATCATTAGAATTCTTTAAAAACTTTCAAAATAGGCTCCTTCTGCGTCGATGCAGCGCTGCCAGCGCGATTTCCAAGCATTAAAGGCGTCACGGAAGGCATTCTCCGGAATAGCATTGAGAGCCAAGGTGCATGCTGCTTGGATCCCTTCTGTCGTCTCAAAAGGCTTGCTCTGCATCGGCCTTTTCAGGCAAGAAATCAAAACAAGTACGGGGGCCACTTCTGGGCTGTAGGGCGGCTTCGGAAGCGTTGGGATGCCGGTCTTGGTTAGATAGCACTTCACAAGAAAGGCGGTGTGAGCCAATCCAATCGGCTGCAATGTCTTGTCGGAATCGATTGATGTCTTCTAAATAATACTTTGAATATTATACATGTGATCGCTTTCAGGGAGTCGCTTCCTAGATCTGATTTCGCCAATTTAAGATTCGATAAAAGCTCATACAAACTCTGCAGACATATAAACTGGAGAAAGATCGTGTAAAGACACCCTTGCAATTCGAGGTCTCGTTGCTGGGTGTTGGCTGGGAACAGTAGTACTTCTTCTTACTCCAACTTGCTGCCGTCCCCGGCATACTTTCTAAAATATTTATGGATAGAATTTTAATAGAATTTACTGGTTATTTAATTTTTTTACTTTGGGCCATAATAATCTCCTTCTTTTGCTCTGGTTTTGACTCAAATGCGTCTGTCTATAAAATGCAATGCAGGTATTTCAATTTGTAATGATGAGCGATTTTTAATATATACAAGCCCATACTTTAGTAATGTCGCGCGGCTGTAATTCATGGAGGAAGAGATGTGTGGTTGTCAGGGCAAGACGGAGTAAAATGCAGGCTGATTGCACAATGAATGCATGCGCTTTTTGCGACTCCCGTGCACATTCCTGCATCTTAAGCGACAATGGCGACACGCCAGACCAGACGGCCTGCGCTCGGCCAGCTGGACGCACACGATTGACGCGCCGCCGCACAGCCAACGTTCGTTCAGGTGTAGCCAGTGAGTGTGGCGCTGTGCGCTCGCCACGATTACGCGTATATGTCATAACGTGCAACACATTTGTTGCCAACACAACCGTTACAACAACATGCGCCGCGCCAGCGATAATGGCAATGTGGCAAGAAGAAGTTGCAACTTTTTTCCATTGTCTTATCAGTAGCAAATCAGTTGCTGATGATCTGAGCCGCTGAAGTCGCTGTTTGTCGATCAACAATCAGCCCGACAGCCGGGTAGACAGACGGCTGGTGTTGATGCAGCTGGTAATAAGTTTGCAATTGACGACGCGGCGCGTGGTGTGCTCTTGAGTACGGTCGCCGTAAAAGGCTTTGTCACGTGCGATCTTTTGTTATAAATTCAGTAATCATACAATCGATGAGCTTGTATTGCGCATGTGTAATAGCGCGCGTGGGGATACTGGGCGGTGTTGGCGGAGTGCGAATGGTGAATGGCGAACTGCCAACTGTTGCATGATGAAGTGATGCTGTGAAGCTGGTTGGTGGCTCGTGGACATTCATACCTTTACCTTAAGAACTCGAACGTGTGAGTATGCGTATAAGTTGGGGTACACTTGTGTGCGTGTGTGTGTTTGTTGTGCGGCATTTTTGCTTTAAATCATTTATCCTAATAAGGTTTGGTCGCCAGATTGCAACGCGTTGCACCGCCACGGCAATGAAGGCGCCTGTCCCGGACCATAATCTTTCACTTGTTTATTGCCTGCCGCGTGCCGTGTGACGAAGGTGGGCCAAGCGCCCGGCCATATGGGCGGCTGCGTGCTGGCATCTTGGCGCGTTTTTGCCCGCATGTCTGCAACAGAACGAACCCGAATGGTTGGTTCTTGAAAGCACATGTCTCTGGCTATGTGTGCCTTTGTAGTTGATGAGATGAGCGTGTATTTTGGTGGAAAGTTGTGTGTGTGGCACATTGACATTGACAAGAGTGTTTGCCACTTGCCTTGCTTCAAATTATATAAAATATTTCCTGAATAGTAAAGGAAATTCAACAACTTCTGATTCTTAACTTCCAACCGATACTAAGAATTATAGAATTACCTTCGCCCAATTGCTGTTACCTCGATTGCAGAGTTTGACTATTCTTTAAAGAGTTTGTAAGTGGCGATTATCGGATGAATGTCATAATTATAACGATTAGACTAGAAGACTGACTGTATGAGCAACCTTTCTAGCTGTTGTGCATGAGTCTTTTATCACCAAAGGGAGGGGGTTTCATTAGTAAATCTTGATATACTAATATGAGAAAAATAAAAGGAATTGGACTTGAATAACTGACTAGTTTCGATAGCCTTTAGTACTGTCTTTAAGTGTTAGGAGCTCACAATATAACTTTAGAAAGATAAGGTAAACATTCTTATTAGTTTTCATTCAATTCGTTCTTAAAATACAGTGTTTTTGGAACACGACCTGAAACGAGGTTTCAGACAAGTCGACTCCCTATCGTGCGAGTTCTTCAATCTACTGCTAGAGAAAATAATTCGTGCTTAAGAACTAAATAGAGAAGGTACAATCTTCTTTAAGAGTGTACAGCTGCTGGTGTACGCCGATGGTATTGATATCATTGGCCTCAACATCAGCGCCGTTAGTTCTGCTTTCTCCAGAATGGACAAGGAAGCGAAGCAAATGGGTTTGGTATTGGACGTGGCCAAGAAGAAATAACTCCTGCCATCAAACCATCAGTCGTCCCACTTGCGACTTGGATCCCACGTCACTGTTCACAGTTATAACTTTGAGGTTGTAGATAATTAAATCTATCTTGGAACGAAGATTAACACCAACAACAACGTCCGCCTCGAAATCCAACCTGATGTGTCGGCGTTGAGAGAAACGATCTGCGGAAAATATGCAAGGTCTTTTTGAATCTAGCGTCCCCTAGTGGCGCCATCTTTATGTCGACTGGTGCGTTAGAATCTGCAATCTTTATCGATTGTCCGGTGAGAATTCCATGACATTTCACCAATTGGAAGCGAAGTTAATGCGTTTAAGTGTCAGTATGTTTGTGTTATCGGTGCGAAAATGAGCTTCGAACAAAGAGCCAACATTAAATTTTGTTTTAAGGTTGGTAAAACTTTTTCCGAAACATTTCAATTGATGAAACAAGTTTATGGCGATGATTGCCTATCCCGTAGTAGAGTGCACGAGTGGTTTCAATTTTTTCAAAGCGGTTGTGAGGACATAAATGACGATCAACATCTGGGCCAATCGAAATCCTCACCGGAAATTCCATCGAAACTGTGCGTGAATTCATCAAAAATCAGCCGAAATCATCATTGAAATTCATGGAAATGGAATTGAACATCTCCAAAACATCGATTTATCGCATTTTGACCGAACATTTTGGCTTACGAAAGGTATGTGCACGGTTTGTCCCGCAGAAATTGACTGACGACCAAAAATTGCTCAGAATCCAACATTCGAAGGACGATTATTTGACCAAAAATCACGTTTTAACCATTAACCACTCCCCGTATTCACCTGATATGGCACCGTGCGACTTCTTCCTTTTCGACAAAATGCATTTGCCTATGAAAGGAAAGCGTTACGCAGACGTAGAGGCCATTCAAAAGGCTTGCACCGGCATACTGGCGGCCATACCGCCCAACGAGCTAAAACACTCGTTCAACATGCTTTTGGACCGAGCAAAAAGCTGTATTGAAGCAGAAGGATACTATATTGAATAAAATAAATTGATTTTGCCGAAAAAACCATTCTGTTTTTTTTAAGTCCTGTTTATTTTGGAACGCACCTTGTATTTTCCTTTGCGCGTCGGCAACGGGGAATACCGCAGTCGATGGAACGATCAGATCGTAATATACGACGACATTGACATAGTTCAGCGGCTACGCTGGCTGGGTTCTGTCGATCGTATGGATGAAAACACTCCAGCTTTGAAAGTTTTTGACGCAATACCCACCGGGGAAAGCAGAAGAAGAGGAAGGCCTCAACTTCGTCGGAGAAATCAGGTGGAGAAGGACATGGAAGCACTTGGTATCAAATTGCGGAAAGAAGAAAAGACTGTTGTTAACTCGGCTTTGACTGCGTAAGCGGTCTCCACGCCATTAAAGAAGAAGAAGACTTGAAATCACGAGCAGCTGAGGTCTGTGGTTCGCCAAATACTTTTGTAACTTTAAGAACCTCGAAAAATTTCCTTTTTGAAAATCAGATTAGATTCAATGACATATAGCGGTTTTGTCTGTGTGAGGTAGATTCAAAATACGGAATGAAAATGTGTGTTTGTTGTGTGAATGTAAAATTCAAATATTACTTCCACGTCAGGTGGAATTTTACCGAGCTTAAGTGCTTCACTTAAATATGCGCGGGTGTAGCACACGTGGAGCAACGCAATATGAACTCCATCAACACGGCACACCACAAGCGTTAAGCCAACAGCAACTCCGACCGTGGGTTAAACAGTAATGACATTATGAAAATAAATATGACACTATGTGCTTGAACATACGTAATTACGTATGCTAGTATGCAGCGCGGAAAGCATTTCCACTAATTTGTCTACACACACAGCGCATGAGCTTAAAATATGGTGCTCTGGTTCCGGCTGAGGGAAGCCGCGCGCTGCAGCGCCTAAATACCGCCGACTCCACATTATGTTGACTCGGAGATAATAATATTTTGGTAGCACCGGCGGGTGCGCCGACCTCATTAGAGGCGATATGTGACAGTGCCGCGAAGGCAACTGCCACATGTGTCTAAACCGAGCGTAATTAGTTACAACATAACGGCTAAAAACCTCAACTCACTACCCAAATTACTACCGCTTTTTTTGATTGAAATTCATTCGTCGGCCGCAAGCCGAATTTGGCTTATGCACCCATCACATGCGTGCTATGTATGTATTTACGTGTATGTATGTGGGGTTGCCACTGCTGTCAATAAATAGATGCGCTCGTGTTGCACGTTCAGTTGACATGTACGGATATAAATGCGGCTCATGGCCAAAGGGTCGCGGGCAACTCATTAAAAAGGAAACTTAATCGGTGCACTGCCCGCAACGCTGCCGGCAAATCATTGATGAGTTTGCATAGGTGACATGCATTGTCGTGCTTTGCCAGGTGCGTTGTGGCACGGCCGTGCGTGCCTCTGTGTTTGTTTGCGTGTTGCGCCCGCCATAGTACGTGCCACCCGTTTGTGTGTCAACACTTACGGGCGCACACATGCACACATCTTCAATATCGGCAGGTGCATTGGTGCCTGTGTTTGCTGTTGTTGGCGCTTGTACGAGCATGTCAGCGCTTGACAGTAACTGCTTCAATATTTGATTTAGAACGAGCGAAATGGATAATTGAAAAGCCTTCGCCGCATCATTTTAGCAGCGCTTCGCCGTGCGTGAGGCCTTTGAATGCGGCAATGCCAAGGTGCTGCTCGAAAAATATCAAATTACCGCGTCGAAGTAAGAAATCTGTTGATCAGCATATATTTGTGTGTAAGCCGGCGCGGTGTACTCCAAATAAAATCAACAACTTTGTGTGGAATAAAGGAAAAACTGAAAACACTGAGGCGCCAACAAACAAAAGCTGCAAACGCGGAATTAACACACACACACACAACTTTTGTGGCGCAAGGAACAGCAGCGGCCAAAGGAGATATTGATTGCAGTCTCCTTTACACATGTGCACATGTATGTATGTATATGCGCATATGCCGCGCGGATGCAAAAAAAAATACTAAAGGACCCGTTCTGCTCGTGTCATTCCGTTTCCGGTGGCAGTGGAAGGCTGCCGTGTGCCGAAAAAAGTAGTTGAGTCAAGCAGCTGCAAAGTGCTACAAACTCGCTTAACCGGGAGTTACTACCTTATAGGTATACATATGAACGTCACAGAAATATACAAATTATGCCTTATCAAATGTATATACAGGGTGCCGTCGGTATGTCAATTTTCATAAAGAATGCTTGCTCAGTTTTTGCGGCTAATTCGAGAATGGATATCGCTAACATCGAGAGTCGATATCGGATCATTCGCGTTGTTGTTGTTGTGGCAACAGTAAACTTTCCTGAAGTAATTTCGAGGCATGGTACCGAGTTCACAGTTGTTGGCCGGATAAAAATCTGGGTTCGTTCCGGTTATTTAGATCTGACTGACGTGGGAACAGTCGCGTCGTTAGCTCCGTTTCTCTAAATTGCATAAACAAGAGAGGAGATGAGTCTACTAGTGAACGATTGTTGAATTATTGACAATTTCTTTATTCGTGGAAGCAACAGGGTGACTTTCTGTCGCCGCGACTGTACTTTGGAGTCAATCAGTTGTATCCGAGCATCTGGAGAGTCAGGACAAACATTTTCGCGCGACGTGTTTCTGTGAGTGGTGCAGGCCGAAAATGCAGCGACCGTTAGAGCAGAGGTACGCGATGAAATTCTGTGTGAAACTCGGTGCCAAGAAAATTTGAACATGTGTAAAAGTGACACCCAATTTTTGAATAACGTAATCACAGGTGACGAGTCATGGATCTTAGAGTATGATCCCGAGACAAAGAGGCAATCTTCCGAGTGGCACACGCATGTGTCTCCTCGCCCAAAAAAGGGTAGAATGAGCAAATCCAAAGTGAAAACAATTGTTTTTTTTGACATCAAAGGCATGGTTCACCATGAATTTGTTCCGCCTGGACTAACCGGCAACGTCAAGTTTTACGTGGAAGTTCTCAAACTACTCAAACGAAGGGTCAATCGGGTCCAACAAGACAACGCAGCCGATTGGAAGTTACACCAGGACAGAGGGGATCTAAGTAGCATGCACCTCGGCTCAAGGCTTTTCCTGTACATTATCTCCAACTGACCGTCCTAATGTTTGAGCAGGCAACATCCCATAACGCAATTCTTCAGTTTGTTCATAGAAAGACACTGCGAAAGTTTTCGGGAAGTTTGTTGATTGCGTTGAATATCGCATAAAAGCTAATTATAATAGTTGTCTCTTCTTACTCACTGCGATTTGTAGTTAGCACAGACATGAACCACAAAACTCTAAATCTGGGCATTAGTTTCTGATTTTTTCAATTTCATGGTGAGCCTGGTTTGGTTTGGTTTGTAACATTAAGTTTATAGTTTCCTAACACATGATTATTACCTTTTCTGTTGCACCCTATATATAAAAGTATAATACATACATATAGACAATATGTTCCTAAGCGTTCCTTTTTTTCTTATATTCAAACATGGGCATATGCAAATAATTTCTCTTTGCGAAATACTTTTACGTGACGTTAAATAAATACAAACACAAAGCGATTAAGGAACATACTTACACACAATAATACATATGTACATATTTACACATGTCGGAGAAACAATAAGCATGCAAACCGCCTTCATTGATCCTTAAGCATTCCCATTTGCATTGTTTCGCCCCCTAATTGATATTCCTTGCTCCTGCCATTGCAATCAAAATCAGCGCGAATTCTTCTTTGTCTTGAGCAAATTTGATTTAAGAATCCGTAATTTCAAATTTAACAATTCTGCCGTTGGAGTGTGTGCACATTGTACGCCAGTAGCGCTGTGCGGTGCCACAACGAATCAAAATCAAGGAGGAGGACCTTTTTACTGTTTTTGTTGGTTCTTCTACTTTGCCGTCTTTATGGTACCATTATCGCGCGCTAAGCTGAGCTCGGCGTCTTTGCATAGCGGCAAGCTGTGCTGTCAATCCAATGTGCCAAAGTGCATAGACACAACCACATTTATGCAAACACTACATGCGCACACACACACACAGGCGCTTGCACACGAGTCAACAGGAAGTCATGTAAAGGTGCAAACGAGCTTCCGCTTCAACTCTGCGCTCGCTGTTGGCGCTGTCATTGGCATATATTCCCGATATACTACACGTACAAAAAAATGTATATAAATGCAAAATTCTTCTTATTTTAATGTCAAATTAAATGTTTTTGATGGCATTGGCGGCGCGGAATGTTTTATTTTTGCCGCGTTCTCTGTAAGCTTGTAGCTATCCTTGTAAACACAGAATGTATGTAGTTATAAATTATATGGGTTGAGGCATTTAAAGTCAGTTAAGTGATAAAATGATATTTTCAAGGAAACTAAATTTTCGAGAAAATTTAAATGTAGGAACTTCTGATTCTTCTAAATGCTGCTTTTCAGAGAAAAGGAATAAGAGCATATTGACAAATGTATAGCTAATAACACTCGAGGTAATTTAAGAGCGTTTCTAAAGAGGCAGATAATACGATCACAATATCGGCCTAATATACTATACTAAACATCTATGGCACTTATTTTATTAAGTTATTTTTCTTATGCCACTAGATCCTATTTTTTTATTTCGAATTCATCAAGCGAGCGCTTTGGAACATATCCCTCACAGCCTTTTCTTTGCTAGGAAGAGTACTTTAGTATCAAATTTTTAAGAATTATGTTGACTTACACCAGTTTCTTACAACATCAGTATGTCAGCGAATGACCACAATTCACGACCCTTCAACTCTCTCGTGTGAGATCGGTCTAAAAGTACGCATTTTCATAACTTTTCCTCGGGATGTTACTTGGAAAAATGGTTTATTTAGACTTTTTCTAGCGAAAGGGAAAACTTTGGTTTGTCTATTTATATCATGGCTTTTTGTCAACTGTTTCAAAGTTTCGAAATCTGAGAATGTATTTTGCAGAAATGTTTGTTTAATTTTCTAGAATAATGTTAATGGATTTCACCAAAAAGGGGGCGCCCATCGTCCAATTTTCTCACCACGTTATATAAAGCTAGGGATAATGCAAGCATATTGCAGAAACTCTGCTTTTTATTTAAAATTTCTGACTTCTGAAATTATGATTTTAAATCTCAAGGTTAACACTTAGAACCTCAGAACCATGATGATATAGGCATCAGACTATCGTTTGAAGGCATTGAAAAGAAACTATCGATCCATCCATGGAGTATGGGAAAAAAATATCATACATTCGTGCCTGTAGTGTCGAGAATATCGCTGCCGTACTTAAGATCGACACATTACTGTAAATGGGAACCGCTACCGCTCAATGATATCCGAATATTTTTAGCCCGAATTGGATGACATGGACTTGGACAATATGTGGTTCCAACAGGACGGCGTCACAGGTCACACAGCGAAAGTCAGAATCGATTTATTGAAAACCAAGTTTGGCGAACGTGTTATCTCACGAAATGGTCCAGTCAATTGGCCGCCTCGGTCGTGCGATTTGACACCGTCTAGGTAGCAATTCTTTCCGAATATCAGGATGTCATGAAACATATTATTACTGTCGATTAGTCTTGGATCTATGCTTATGACCCGGAGACAAACGATAAATCGGCCGAGTATCGGGGCAAAGGTGAGTTGAAGCCGAAAGAACCACGTCAAAGTAGTTCAAAAATCAAGGTTATGTTGGCAGGTTTCTCGATTATCGAGGTGTGCTACACTTCAAATTCCTTCCCGCCCGCCAAACTGTCAACAAGGAATACGTTTTGCATGTTATGCGTCATTTGCGCGAAGCTATCCGTAAAAAGAGGCCGGGATTAAGGGCCGACAACTCTCGGGTTTTGCACCACGATAATGCACCGTCACATACAGCATTGATTCTTCGTGAGTTTTCGTCAAATTTTCAATCAATATCGTGCCGCAACCACCGTATTCTGGTTATTCAGCAAACTCAAACGACCGCTCCGGGGAAACTGTTTTGAGCCAATTGAAGACATTAAACGTGAATCGCTAAACATGAAGAGCATTGAAGGCTATTCCGAAATCGACTTCAACAACTGTTTTGAGAATTGAAAGAAACGTTGGCACAAGTATATTGGGGCCATGAAGGATTACTTTGAGGATAACAACATAGGTTTTGAAGAATAAATTAAGAATTTAAAAATTATAAGCAAAGTCTTATTATTTTCTGCCCATAGTATATATGTAAGTACAAGAGTATGTATGGCGCTGGCATTTTACCTTGGAAATAGTGTTTTAGATTGTAGGCGCTCGCTGCTGACGTCAGTGAGTTGTTGGAAACGTGGACGTCGCCTGGTCAATGGTCAATTTCGTGGCCATTTATTTTGATTGTGGCGCATTCGTAGCGACAACCAGCGCTGATGGTGTCCACTTCCATTGCATTAAGGACACGCTGAGAGCACGCACACAATTCTTAAATACGAGTATCCAGCTATGAAACTCCATGAACGTGTGCAACGAAGCCTGAACTCGCAAAGAGCATTGCGACCATTTTACGTACGGCTCTGATATCAGCAGTTTGGTAGTAGTCGTTCATCTCTGTGTCCGCCGACTTTTATTCGTTCCTCGCCAACTTATTTCAAAGTTGCATTGATAACGTTTGCACTTTCAATATCTTGGCACATGCTCGGCATTTTCGCTAACAAATGCAGAAAGCAGAGAATGCAGCTTAATGCCGGGTCGCATGGTCAAGTGTGCGCTTGAAGTACTGACAGAGCTTTTGTTTAAATTAAGCTGACGAGTTCGGTTGCCTTGATTATTATAAAGTTGAAGGAAAGTGAAAGATCTGTATGCCTCTCGGAGAAAGCTGAATAATTATGGGGTCGTACAGTAACGATTATGACCGTATGGGGGTCGTAAGTTAAAAAAGCTAAATTATTATTATTGTTCTGCATAAATACAGGAAATTGTGTGAGAAATAAAATTAAATCTAGGATTAATTTCGAAGCTTGACATATGGGTTCCTCATATTCTTACAGAACGAAATTTGCTTAGTCGAACTTGTAATCAAACGACAAAGAAGCCTTCTATAAGCGCATAGGTACTGGCGACGAAAAGTGGGTTGTTTACAAGAATGTATTATGGTTTAAATAGGGCGAACCAGCTCAAATCATTTCAAAAGCCAATAGTCACCAAAAAGAGGTAGATAATGTTGTCAGTTTGGTGGGATTTCAACGGGATCGTTTATTATTGTCCGACACTAACATGAGTAATTCTGAAATTTATTGTGATCAGCTGAAGAAATTGAAGAATGTACTCAAACAGAAGAGACCAGAAATGATCAATAGAAAAGGTGTAGTGTTCCAACAGGATAATGCGAGATCTCATACAAGTTTGATGACGCGCCACAAACCTTTGCAGTTTGAAAGGGCACTATATTCTCCAGACCTGGCACCTTCGTACTATTACTTATTCCGATCTCTTTTTTGGTTGGGAGACCTTCAGCTGAAAGCAGGACGTCAAAAACCACTTGGACCAGTTTTTCGCCTGCAAGAATCAAAAATTTCAAGAATTTAATATCTTGTTTGAATAATGGCAAAAGTTATTGGCTCAAAATGAAAATATCACATTTCATTAAATGATTTACACAATAAAAAATTTTGTTTAAATTGCACTAAAAAACGAAATTACTTAGTGATCGACCCAATATATGAATTTGGAATTGGAAAAGAAACCTCATTGTTGATAAACACATACATACATAGGTATTTTTTACATATTCTATCAACCCTAAATTCCAATTCAAATGTAGACTGCATTTTTACCTACAATTATTCAACAAATACAACCATGAATACACTCAAGGAACGGTAAACCCATATTTCGAACTTTTCTTCTGTACAAAATACTTTTCTAATTGTCAAAAACTTTTGACTATTTAACTTCCAACAAATTCATAATGGAATTGTAAAATACTTTGAATTTGACTCAATGCTAGTTTACCACAGAGCAAGTGTTTCACATATATACATATGTACATACATACAAACATATGTATGTACAGAAATGACTTTGTTTCCTAGGGGAGGTAAAACGTGGTAGGTACTTTAGTACGTTCATATATGTTTCTGGAAGTATTAACTTACTAAAATTCTCAGCCTTTGTGGTTACACTACTACTACACATACAAACACACATTCACACACATATACATATGTATATGCGCATTGACTATGAATAATAGTAAAGTTTAAAAGGCAATTTGTCGATTGCTGAAGCGGTTCCTTAGATGTTGAATAGCTAAATAGGACAAAAAACCAACAAAAACAAAACAAAGCAAATCAATCATTTTGAAAGTGGCATTCACACACACATTCACAGATCCGCGCACATGTTCCGAAACCGATGTGGGTAAAACATAACGTCTATTATTGTGTTTTTCTGTGCAATTTGAGGGAAATTTTGGCAGCACTATAATTACGTGCATACATACATACATACATATGTATGTATATATGTATAGTATATCGACGTGAATTGCGTTGAAAGGCCAAACCGGCGGAAATAAAGCGAATAAATGAGAAATACTTGATGATTTGGGCAATTAGAAGTTGTAAATAGTTGGATTACACACACATGCACACGCCTACATTGCTTGCATGTTTGTGTGTGTTCGCTAATTTGGGCTAAAGAAGCAATAAAACGCACAGTAGCATCGAAGGATTTGCCGCTGCGTTCACAATTTACGAAGGTTTTGTTTAATCGATGGGACTTTGACTTTAATTTAAGGTTGTAAGGTGGAGTGTATGTAGTTATGCACATCTCTATGTACTCTGTCATGTATGTATTTAGAAATGCTTAAAAATACATATGTATATATTCTGCAATACCAATAGATAAATATACCATCGGATCAAATTTGACTGATCGATATCGAATCGAACAGTTTTTTTTTCCTTTATTTTTTTTTAGTCTCGGGTGAAGTTTGAACTCTATAACACTACAGTCTATTGGTTACGACGAGGAATTGACAATTTTTACCATGAAAACAAATTAACAACCAGTTTGCTTGATATGAGGTGTTTCCAATATAATTCTTGATACGGAATCATTGCAAATTTTGCAGAAGTATTTTGGGAAATCTATTTTATCATGAACACAATATTTGAGTGGCTCAAAGCAACCAGTGAAAGTTCCGAAGTCATTAAACATTGTTGTCCATCTGTTAATGACGATAATATCGGATAAGTTAAAGAGGCAGTGCTTGAAAATCATCCTGTTGGCATCAGCGAGCTCTCAACATCTCTTACGGATTGACCCAACATAGTTTGGTTAATGTCGACAATAAAGAAGAAGAAGAACCGATAAAACCAAAATTCCATCAAAATCACTTCTGCTTACATCAGATGATAATACTGTTAAACGTTTTCTAGTTCGAGCGCTTTTGTAGAACTGTTTCTTGAGAAAGACTGTGACGAGACCGCTAAGCCTTTTATAAATTTTGTGATTTTGTTGACTTATTTGACAGCTCGAGCCCTGCCTCCTAAAGAAATGTAACATCACTTTATAAGCTATTATATCTATAAGCTTTTTTCATTACGACCAAATTGGGAATAAATTTCGATTTAGGGTTAAAGTTGAGAAAAGGAGTATTTTCGTTCGACTAAGTGAAGAACACAGAGTCAGACATTAACAATACAATATGAAAGACCAAAAGGCTTTCTGGTAAAGTGTCTAAGCTAAAGATTTTTGATAACGTTTTTGGCTACGAAGCTGGCTCTTTTACTTTATTAATAAGAAAATCGTTCACGAAACTATCACATGTGTTTGCTACACAACACAAAAACAATAATAACAAATGTACAAGTTCCATTTATCACCATTTACGGCTCATCTTAATTGGCAATGGACAAATGTCTACATGCTACATACAGACTATACTGACCAAGTTAGTGCGTGCTGACAACCGCCACGAAGTCAAGGCGGGTTTGCGTGTTCGCACAGTGTTAAAACGTAAACGCCGGAGGTCTCTCTTCGAGGACAGCCGAACAGGGGAAAACAAACAACAACTGCACAACAGTAGAATGAGAATATTGACATTATCACCCACAAGCAGGACGACTGGTCAGCAGTAGACGTAGGCCTCAATGGTGGCGGCGGCGGAGACAATTGAAGTGCTGGCCGCTCGGCCTTGCCATCGTCAATCTAGGGAAGATGCCAGCAAGTCGGTCATTTAGTTCTGGCTTCGCGCCTTTTAGTATGTATATCAACAGTTTTATGCGACTTCTTTCTTTCTCACATACATACATACATGTACGTACATGTGAGAGTGTGTGTGTTATTTATGCAATAATAAATTGTGCGTGTCACAAACAAATGATAAACACTTTTGTGTGCGAGCCGTCACGCTTTGTAAATCTCGGATAAAGCGAGTTACTGGCCATTGTCCTTTTTCCGGACAGTAGGTCACCATGATCTACTGATTTCTTGCGCCAATTAGTGTGAGTACACATTCATTCCTCTGTATATACGAGTATATGTAGATATGTATGAGGTTTGTGCGGAAAATTGGGCACATTCCTTCTTTATCGGCGAATTTTGTTAGTGTGCGGCCAACTTTAGATCTCCTATTTTACTCATTTACACTTGCAGTTGCATGAATGTGAATGTGTGTATGTGTCACAGCAGAATGTGTGACATTAAAGAGCATTTCTTAAAAACACCGAATCGAGCTAAGTGAAATGGACCATTATCCTGCTGCTGATATACAGTCTTATGTAGTACATACAACAAATGCAACAACAAAGGGCATTGCGCAAAGATTTTCTGGGTGTTCCATTGTTGACATCACACACTGCGGGTGCTGAACAATTTAATTCCTTGAATTGAGCGGTTTGAAAATCAATCGATAAGTGAAGTCGGAAGTTCAAAGTGAAACTATAACTAATTTTTTATTGAAAAGACACATACATACATATGTATGTATGTATATATTTAAAATTGATTGCATCCGTTATGTTGGCAATGTAGTGCAAAGTGTGTAGTAGACGAAGATGGCCGTCGACAATCATCAATAAACCTGAAAACTTTGTAGTTAATAAATTCTGTATTGTAGATGCACTTTCCTGATTAAATTCTTTATTTAGTGCTCATAATAAGTACCATTGGCTTTGCGAGAGATCGCAAGTTACTAAACTGCATCTCTTATCGAAGACTGGGGTTCCAAATATTGATTTATTAATATTTGTTAATTCTATATTTTCCATCTTTCTTCTTTACATACATTTATGTATAAAAATTTGTATGTATATATGTACATATATATTTGCACAACCATTAATTGAAAATAAAATAATATATCAGTTCTACCATTTGTTCTTAAATCTTAAACGAATAATCAGTTTTGCAAAACATTCAGTAAATGCAAATAATTAGCAACACTGTTCGCGAATTCGAACACACCCACGATGTTTCGCACACCTGTTCGCAGAATTCAAATGTGTAATGATTGGCAATTCCGGCAGTCATTGATAAACCAATTGGAGTAAATTTCTGTGTTTTTGTTGTGTTCTTTACTTGCAAATGCAGGTTTTCAGTTGCAAAGCGGTTAAATAAAGGAGAATCATCGATAAAAAAGGCTTATTCGCTTAGCTGGCTGTTTAAAATTATTGACGTAAATAATGTGTGAGTACATCATAAGCTACTTTGTTTTTGTTGTTTGGCTTTGTAGTGCAGTACTTTGTGTTTATCAATGGTTGAAGTGGCGCGCTCCGTTATTCTGCCGACGTATTTTGCGAAATTTGAATTTTAGACGCACAGCAGTGTTTTGCTCTTCGCTCTTAGTTGGGCGATGTTTGTTTTTTTACTCTCTCTTCCAAGCGTTGCCAGTGTGTGTGATTTAAATTTGTTTTTTTTTAAGGTTTGTTGTTGTAGCAGCAATAAACAGTCGAGTTGACAGTGCTTGGCCGGATAAAAATCCGATTACTTGAGCTTTGGGTTGATTTTAGAAAAGATCTAGAAACCTTACACTGATGTCGTTCCCCGAAAATTGATTTGGGAAATACTCTCGAAAATATGAGTGTATTTGAAATAATTTTTTAACTTAGTGTAAATAAAACGCAATTTTAGAAACGGTTAGAACGATTGGCTTGAAATTTTCACACGATCTTTTTAGGTACATATGTATGTATGTATATTTGTCAGGTATTGATCAAATAAATAGGTTTGTTGATATAAATTTAGGTTTTTTAAGCTACTCAGGAGTGTAAATTAAAAAAGAAAACGACGTTGTTTTGTTAAAACCGCCATTTTGACTTTGAATAGTCCTTCTGCCATTACCTCTATTTTTCTATAGAAGTAAACACTTTTTTGGTTTTTGAATTTGAAATAATTTTAAGCAGAAAAATCTCCCTTACCACCAGACACTTTTTTCGAAAGTCCGCCTGGAGATCGGCTTGGATCAAGGGCTTCCAAACAGAATACATATATATTATTTATTAGTTAAAAGAAGCTACTATATTAATAGAAATTTATGAATCTTTGTCCACATAAATTTCGTCCAGAGTACTGATGTAATGATACAATTATTAATTATATATTAATTATTAAAAAAGATTAACAAGGGCATCTATAAATTGTAGTAAATTAACGGTTATGGGTGGGCCAAATATTTTAAGAGGTGTATATAAAGTCACACTCATATTTCAAGCAGTTGAATATTTATTTGGTATACATACATATATGTAAATATGTAGGTACGTAATCAAACTTGGATTTCATGCAATAAATCGCGCTTTTAATTAAACTCAACTTCATTTTCCGTTTTGTGAACAACGGTTACAAACCTATACCTGCATATAGATATACATATATTTGTGCATTGTAAATAAAGCAAAATATACTTACGTGCTTATTTCAGATGAGTGGCAAGCGTTCTCGCAGCTTTAAATGTGCAGTTCATCATCGCGATCGAGAAGTTTGTTCCGAAAATGATTTCCATCTTGTTATAGAGGATCCGCCGTTCTTCAAGAAAATGGTACATGTCGTCGCCATGGAAATATTGCCCGAAGAGCGTGATCGGAAATACTACGCCGATCGCTACTCCTGCTGTCCCCCGCCTTTATTCATTGTATTGATGACAATCATAGAGGTAAATAAAATATTCCAATTGTACTATATATTTGTATTTATATTATACTATATATAATATAATATATATATTATATATATTATATATGTATATTATACATAATACTATAAACATATAATAATAAATAAATATATTTTATATTCGTATACTTTGTAAAAAGCTTAAATTCCTTCATGTATATTATATTTTGTACAAATATGCAGTTCAAGTACTTTTATTGTAATGTATTACAAACATATATTTATACATACATACATATTATGTGCATAAACGCCATGGGAGACTTGGTGATTGGAGAAATAAACTTGAACGTTTGTAGTAATTAAATTGTGTCAATGGGTTTGAGTAAAAATGTCAAATATTTAATGACTACACATTTCTAAAGCCGCTTGCAATTCTTTTGATGTAATTTTTTAATGTGTCCATTACTATTTTCAATATTTAAATATTCCAATACGCAAAATATTCTGTGGCATGCTCACAAATATTCACCAAATTAATATGTTTGTATGTTTGTGTGCATGTATGAAGGTAAACCTGAATGACCAGGTTCTTTATTGGGAAGTCATAAAATGTTCATAAGTAAATAATCAAATATTTTCATTAAATACAGTTATATGTAATCAAATACACACAAATGTTGACAATAATTTCGATACTAAAAACCGAAATTACTTAAAAATACCGTAAATATGCTTAATAGTCGGTTTCAAGACGCTTTTATTGCCTTAGATGGATAAGCTGCTATGAAAGCTCCGTAGTATGTTAATTAAGTCGTGCGTCGAAATAGCTACCGGCACACAGCACAGGCATTTAGTGTATTATTACTTTATATAGACTGTGTAACCCGCTTATAAATATGTAAGTATGTGTGTAGAATCTATTAAACAGGCAGTATTTAACGCTATTCCAGAAAAAGTTATAAGCAGAAAACAAAAAAAGCTAAAAGGATGTGCCGGCAATACATATTCAGAATTAAAAATGTGCGTACGTATGTATGTATTTTTGTAAAATTAACAACACTTCCCTCAATTGCAAGCCGACTGGAAAGTCCACTTATCGAAAACTGCACGAAATCTATAACTTTCCACATACTTTCTGTTAAATTACATACTTTCTTTTTTCTCTTGCAGCTCTGTTTTTTCGCCTATCACACACTCGTGTTTGGAGAAGCTGAACCTGCTGGTCCAGTTCCGATCGACTCGTACTTCATTTACCGTCCGGATAAGCGTCTTCAAGTGTGGCGCTTTGTATTCTATATGGTAGTACACGCTGGTTGGTTTCATCTCGGCTTCAATTTATGTGTGCAACTGCTTTTCGGTTTGCCATTAGAGATGGTACATGGCTCTGGACGAATTGCTTGCATATACTTTTCTGGTGTGCTCGCTGGATCACTAGGTAATATTGAATTATAATAGCCATCAAAAATTCTATGAAAACTTTTTATATTCAAGTTTTTTGTCTTTTCATGTAACTCTTATACATATGTACATATGTATATAAAATGTGTCAATGATTTTATATTTCTCTGTTTCTACGCCATTCGCAGGCACTAGTATTTTTGATCCCGAAGTGTGCTTGGTGGGCGCCAGTGGTGGTGTTTACGCACTGTTAGCTGCTCATTTGGCCAATGTCATGCTGAATTTTCATCAGATGCGCTACGGCATTCTACGACTTATTAATATCCTGGTATTCGGTAAGTATCGAGTACTGAGTACGGAGTTTGTATGCTTTAAAATATCTTCCTACAACTTTAGACTATAATATTTATTTTATATCATTTAATAAAATTGTAGCATCCTGTGACTTTGGCTTTGCAATTTACGCCCGATATGCTGAAGAATATCCACATAGTCCCTCTGTGTCGTATGTTGCGCATTTGACTGGTGCCTTAGCAGGTCTTACGATCGGCCTGATTGTACTCAAAAATTTCGAGCAAAAGCTGCACGAACAGCTTCTGTGGTGGATCGCCCTTGGAATTTACACTGCCTACATCATATTTGCAATAGTCTTTAATGTGTTGAATAGTACAGCGGCGTTAAGTCTAGATGTGGAACCCATTCATGCAACTGAAACGTTTTTCAATGATTTCCATGTGTAATATAGTTTGTGTTTATTATTGCGCTCTGGACACTCTTTTCTATGGGAGAGAAGTACATGAGTGAACTGATTTTCGAAATATGTTCACAACATAAGTTTGTATGTATAAATGTAATGCTTTGAGCTTTATGTTAAACGCTTGCAATGAGCTTGAGTTTTTTTTGTTATTTTTGCTTTTTTCTTGTTAAGTGAATGAATGAATTTGAAATTAGTGCTTTTTTTTGATAAAAAGTTCAACATTATGTTTTTGTTTATTTTATTGTAATTTTATGTTTCTGTTTATTTTTTATTAAGTTTCGGTTTCATTTGTTATTTAATTGCTAATATTAAACGTCAGCGAACAGTATAAAACAATTAAGAGGTTTGAGTTGCCTTCAAAATGTCAAATACGGCTTAATTTAGTGTATTAATGAGGGATTTCATTAGATCGTGCAATAATTTAAGTATACATTTATAGATTTTTGTCTAAGGGAAAACGCAATCGAGTCATTCTCTCTGAATAAGAAATTGTAATAATGAAATTTGAAAAGTTTCTAAATTGCCAGTACAAAATAGTTACTTCTATTGAATATTAATGAAATGTATGTATGTAAAGCGATTCATATGATTATATGTGCATATGTTTTTCTGAACATAAGAATAATATTTATTTGCTAATATTAAAAATATTTTTAAGTCGGATGAGGTGTAAGCAATTGCCATTATATATTATATAAGTACATACATAAGTATGTTTTGGAAAATTGTTGTCAATTCTGAAATCTTATCTTTTTTTCTTATTTTTTTTCTATTTTCTTACTTTATTTCTTTTTTTTCTTAATAACCGAATGTCGGAAATAAATTAGTGCACAATTTGTATAACTGATTCTAAATTTGTATTTAATTACCGCTTCATGTTTGAAAGGAAACATGATATACATACATATATCGTATAATAAGCTGAAATGTATCATTTCAATGGAATACAATATTGACTATTACTGCTGCAGACTGTTTCGGTTTTATTCCCTTGTAGTAATAGGTATAATAGGCTTAGGCGAAGTTATAAATAAGTCTAATTCATCCAAATTTTGTATTTTATATCGAACGATGAAATACTCCAATTGCTACTCAAGGCTGCCTTTGCTTTAATTTTCATTGAACTACATTTTTTACAGCTATCAAAGCACATTGGTACTTAGAGATATGTAAAAAGTACATTTAAGATGTACATATGTATGTAAATAGTAAATACATATATGATACTTATATGTATATAAAATGTCCCAATATGGACAGACACAACACTGCCACTTAAAGAGCTCTATGTCTCGCAAATATATCAAATAAATACAATTATTTACTTAAGGAAAGCACTGCGAGCTATTTTTAATTATATCTACACTTTGTACAATAAAAATTACAACTAATTACAATATTTAAATAAATATTTTTTTTTTTTACATATTCAGCAAATCTACAAAAATTTGTTTTATTGCATTTACTGCGATTATTTGAAAATGTTGGTGCAAGTATAAAGGTTAGGTTGGGTTAATCTAGTAGGCCAATAAGCCATAGACCGCATAGACCAGTTTTTGTCCTTTGCGATACCAGATGAAATTCAGTTGCTAGATCTAAGAGGAGTAGTCATTCTTCAGGATGCCTTCGTTTAACGCGAATTTAACAGACTTTGCGGCATAACCATCGATACCTCCTCCAGTGTATCAAACCGTTGGGGCCCCAGATGTTTGCGCCGTAGTTTTGCCAATGCGGGACAAATGCCCAAGAGATGTTCCATTGTTTTCCTGATGCCCTGCTCTAGACATTTCCTGCTTCTCGTTCTGTCAGCCCCATTCTGCGCGCGTGTGTCGCCTCAAGACAGTGACCAGTTAGTATTCTGATGATGTTTCTACAGTCGCTTCTATCGAGTTCTTCTTCGTTTTTACTTTAACCTCTTAAGCGGTGTCTAACCGAGTTAACAACAGCGTGGCAGAAATTTCTTTTTTTTGTAATGTGGCGCCAATTGGAGATTCCAAGCGAAGTCAGGTCCTTCTTCACCTGGTCTTTCCAACGGAGTGGAGGTCTTCGTATGCTTTCCCAGGGGGGTACCCCTGGGATTTGAATTGCTTTCGTCCATGCGGACATCATGAGCTAGCCATCATAGCCGGTGTCTATTAATTCGCTGTACTACGTGAATGACGTCATATATCTCATACAGCTCATCGTTCCATCAAATGCGATATTCGCCGTTGTCAATCCGCAGAAGACCATAAATCTTCCGCAGAACCTTTCTATCGAAAGCTCGTAACTTCGACTCATCAGATGTTGTCAGCGTCCATGCCTCTGCACCATTTAGCAGGACGGGAATAATGAGTAACTTATAGAGTTTGGTTTTTGTTTGTCGAGAGAGGACTTTACTTCTCAATTGCCTACTTAGTCCGATGACAGGAGATATTTTGTCTTGCCCACGTCCACTACCAGACCCATTTGCTTCGCTTCCTTATCTATTCTGGAAAAAGCAGAACTGACGGCGCGGTTGTTAAGGACAATGGTATCAATATCATCGGCGTTCGCCAGCAGCTGTGTACACTTATAATAGATGGTACATTCTCTATTTAGTTATGCAGCTCGAATTATTTTCTCCAAGAGTATATTGAATGATGCATATACCGATAAATACCTTACTAAAACATTCCTTGGGCATGACAAATCAATCTTGCATGCTTTTTAGAAGAAGTTTTCGCACTAAAAGCTTTAATTGAATGCTTAAAACTGCGTAAACATTTTACAAATTTCACGAAGCAGTAACATTTCGCAACAAAACACATACATATGTACATACAAACATCCATCTTTCAATTTAACCTAACCTATTCATCCATAAATTACGTAAACACAAAATCTGCAGCTGAGACTCATCAATTGAGCTTTTTCAACTCTTATTCTCCTTGTCTTTCTCCAAACTATTTTCCATGCGCTCTCCATCGCGCTTCCACTGCCAACCAACACACACACGCACACACAGACACACAATTGCTTTCGTGTTTGTGTACATCATCAATCATATTCTCTCCAATTTTTCGCCAGCGACCAGAAACTGATACGTGAAAACTTTTACATTAAATACAGAAATATCCACTTTTTGCTGCTAAATCGTCAGTCGCCGCTGGCATTCAACCCCTCCCTACCCCCGTTGCAATGAAGCTTCCGCTAAATCACAATTCTCATCGGTGTAAACATAAGGCTGTCAGTCAAATGTTGATTGTCACTTATCAATTCCGAAATTCTGCAGCAGAAGAATTGTAGATTGGGAGACATGGAATGACCGTTAAGCAAACAAACGGTTCTACAGCACAAGCCAAAATATATTTAAAGAATTGCTTTGTGGGAAATCTAGCATTTTGTAAGGTACTTTTTGGTGAGACTTTATATTCGGTCTACAGTTGCCGTCCAAAGCGAAAGCCGGACTGGAGATTTAGCTCCACTTTAAGCGGTTGTTCCCGCAGGGCCTTCAAGTTTTCAGAAGTTTTTGGTATTTTAGTTTTGCAACTGTAATTACTCTCAACTATCTGTTGACTTTTTGCAGAAGCCTATTTGCCTCGCGTCGCTTTTGATCCAACAAGTTCCTCTTCGCATCCGCTTTTTTACAATTTCCTGCCATTTTCAACAACAATTTTCGCGAGTCTGCTTTTGGATGACGAATTGCGCCGGTAAATATGCTTTAAATTACATGTCCTCACATATGCAAACCCCCGTCTCTGAAATGCCAAGCTTTGAGGACATTTCGTGAAAAATACATATGTATGTAGGTGACGGGTACGCTCCTCACGCCCCACTCGCTCCCGAAAAGAGTTATGCTCCAATGGCGTCGATATACCCTTATACTCGTATGTGTGTATGTGCATGTGTGCGAACAACGGTATATGCGAGTCATTGTGGGTGCGACAAACGGGCCTTGGGCCGCTGAGGATGTTTGTAGCCATAATAAATGGCCGGATATGTGTCGTGCGAACAGGACTGAAAACGAAAAGTGTAAACAATCGAATATGGTTGGGAAGAGTGACAGAACGGCTGAATGGCAAGTGCACAAAGTGTCACTGTGCGCTGATAAATGTGGAAGGTTCATTTACACAGTGCCACCCACACACATAGGCGCATGCTTTTATTTGTAAGAACATTAGGGTGTTGATGTTCTTTAAGAAACTCTCAATGTCGCTTACAATCATTGTGCAGATTCTTTTGTGGTTCGTGTAATCTATCACTAAATCCGAAGAAGAATATTAAATATCTTTTGAAGCATATTAATTTTGGTGTTGCTTCAACTATCTTTATTTTTTGGTCACCACCCTAATGTTATTATCATTTGCTTAAACAGATTTTTTTTATTATTTGACTACTATAACAGTGCAGCTGTAATGAAAACGGTAAATGGAAAATCACTTTCATAATACAGTATCAACAGCGCACCAGAAGAAGAAGAAGAATACAGTATCAACGAGTTCCATAGTTCTATTAAAAGCTCATAGGTTCTTCTTCTTTATTGGCGTAGACACCGCTTACGCGGTTATAGCCGAGTTTACAACAGCGCACCAATTGTTCTTCTTTTTCGCTGTTTGGCGCCTATTAGAGATTCCAAGCGTAGCCAGGTCCTTCTCCACCAAGTCTTTTCAACGGAGTGGACGTCTTCCTCGCCCTCTACTTCCCCCGGCGGGTACTGCCTCAAATACTTTCAGAGCTGGAGTGCTTTCCTCTATTCCGAAGACATGACCAGCATAGCCGCTGTCCTTAATTCGCTGAACTATGTCAATGTCGTCGTATATCTCCTATCATGGAATGTGTTACTCGCCGTTGCCAATGCGCAAAGAATCACAAATCTTCCGCGGAACCTTTCCCTCGAAAACTCTCAACGTCTACTGATCAGATGTTATCATCCTCCATGCCTCTACACCGTTTGGCATGACGGAAATAATGAGTGATTTATAGACTTTGGTCTTTGTTCGTCGAGAGAGGACTTTACTTCTTAATTGCCTATTCAGTCCGAAGTAGGACTTGTTGGCAAGAGTTATTCTGCATTGGATTTCGAGGCTGACATTGTTATAGGGGTTAATACTGATCCCATAATAGACGAAATTAGATGAAGCCGAGGATATCATCGGCGTACGCCAGCAGCTGTACACTCTTATAAAAGATTGTGCCTTCTCGAGTCAGCTCTGCAGCTCGAATTATTTTCTCCAGCAGTTGATTGAAGAAGTCACACGTTAGGGAGTCGTCTTGTCTGAAACCTCGTTTGGTATCGAACGGGTCGGAGAGCTCCTTCCCGATCCTGACAGAGCTTTTGGTATAGCTCAAAGTCAGCTTACACAGTTTTGTGGGGATACCAAAGTCGGACATAGCGGCATAAAGGCAGCTCCTGTTTATACTGTTGAAAGGTCATATAACTCTGTATTACTTGAGCAAAGTCTTCATTGGCCATGAATGATAGGGAATTCATGAAGTTTTTTTTTCCCTACCTGTACTCAATCGAAATTTCATTATTTTTTCGCTGATGGGGGGTTCGAAATATGAACTCCAGAAACTCTGCTATCGCCTTGTAGCGTTGTAGACTGATTCCCTTTACAATCTTTGCAAATTTGAGTGTTTTCTAATGTTAACAGTATGACATAATTCAGGTCGGCGCAGATGGGTGCTGATATCGATAAAGTTTGAACTTTTTGCAATTTCCCCTCACCCACATTATTAATGACGCTATGTAATTGTGTGTGTTTACCAATAGATGTGTCCGCCTACGTATTCAAAGACGGCACAAATGGCTCTAAAACGAAACCTGTGTAATTTGAGTTAAAGGTAATTGAAAGCCGTGAACCGAGTTGGTAATCACCAGCCTAGAAATTTTCAACTTCGTCCTTTCAACTGTCACTTTCTCAGATAATTTATTAAGTAAACAAAAGTTACCTAATTTCAGGCATTACGACGAGCAAATAGCTCGTTGGCTATCACTACTCTATGCAATCTAGAGTCGAAATCGACACCATTGTTTGGTCATTATTCAATTTTGTGCTCTGGCGCATGCACATACATACAAACAGACATCATACCGGTACAAATACGTAAATAGTTGTGAATAATCACGTGAAAAAGAAGGCTTTTTCAGTTACAATGCTAATGGCAGTCATAACGGTGTTGGTAGCAGTACTGGCGTTGGGGGTTGTGGTGAGGGGAGAGAGCCATTGATAAGAAGCATGGAGCCAAATGCCAAACAAAGGATCATAAATTTGTTGGAGCGAAAATCTATTATCGATACACGCATATTTGTACATATGTATGTATGTATGTGTTTGTATGTATGTATGTATGTATGACAAGTTTATAATAGTGCAAGATAACTGCATTGCTAGAGATTGTTCATGAAAGAGTGTTTTTTGGTGCGATGGTCTTAATGTGTGCACGCATTAAGATAAATGTGCAAACAACAACAAAAACTGAAGTTGTTTTCTGATAGTTGATTACTTTCGATTTATAAAAATCTTAAATGCAGGTGAAGCAAGGATAAGAAGGTGATTGCAAATACCGTTAAATGCAAATGGACATGTTCAGCAACTACATACAGTTGCGAGCTGTATTTTAGCAGTGAAGCTCTACTGCCTGTAATACATTAACACACATATTTTTATTGCGAAAATCAGACTTTGGAATCAATGAAATGACTGAAACGTTGAAATCTTGGAGACGTTTCAAGGGGTCTATTTTATCAAGAACACAAGTATTAGAATGCGTTATGGCACTTCGGTGAAGGTCGTAAAGTCATTGAAAACTTGTCTTATGCGAGTCGCCCATTCACCTCTTTGCTGCCGATAGCATCAAAAAAGTTAAAGAAACAGTAATTTAACATGGTTTTGTTGACATCAGAGAGATAGCATAGGGTCTCAACATCTTTTCTAGATCGGCTCGATACATTTTGGTTAATGCTTTAGGTATGAAACGTGTCAATGCTAGACTCGTACTACAAGACTGAATATTTTACAAAATCGAGGTTGAGTAGAGTTCCTACGAAGCAGAGACATGTGTTTATGAATATGACGTCGAATCTTTTGCACAATTCAGCCTACGGCGCTTAAAAAAAAGTTGTGAAACCGAACAACACACGTCAAAGTCAGCCAAAAATGAAGGAGATGATGCTTCTTGTTTTTTGATCACCGCGGTCTGGTTTACCATAAAAACGTTCTTCAGGGTCAAACGGTCAATAAAGAATACTACTTGACCGTTTTGAGGCACCTACTTGGAGCAATTTGTCGTACAGGAATAGATTGTGAGCAGAAACTAATGGATTTTTCACCACGAAAATGCTCCGTCACAGGCTAGCATCATGGTGGCTGACTTCTTTGCCAAACACAAAACGAAAGTCAGCACTCAGCTACCGTATTCTTCAGATTTGGTTCTCTTTAACTTCTTTCTGTTTTCGAAACTGAAAAATCGGCTTCGGGGAAGCGTCAGAAAAGCCCTTATCAGCCAGTCATTCGTTGAAGGTACAATACAGCTAAGGCTTATAACGCGTGTATGAAAAATTTTGTTAAGCTTTGGCATGTTTATATTGGCTCAAAAGGCACTTATTTTGAAGGCGATAGTAGAAGTTTGTATTAAAATAAGAAAATTTTTTTTTTTTTTGGCAGTCCGTGTCAAATTTGATCAGATCAAGTTCCAGCATGGGAACTGTCCACTTCAAATGTTTGGAGTCATATTTTATTTTACCTTGGATTGCGGTGTCTTATTCTGTAAACTGCAATTTTTTTGATTTCCACTGTACATGAATATATATTACATTGTGCAATATAAATGATATGAAAATATAATTATTAATTTCTCTCATTCCCAGTAATTAAAAATCCATAAATATGATGGCTGTGATAATGCTTGGGTACTCAGTAAAATAAATAAAAAAGTTGTGCGGAAAATATGTGACTTTACATTTGTACGTGCAAAAATGTATATTTCACAAGTAAGGAAGAGCTAAGTTCGGGTATAATCGAACATTTCAGAACTCTAAGGAAACACGCTCTCTCAATTTTATTAAGATAACTCACCTATTAGCGAATATATGCGGTTTAAAGTCAACCGGAAGTTCGACAATTTTTATATCAAAGGAAGTATTGAGCCCATTCAACCCATTTGTAGCACACAGACCTACTACTATCAGGAAATGATTGTCTCTGAATTTCAAATAGAAATTTGACACATTGACCAATATTTTCGGTAAAAAGTCAACTATAAGTATCGGGTTCAAATATTTGATATCTTGGGGCATAAACAGTTTTTGTTGGAATTTGACGATTGCTTCTAAAGACATTACTCCGTTATATTAAATGTATCTTGATTTGTACACTCGATTGGAAAGGAACAGATGGATTTTTAAATTGTGTTATATGGCATATAGGGGTGATCTAAGTGTAGATCAGGTCTTGAGATATGTGTTTTCACCTAAAAAATAGAGGGTGCTACGCCCATCGTCCAATTTTGAAACCAGTTCCATTAAAGCCTCAAGATATCTCAATTTTTACTCATGTTAGACAAGAAGACGGACGGGCAGACAGACAGTCACCCCGATTTCAACTCGTCTCATCATCCTGATCTTTATAAATATATAAGCCTACATCTACCTTGTTTAGTTTTATGTGATACGAACCACCTTTAAAAAATATAGTACCGTTAGGTGGACATTGTAATCTGTAGAAATATGTTGCAGGAGTATAAATATGAAAAATAAGTGCATCTCGCATGTCCACTGCGTAATACAATATTTCCCTGACCAATTGCTAATATACACGTGTATGTATGTATGTAATCCGGCAGTGAATTTATTTAAATGCACTTGTAGGTAAAAGGAGCTCATAGTAAATATCACACAGCAAATCTCATATATGGAGATCCGCAACATTAAACTATGGAAATTGCAGCGCAGAATTGCTGCTTCTCGCAACCCACGCACATTCCCCGCTCAGCTTTGCAACATTTTATTGGTGTATGTATGTTTGCCAATGCAACGAAATTGGTCAGCTACATTGGCAGTTTGTTGGCTCGTCAGCGAACATTATCAGCCTCACAAAGGACAGTAATATTGGGCCAGCGATGGTACAGTGTTTGCTTTCGACAATTTACTTTCGATTGACTTTTTGTTGTTGCCTTAGAAAGCAAGCTATGAAAATTGTCTATCAAAATCTGTCTGCTTTCAATTCGACACCATTGGACCGGCGAATAAAACGAAACACGAAATTTTATTTTTACAGAGTTCAATAGTAAGGTCAAGCTAGAGTTTATTGCCAATTTTGGTTTTAACCGTTAAATACTACCTCAGAGTTACTAAAACACTCAAATATTCAAACTCAGTTTAATTTAACATAATTCAAATTCGAATTTATAAGCCAAGGTCTGTTGAAGCCAGTGTCATAGCAGTAGTCAGAAGAAAGGCAGAAGAGAGCAAATTTAATTGCCACAAAGAAGGACATTTTCTTTGTTGACCGAAATGGCAACCTTTGAAGGATATAGTACCGATCTTTAACACAGTGAATTATTCAAAGAAGTAACTTGAGATTTTGAAAATAGTTCCAACCAACCAAACAAAGAATAAGAAATGTTCACCGGAATCGCTCTGTTGTTTGTTTTGTAAGGTAATATTTGAACTGCTGCAATCGTCGTCGCATCAATACTTTGTTTAATGTTGCAGCAACACGTCATTTTATTTGGAAATAAAGTTTTGTGGATTTTTTTTGCCTCGCTCCACCGTGCAACGGGCGCAGGGCAACATAGTAACACAAATATTTGCACACGCTTGCATATGGATAAGAGCCACATCCATCCCGTGCGAGCGCCACATTCTCGCAGTTGGCCAACCTGTGGTGCGTGTAATGCGCTCGATGACTCCTTTACATTGTCTTATTGTTATTTATTTGTTATTGCCGGTTGTTGCATGTTGTTACTCAGAGTTGTAAGAAAATATCTCATCTCATGACTTGATGTGTGTACTTGTGGCAATTTATTTGCCTCTTTCGCCCTCTTTCGGCCTCCTCTGCAGTGCATTCTGCCAGCAGCCGCGCTGTGCAGTGAATGTTTTTGCCACAACCATTGGCATTACTTAATATTCATAAATGACAAAGGTTTCTTCGACAGTTTCTCTGTTCTTGTTATTACTGTTGTTGTTGTTGTTATATTGTTCTTATTATTGATCTTTTTGTGTCACTGCACTTGGCCCAGACCCATACCCACATATCGTTTGGCTCTATTGGCGTTCCATGTGTAATATTGTCACATACACACATACATACACACACGTATGTGAGGTATCAGGGTACGCATAGTTCAATTTCTGGTTCGAATGTTCGATTATTGGTTTGATGTGCACTTAATTGCACAAACTACATGAAATTTCTCATAGCAAAATGCATTTATTGCACTCTCCTTCCACAGACGGCCGCCCATCACCTACCGCACCCCTCCTGCTGGTTTGGTTGCATGGCAGCTCGCAAATGTTCGGTTGAGTGGACGAGCTATCGAAAAGTCTGGCAATTGTGGTATTGCCATGGACGATGAATTTTTATCAGTTTCTTGTTATTAATTTTAACTATTGTTTACTATTTTTCCTTTCAAGCAGATTGATGAGGAATTCTAGGAATTTGAAGCTTTTACAACTTTTATGTCTTTCAACGGTACGCTCGAGTTTAACTGATTGTGAAATAAATTGTTGTTGCTGCAATACGGTCAGTATTGCATAGAATTCTTTTTTTATATTTTGGATGTTATAACAGAAAGTTTAATTTTCTGTAAAGTTTCTTTATCAATTTTGGGTAAAAATTTTGAGATTATTCAATGTGTATTTAAGTCGTTATTTATGGCGGCTGTGGAAAGAGAAAAATTCAATGAAAGTTTCTGAGTAACAGGATTTTCTAACAATCACTGCCTTTAAGCAGACTGTGCTTGTGAAAAAGCTTCGCATATAATCCGAAAGCACTTAATGTAATATCTAGTTTAGAAATTTAAAAAATCTATTTTTTTCATTACTCGTTAGTTTAAACGGTGAATATTTGTGCTTAAAATAAATATTATCGGATCAAAACTCGCCCTAGACTATATATACATATGTATGTAACTAACTGACCTTATATGTATACCTGAAGGTACTTCCCTGGCTTTAATCCTGGCAAGTTGCAAGAGTATGAAATGTTCCTTCCATATCTATGTACATATGTGTATATATGTTTTTGTCTACTTACTTGCTTTGCAGGTCATCATTTTGTCGTTTAAGTCCCTTGACTTTTCTTGGTTTCGCGTTCATATTACATAGAGAGTAAGGTGTTCCGGCTTTATATTTATATATTGATACCTAGTGTTATACGTACATTGATATCTATCAATTTATGTGCTTTATTATATTTATTTCGTTTAGCAATACGGCACTTTTCAAACTCTTAGGCAGCAAATATTTGGCGTACAAATATTATATTTTGAATGTTTTTATTTGAAATTTGCTTTATCACTTTCTACAAGAAATTATATTCAATAACTAGCACCAACAACACAGCTTACTTTACTAATTCTTTTTAGAATATTATTTTGCACATTCACCATTTTGCCTTCGATTCGCAATTCCAAATGCTCTGAATGTGCATTTACGGATCGAAATGCATGTACTCTACGTCATGAGTAATATATTGGAAAAAGATTACGTCAACTTTAATATGCGGATTTCACAATTTATTAAAAGAAGATCAATTCTCTCCGTTTCTAGCTTATTCATTCGTCTGTGAGTGTTGAACGGAAGAAGAGAACATTGGAAATAAAAATGAGTAGGACAAGTGCTGCCGACCTCGCGAAAGCTCTGGTTGATCACGTTCGAAAAAAAAAATTATTATAACAATTTTCATGAATAAGGTTTAAAATATTTAGAACAGAAGCGATTGCGTTGCAGTCACTTAGCATTTTTCTAGTGAAGTGAACAAGTCTAACAGTGAATTTGCGCCAAACTAGTTTTATTAAAATAAGAATTTAAATAAATAAATATTATTATTTTACTATTTCGAATAATGCAACAAATGTGTTCGATAGACACGCCAGTATCTCCAGCTCTCAAGGCCGCGGAATGTTAGATGCCATGCCAACTGGATTTGTCTTGCAAATGGTTTAACGGATCCAACCAGGAATATGTGACTGTGAAAAAGCCGACTCTCTATTCTTGCTATTCAACTGATCTACCAAGGCTAGTTTTATAATACACCGGACTCGGCTAGGCAAATTATCAACAAGGAGCAATGGGGTTCCGCAGAGGGCGTTGAAGGCAGATACTGCTTATGAAATATTAAGTTTATTTATAAATTCTTGTTTCTTGTTTATACAGAAGGCCGGCGGAAGGTCAATAAATAGCCTTGCTCTACAGAATATTCCGAACGTTCTGGCTTCTAGTGGGGTGCTCTTTAATAGTTTTTAATTAACAGTACGGCTCTTTAAGGTAAATCTCTGTGGACGGCATGGTGTTAAATAAATGAATGTAATTAAATTTTTTATTGCACGCAATTGTTACGAGATTAAAATACTTAGTTTATTCATTTGTATTTGTATATTTTTTTTCATGAATGAATTTACGCACGTAAAAAGTACTAAAATAACAGTGAAATAAATGAGATGGTCACGTGATGTGAGTTGTGCACCGATTAGCCAACGACTTCCCGCAACAGGTCTCTTGCTGGGCGTCATCAGGCTTTTAAGTGGAAAGTTGCGGTTATAGTTAAGGGGCAAAGCGGACTTCGTAACCTTTGGGAACTACTTAGCTCAAAAAAAGTTAGAAAGTAGGGTAGTGTCAACTTTCAACCTGGCCATGATGTAAATAAGGTTTCCACTTGATCACCACAGTAATGAAGTGCGAAGTTTAGCATTAAATAACTGTATTTATTTCTTTGTTATTTCAGAGTTCTTGACGCAAAACCCGGGTGGCAGTGCAGGCAACGGATATGTTAGGCATACACTAAGAAGAAAGTCGAACTCTTTAGGCCTACAACTGATTTGCACTTCACTCTTAACAACCAAGCAGGATTTCACTTTAGAGCTGGATCTCAGAGAGAGCATCATTCAGGGGCATACGACTGGAAAGCGATATATGGTATGCTCGTCTTGTGAGATTAACTCATTACTTTGCCAGGAGTGCTGCTTAGCTCAATAGCCTATTCGCTTACAACTGCGTCCACCTCATTCGGGCACCGGAATAGAAAGGTATAGTCAGAAATATGCAGATGGGCGACTTATGTAGCTCATTTAATAGCGCTTGTTGGGCCGATTGAAACAGAACTCTTCTGCGATGAGCATTCCTATGACATAAAGAAGAGTTTCCGTAAAGAAAAGAAGTTTAGAGAGAGCCTGGTTTCGGGACGAAGTAAATAACTTTTTCTAGAATGAGTTATAACCTCGAATACACAATTCGAGCAGAGCGTGCATTCCAGTGGCAAGCACAATTCTTGAATTTATTAGAGTGTTGTGAGTGGAGCAACGGCAGGTTGCAGTGCAAACCACAATTTGTCTGCTATATTCATTTCTATATAGATACAAAAGACCTGCAAGCGGACAGTAAGCGAGTACTACTCAAATAAAATGCTCCTTCCATATATACAATTACATAGTTGCGGCATTCACACTTTTAAATACTTTATTTAACACTTCTGCAGTGCGAAATCCGTTAGTTTTGTTGCTTTGCCCAATTTTCCACGGCCGAATGAGTTTTTTATGCAACGCAATTTTGCCGCATCCTTATAGAATAATTAATTTTTGGGGCGACTGTAAAAATAGCAATTTGAACGGACTTTAGCGGGTTTCAGAGAAAACAGCTTGGCGTCCGGGTCAGCGGCGGAGGTGTGTGGCGTTCGCGCAGGATGTGGTTTGTGCTTAACGGTGTTGTTGTTGCAATGTACTGCATTGTTGCAGTGCTGAGTGTGTGTGGCAATATCCTTCGCTTCATCATTTGAAACGCTGCTAGCAAACGAGGATTTATGTGCGAAAGACTTTTGCGCTCCTATCGCGATGCAGTTATCCTCTTAATAACGAGACAGGGGTTGCCAGAAAGATGTGTGTCGGTGTGAAAAAGTACATACGGCAAATGCGAGGGGTAAAACGCCATAATACAATTATTTAAAATTTCAATAGAAAAATCACACTGCGCGTGATATAACTTGATCCTGCTCCGACAGCGTTTCCAAAATAGGCAACTCATCCATAAACAAGTTTTGCTACGAACTTTTTTTGCGTTTGCTCGTGTAATCCATGTAGTGCAGCTTTTGTGTGTAGTTGGTCACACTGCACGCACAAATGACTTTCGGTGTCGTAATTCGATTTTTTGTTTGGTCTCGCTTATTTTTTGTCACTTTTAATTTGCTTTTATCCTCGTATGTATGTACATAGTGAGTGTTTTAATTTTATTTTCACAGGCGTTCCCTGTTATTTATTTACGTATCTATTATTTTTTCGTACGTGAGCTCGCGCAGTCTTGGTAAGGCTGTGCCCCAGTGGCTCCGCTATTTATTATGAGAACTTTGCCGCTGCAGCGAATACGTGTCGCGAGCGCTGAAAACTAATTATAAAGGAATATACACATACATACTAACATGTACATATTTCTACATACGCACACATACACAGACGCCTCTAAAAATAAAAGTAAATATGTACAATATATAGCACGAAAGTGCAAATTTGCAATAAAAACTTGTTGGGGAATTGAGGGGGGTATACAGCAAAAGTCGCCAAAATTCGAATAGAAAAAGCGTACCGTTATGTGAAGTATGTGTGCATATGTATGGAAAAACTTTTTGTATCCTTTATTGTACTGGAATATATGCTTCGGTATTGGTACCGCCACAAGGACAAGGTTTCCAAATTTAATAAAAGCTTAAATCGTTTAGAGATGGACTGATGGGGGGAGATTGTGTTTAAAGTGCAGTTTAAGTAATCGTGCTCAACTCCAAATTAAGTTTCGAACCTTTATAACCTCACCATACCAATAAAAGTGACTCTTCTTCATCTTCAACTTATTTATGTATTTAGGGGGTCGTCATCAAAAGAGGGGTCTCCCATCCGAGGCTGTTTTCTTCTTTTCCTTGGAAAGGTTTTTTCGTTGCTGGTCCGAAACCCAGCGCACAACCCTGTGGAGGGGACGTTTCGCCTTGTCACTTTAGCTCGCCTTCAAACGGATGTTTTCTGGCTACTAGACACCGCTTTCGGTTATAGCCGAGTTTACAGCAGCGCGCCAGTCGTTCTTCCTTTTCGTTGTTTGGCGCCAATTGGAGATTCGAAGTGTAGCCAGGTCCTTCTTTACCTGGTTTTTCCAACGGAGTGAAGGTTCCTCTGCTTCCCCCGGCGGTTACTGACTCGAATACTTTCAGAGTTGGAGTGTTTTCTTTTATTCGAACGATATGACCTAGCCAGCATAGGCGCTGTTTCTTAATTCACTGAATTATGTCAATGTAGTCGTATATCTCGAAGAGCTCATCGTTCCATTGGCTACCACATTCGCGAAAACTCGTAAAGTCGACACATGATTTTGTCATTGTCCATGCCTCTGGACCATATAGTAGGACGGGCGTTACTTATAGAACTTGGTCTTTGCTCGTCGAGAAAGGACTTTACTTCTCAATCTCAATTGGATTACCAATCCCAAACTTTTAGTGCCATTGAAGCGTGCAGTGGCAAGGCTCAACGAAAGTTTGGCTATCACTTCTGAAGTCGACGAATCCATAATTTTCAAATAAAAGATTTAATAGCCTTAGTGGCTTCCTTTACATCAATAATTCTTAACCTAACTTAGGAGGAACCTGTAGAAGACGATCGGAATCTCTTCGCTGGTTGTCGAAGAATAGTCATGATTTTGGGTAAACAGTAATGGAATGCATTAAAGTCCAATTATTGTTTTACTTTTAATTACTTTAAGTGTTTAAGTGAGCTTTAAAGTGTCTAAACTTTTACTGAAATTAACACACTGCGTGCAAATAAAATGTGACCAACATAGAAATGTTCCTTAATAGTTTGAACTCGCATGTAGAATCGTCTGTTTATGTGACTATGGTGCCGTTAGTGAGTTGTTAGTGTTGGTTCTTTTCTTTGTCTGCATGCGCATATGTGTGTGTGTGTAAGCTGGCAAGGACATTTTATAGCACTTTTAGGTTAATTGCCTCATCAGACAGCTCCGCAATGACCGCGAACGCTACATAAATTTCTAATTATTCGCGTGTGTTGCTAAAAAGCAAGTGAGTGAGAAGGAAGTGTGCGCGCAAATGGCCTTACACCTAGGAATATATGTAAATTGCTACAAATGTGGATAGAGAATGCCTAGGTATATTTAAGTTATCGCTTCTATGAGGTCATTGCTACAAACTTTGCAAATTATTGTGATATCTACATATGTATATGTATGTATATTATGTATTCATGCAAATATAACCATTCTCATATATATTTAATATTGCTGTCATTTGTACAGTTGCCGTTACTTCTCCACTTGCCGCTAAATAGCGCTGTGGTGGGTTCATATTTTAGGGGCGCAGCGCTCACATAAATATTTAATCATTAGCTAAGACATTTATAATCAAATTAATTCGAAATTATGATACGCACACCTCACGACAACAACAACGGCGTGAAGGTCACTGACTTTTATGTTATACAATTTGTATGGAAAATATGTATAGCTACGACAAACCCACACACATCAAAGAGTAAGGGCAAAAAATTGTATATTTACTTATGAATTTTTTACAGTTATTCAGAGTCCATGTCATAATTAATAAGCGCGATATTCCGAGAGAAAGTATTCACTCCATAAGACTCAAGAATTTGAGTTTTGGTTATAAAATGGTTATATACAGGTTATATATTGGTTATGTATTGGTTATATCTGACAGCGGAAGCATAATGCTTTATGCTACACACATGTAATATGATGATACTTTATGATGATACTTTAATTTGCGTTTTTGGTGACGATTTGAAAATATATTAAAATGGTTAAAGTCAATTTGGTTATGGAGGCAGTTCGAGTTAATTATAGATTGCATGTTACTTTTAAGCTTAAACTATATCCAATGATAGAAATTGGCAACCTACAAAAAATATAAATAAAGGATGTGTCAAATGTTTACTGTATCAGTAGGCTTTCTTCAGTTTGAGTCGACTTAAGCCCTTTTAACAGACACCTCACATATGTATATATAATATGTTCTAGGTATGCCCGTTCATGAGAAGTCATTAAATCATTTGTTATGTCACACGGCAAATCACATTCAAATTGTTTGTGTATTTACATGTTAGTGGGTTGGTAATCATTTGCTATCAGTGCTGATGATGACATTGTTGACAGTCAGCGATGACACGGTCGGTTTCTTTTACATCATTTCCCTATTGGCTGACATTTTGGTTATTTTATTTGTGCGTGTTTGTTGGCAATTTTCTTGGCACGCAACTCAACCTCCCGACATCTGCCTCCAACCTGGCAACCAGCTATCGATTTGGTGTAAATTTCGTACAAAATCGCATGTTTGACTAAAGCTGAAAGCTTTCCTATATATTTAGCAAGTCTACGTGCTTCCTTGTGTGTGAGGATATAGAAAAACTTCCTGCTTTACATTCATTATTGTAACGACATATAGGATATGGTAGTCCAAGAAAATTATGTAGACCCAAAAGCATGCTGATATGAAATAGTTATGCTCATTTTGTATACTTGTTCTGACATTAATATTATCCAAGTAATTAGTAAAGCTTAAAATTTCAGGAACCTCTTAGTAATTCAACAAGGAATGATTTTAATGGAGGCAATTATTGGGTACAGATATAATTTTATATTATTTAAATGTAATCCTTCAATAGAAATCACGAGCTATAAAGATGTTTTGTGTAGTTTTCGTATCAAATGATGTTCTGATCTATTTTGTTATTATCTGCAACATGTTGGTACTTCTGCTGGGCCTTTAGATTTTACCTAAAGTACTTCGGAAAGTAAGAACTGATATTTTTTGTGGAGAATGACACCCTAATTATTGACTGAGTTTCCTGCTTTTTGTATTTATCTTCACCGCAACCAATCAGACCAAACCCAAACCCCTTCGTAAAAAGTGTGACGAGAGTACGAGAGTTCACTAACGAAAGTGTGTTTTCCCTCAAAGTTTATGACTTCGATATTCGCCGATAAAATGGTTTTTGAGAAGAAATCAATATTTCATTTTAAATTGTGGTGTTACTGCCGTTATTTCCTTTTATTTCGTTGATTTTACGACTGCAGACGCTAATCGCTCGCGGCTAAGGCTATATATTCGGCTGCTGTTGACAGGTGAATGAGAAGTTTGAGTTTTATGAGTTACGAACACAATTTGATTACGATTAATTGGCACATGCCAACGGAACATTATGTTTAGTTGTATACTTTATTGATTTGGAAGCGCGAGGACGTCAAATGAATGCCAAGAGAAGCGGAAGAAGGTTACAACATTTTATTTTTGATTACGACACGCCAGCGAATGAGTGACTCAGCTAGGTTCGTTTGCATTTCTAAAAAATTATTTATCGCAATTGTTGCGGTCATAAGAGAGGCACGGTTATCACGGTTTGTGATAAAGTGTTAATTACTAAAAAAATATGGAGTTTGGGAGATCATGATCCTTTAGTAAATCAGTTAAGTTCTAAATGTAAGACATGTACTATTGGAATCTTTAGCTCCTTGGTGACAGCATTGATGATAGCATATTATTTGTTTTGACTTTTGTCTATGTTCAACCTTGTTTTGACATTTTTAGTGCTGTGCTTAATTTGTTTGCAATATTTTGAAGGAATTTCAATCATATCATGTTAAAGTTATTTTATTTTCGAATTACTCGAGTTCTTCGCCCAAAAGACGAGAGCCAAGTAGTCAATCCTTTTCAATTCTTCTTCTTTATTGGCGTAGACACCAATTACGCCGTTTACAACAGCGCACCGCTCGTTGTTCTCTTTCGCTGTTTGACGTCAATTGGAGATTCCAAGAGATTCCAGGACCTTCTACATCTGATTTCTCCAACGGATTGGAGGTGTTACTCTTTCTCTGCTTCCACCGGCGGGTACTGCGTCCAATACTCTCAGAGCTGCAGTGTTTTCTTCCATTCGGACGACATGACCTATACATCCTAGTCGCGGTCTCTTGATTCTCTGAACTACATCAATATCAGCATACATCTTCATATCCATATAACCTTTCTCTCGAAAACGTGTAACATCGACAAATCAGATGTTGTCATCGTGCTTGCCTCTGCCCTAGCCGGACGGGGAAGATGAGTGACTTGTAGAATTCGGTATTTGTTCGTAGGGAGAGGACTTTTCTACTCAACTGCTTACTCAGTCCGAAGTAGCAGTGTTGGCAAGAGTTATTCTGCGTTGGATTTCGAGGCGGGCGTTGTTGTTTTTGTTAATGCTGTTTCCAAGATAGATACAGTTATCTACGACTTCGAAGTTATGACTGTCAACAGTAACGTGAGGGCCAAGTCGCGAGTGCGACGACTGTTTGTTTGACGACAGGAGATATTTCATCTTGTTCTCGTTCACAACAATGATACCAATATCATCGGCGTACGTCAGCAGCTGTACACTGTTATAGAAGATGGTCCCATTCGTCTTTAGTTCTGCATCTCGAATTATTTTTCTCTAGCAGTAGATTGAAGAAGTCGCACGATAGAAAGTCGCCTTGTCTGAAACCTCGTTTAGTATCGACCGGCTCGGAGAGGTCCTTCCTAATCCCGACGGATCTTTTGGTATTGCTGAACGTTAGCTTACACAGCCGTATTAGTTTTGCGGGAATACAATACCGGCATAAAGGCAGCTTCTTTTCGTACTGTAAAATCGACGAAGAGGTGGTTTGTGTCGATCCTCTTTTCATGAGATGTGTTGACTGTGGGCTTTAAGTCCTTTTCACCACTGAGATAATATTCATTAATTTACTTCGAAGTCCTATGGCGCTTTAATATTCTGTATGAAACCAAAGGATTAGAAATTGCTCATCTCTTGTGGTAACTGTTGCAAGCGCCAACACTAGTTCCGTTACTCGGTTGCCGTGGCTAAACACAATTTGCAACTTGCAAACCAATTTGTTAATTACATTACCAGTATATTTATTGTCTGCTCATATGCGTTGTTGCCGCTGTTGCCGCTGTTGTTGTAGTTTTTGTTTGTTCTTGCCACAGTTGGGAAATGGTGTCGGCTTACTTAACCCTGCTGAACTGACTTTGTCTGCCGAGATATTTGCACACATTGCCATGATGCAGAGGCGAGAGTGCAAGCACATGTTCAAACATACATACTGATGCATTCTCGTATGTGTGTGTGAGTGTGAGTGTGTGCGTTTCTGCAGCACACTTATCAATTATCGCTCTAAGTGACTTCTTGGGTAGCCACGGCTCGTTGGTGCTGGCCTAACTAACTCTGCTTCTGCTGGCTCTGCTGGATCTGCTGCTTTTCAACACCATATCGCCCAAGTTGTTGCTGTTAATTAGTTTAAAACAGACAATATCTCCGGGTGAAAAAAAGGATAACAAAGGAATTTGTCTGAATGAAGCCTCGAAGGCGCTGCATTGGTGGCCAAAACCGACTGTGTGCTGATATCCGGGTTGCTCAATGTTTGTTGTTATTGTTTTTGTTGTTGACTAACATTACGGGTGTTCCACACCGCCGACTGCACACATGCATACACACTCATACAAACATGCATGCAAGCATATTTTGGCCCATTGGTCTATGGTGTTTTGTCGTTTACCGACTGATGTCGTAGCTACGAGTATGATGTGCATGTGTGTGTGTGAGTGTGACTTCTGCCTGCCGGCTTTGGAATTCGTTTGAGCGCCCGTTGGAGGCAACTCGCTGCGTTGCATGTAGGCTTACTCATATATGACCATGTATATGGTGGTAAATATGCGCTTGTATGTGTGTGGTTGGCTTGCGACTCTGCCATGTCCTCTGTTCATTGATTCCGGTTTGTGTCTCGTTCTTTTAAATGCATTCGTTTTGGGTCAGTTTCTTTGCTTTTTAACGAGTTCATTCAAATGCGCTTTTTGTTGTTGCACATATCGTGTGTGTGTGCATGCAGTTGTTGTGGCAACATGCTGACACCACCCGCGGGGTTGTTTTCTTTCTGGCTTCTCCACTATTGCTGCGGGCACAAAGTGTGTGGCTGTGTGAGTGGCAAATGGGTAAATGACAATCGAATGCCTTACAACATTAAGTTATCAAAAGGCGACTTGCCGCCGATAAATGAAAGGTCAAAATATATAAAAAACATACAAAATTCCCATTCACACTCACACACACATATATGCACTCAGAAGCGGCTCCCATTGTTTGTTTGTGTTCCAACATATTTCTCAGCGGCAATGCGGAATTCTTCGCTTTGCGTGGTAAATATATTTACAAATCTTAATTATCTTCGCTTGACGCACTTTTAGCGTGGAATCGTAAAAGAGAGATGTTAGTTAAAACGCTCGGATATTTTCGCACATTCCATTGATCCATTTATCTGCTTGCGGGTCCGTCGTGCGGCGCTCGTGTAATGTGACACATTCTTCGGCTATTAAATGTGTGCGCTTAGATTAGAGAGGAGCAGCACTTTAATTGGTTTTTGGGTGGGCAATCATTTATCTATGTGTGTGTACACGAGGCAGAACTAATTTGTAGACACACGAAGGTAAATCGCCGTGTAAGCGAAATGACTCAGACTTAACAACAGTCACACATTTAAGTGCTATGCAGATTACTTGTGCTCGGAAATGTGTGCGCCTCCAAATGTATTTTGTTTCAAACGAAAAATAAGTTTTATGACACTGATAGTTAACGACTGGAGAATACATCCACAGAATGGTCGTATTTTTTGTGCGCGTGTTTGGTTAATATTGTTTGGTTTTTGGTATGAAGTTTTTTGAAAGTAATAGAATTGAGTCGATCTAAAAAAATTTATTGAACCAATCACTACAATTCCTTAAAACTTTCAATAGGGGCTCCTTCTGCGTCGATGCAGCGCTGCCAGCACGATTTCCAATCATTGAAGGCGTCATGGAAGACATTCTCCGGAATAGCCTTGAGAGCCTTTTCAGGCAAGGAAACAAAAAAAGTTCGGGGTCACATCTGGGCTGTAGGGCGGCTGCGGAAGCGTTGTGATGCCGGCCTTGGTTAAGTAGCTGTTCCCAAAAAAGGCGGTGGGAGACGAAGCGTTGTGGTGGTGCAAATTCCAAACGGCTGCGATGTCTTGTCGGACCCGATTGACCCTTCGTTTTAGTCACTTGGGACTTCCACGTAAAACTTGGCGTTGACGGTTTGTCCAGGAGGAATAAAATTATGGTGGACTATGCCTTTGATGTCAAAAAAGGCAGTGAGCATCGTTCTCACTTTGAATTCGCTCATTCTTCCCTTTTTCGGGCGAGAAGATGCCGGCGTGTGCCACTTAGAAGTTTGCCTTCTTGCTAAAGCAACATCTGGGCAAGCCTGCTTGATCATTAAACGTCTCTGTCGCAGATTTACCAAGTTTCACACAGAATTTAATCGCGTACCTTTGCTCTAACGAACGCTGAACTTTCGGCTTGCACCACTCACAGAAATACGTCGTGCGAAAATTTTTGTCCTGACTCTCCAGGTGCTCGGAGATAACTGACCAACCGCTCGTTCGTTAGCTGCGAACGCCTTCTACCGCATCCAATCGGTGCGCGCAAGCTCCGAAGTTCCGTCGCGGCGGAAGAAAATCAGTCCTATTACTTTTCGGACAAACCCTGTATGTACATACATATATAATTTATAAGATCTCATACGCTTCCTTCTAGGTGTTACAAGCTTTGTGGTAAACTTAATGTACAGTATCCAGTCATCCACGTGCATACTGGGAAGAGTTTCTTTATCGATGATTCAGCCCAACCCTTTCCATTTAAACAAAACTGATTTTCTTTCGATAACTCCACTTATCCACTTTTATTTAGGATTGATTTTCGAGTGATTATCCACTTTTAGTTAGGATATTCAAGGTTTGTGAAGCTCAAATAAACATATAGCCTTTGTACCATCGAAGCTCAGTTTAGAAAGACAGGGTTCTCATAGCAGAATATTAAGAAAGTCAGCAAATCTCTCGGCAGAAACTAAACAACAAGGAAATTATGAGATTAAAACATAAAAGAAATGCACCATATTTCAAGTATGCGTATTTGTGGCTCCAAATCTGTTATGACCAGTCCATTCGAGGACTGGCAATGCTTTCAAAATGTTAGTATCTTTCAAAATGCTGATAAAATTTTGAAAATATCGATACAATGATTTCTAAGTATTTTAAGGAAAGGTGACATTCTGAGAGCGTGAATTTAAATAAGAGTTTGCAAGCGGCGACTGTAACAAAGTGACAACTCCGAACACACGAAAACAAAAAAACAAAAACATAAACAAAACCCCAAACAAAATTATACGAAAATCCCTATAGTATGTCTGTACATAAGTCTATATGTATCAAACCTGAAGTTTGGCCATCACGGCGGCAGGTGGCATTTCTCTGTGGGCTATCGGCGTGTCGGTGTGCAGTGAGAGGCGAGTGGCGAGTGGCAAGTGATCAAACTACGGCCAATATTCGCATCAGCTGCGAGAAACAGCTCCAGTTGCTCTGATTCATGCGTGATGCCATTGATTATGCGCAATTTCGTGTGTGTGGATCAGGCATTTAGGCTGGGCGCTTTGTTATTTGTGAGGTTTTAGTGGTCGGTTGCACCTGCCATTCGCAGAAATCGCCAGCGCTTATGATAAAGGCAGCATTCGCAATTCGGTTGCGCGCCCAAAAAACCTCTTTGCCATTCATGTATGTTTGTATGCATGTGAGAGCACGCCAGTTAATATATATATGTACATATGTATACATACATGTATATGTACTTGTGGTTGAGTGCACATAAATGCCAACTGGCCGAGATTGGCAGACGTGGCAGGACTTTGCTGCACATGAGTTTTGTAAAATGATCTGTGTTTCTGTTACTGCGGTTTGGCTGCAACTGAATATTCACATACTTGTATGTATGTATGCTTGTGTTTGTTGTAGTAAATATTTTGCGTAATTCTGACAAACACAATTGTTGTGGATTTTTCAGCATTTGGTTTAAGGATTGACTAACACTTCGTTCGAAATGCCTTTAGAGAACTTAAAGCCTTTAATAAGATGTCGTAGCAAAATATTCCGTTTGTAATTGATTAAGTAATCTTTTAAGTAAATTATGTAAGGATTTTTTTTTAATAGAGCTTTCTGAAAACGTCATTATTAAATTCAAAGTTATTATTAAAGTATTATTAACATCCAGAGAAAACAAAAATTCGATTTTGTAGCATGGTGTTATCAAATCGCTCCTGCGGTAGGGGAAAAATATTTCTCTAATACCAAAATTATGGTGTAAACGCACAGGACAGCGTGTGATTACAAATTATTCAGATTTAAATATTATTTACGCCAATTTAAATGTGCACTCATACTCGTACACTCACACATGGGTGTGTTACAAACTGATTTATTGCATATGACAGATATGCATTTGATAATAAAATGGAATCCATTAATTTGCAATGCCGAAAATGAAAATTACCAAAAGCTTTTAGGCAGCATTTTGGCGAATAAACATGTGTTCGCCTGTGAATGATAAATATAAACAGATCCACATGCATAAGTAATAATATTAAATAATGAAAACTCAGTTAAATGCAATGAACAGCATTTAAATATTATTATAATACGAAATCCGATTAATGGATACCAATGAAAGTGTTGGCCATTTAATATTTTGTTGCTTCAGTAACAAAGGGTGATCCATTTCGATGTTCCCTACTTTTTAAAAGAAAAGAAAAACACAGAAATTTCAGATTTAATGGAACATTTTTATTATTATTCGAAAGAACATTCTTTGGCATTTATTTTTTGAAGGTTATCTTTCTCAAATGTTGGCCGCGGCTACATCTCAAAAGCTCCATCCATTAAGTCCAATTTTCGATCACTCGTTCGTTCGCATTTTAACTGGTAAATGGCGAATTATATGCGTGATGTTTTGCTCCAAGGCCTGAATCGAAGCGGGATTATTCGCACAGACTTTAAACTTTACATATCCCCACATATTATCTGCTCGCGGAAGTGTTCTTTCTGTATATCCATTGATTGATTCGATGTGTGGGAAGTGGCGCCGTCTCGTTGAAACCAACTGTCGCCGAGATCTCGAGCTTCAATTTCAGGCATCAAATAGTCGATTATCATGACACGATAACTGTAGTCATTGACGGTTACGTTCACACCGGCATCATTTTTGAAAAAATATAGACCGATGATTTCACCGGCCCGTAAGACTCACTAAACCGTTATTTTTCCTGGATAAAATGACGGCTATTTAATTTCTTCAGATTGCTCTTCGTCTCAAATGAAGAAATTTTGCATGTTTACATACCCATTGAGCCAGAAATGGGCCTCATCGCTGAACAAAATATAGCTCGAAAACGTGGGATCTTCTTCGAACTTTTCAAGAACCCATAGAACGAAGCGATGTCACTTGAGAAGGTCGAGCGGCTTTAGTTATTGCAAATGTTGTATTTTGTACGCTTTCAATTTTAGATTTCGACGTAAAACGCCCTACGTCGTAGGGAGCTGAGCGAAGCGCGCGAAACACATTCTTTACGGAACGTGAATTTTCATAATAAAGCTGAACGTTTTGTAAACGTTGTCCAGGCGTAAGTCTTTTCATGATGATTTCAAGCAATACTGAACTAAAATAGACGCTGATTTTTTCAGGGTTTTGGGTTGGGTTAAATTTCTAGTTAAGTGGAAGTCTGTCTTAGTCATAATCTAATTCCACCAAAAAATAAGTAGAATGGCTTTCGAACTCTTCGCGCTTGTTATCGAGGTTACAGAAGCAAGACAAAGGTTCGTCGTGGAAAGATTGCTTACCTCATTATTATTAGTGGCATCTATTATCACAACTTTTCCAGTAGTGTGACTAGCGTAATTTTGCAAACAGTTTATTGGCTTTGTGGAACGAAACTAATAGAAGTTTAAAGAGTTAAAACTGCGTCTTCTCAACAGCTTTCAAGCAAATCTAATGAGGTCAAATCGATTTTGGGGATGCTAACTTTAGGTGGTATTGGTTTGATGTGAATCAATTCAATTGGGAAATTATATATGGAAAAAGTGAGTAGAAAGATTGAGTCATGTGTAGAAGTTCACGCAAGTGAGGAAAGTACTCTGAGCGCCATTCACTTTCGAGTGGCCATAAATGATTCCTTTACATATAACTCAAAAAGCTCCCGACTTCCGGTCTTTGACCAAGTGGGTGGGTAGCCAAAAAACATCCATTTGAATGTGAGCTAAAGTGAGAAGGTGAACCATCCCACCACAGGGTTGTGCGCTGAAATTGGGACTCGTAAAAAATACTCCCAATGAAAAGGAAACAAAAGCCTCGGATGAGAGACCCCCTTTTGATAAGCGCGTCGTTAGTTCTGCTTTCTCCAGATTGGATAAGGACGGGAAACAAATGGATCTGGTAGTAAACGATGGCGAAACGATATATCTCCTGTCATCAATCAAATAGACTTGGCTTCCACGGAACTGTTAACAACAACCGGAATGTTTAACGTGGGCACCTGCTGACGACAGCCTTACTCCACGGTACTCAAAAGTACAACGGATCAAATCAAAGCGTTGATCAGCGCCCTGAAAATGCCAGACATTTTCAGTACCAATTGGCAGTGTGGAATGGACACACTAACCACCTTGGTGGGGTTCGAGGCCCCACTAAAACCTCTGCGTGAACTGTTAACAGTCATATCTTCGAAGTCGTGGATAATTTCGTCTATCTTGGAACCAGTGTTAACACCAACAACAACGTCAGTCTCGAAATCCAACGCGGAATAACTCCTGCCAACGGGTGCTACTTTGAACTGAAGAGGTAATTGAGAAGTAAAGTCCTCTTTCGACGAACAAAGACCAAATTCTACAAGTCACTCATCATCTCCGTCCTGCTATGTATGTATATGGTGCGGAGGCATGGGCGATGACAACATCTGATGAGTCGACGGTACGAGTTTTCGAGATAAAAGTTTTGCGTAAAATTTATGGTTCTTTGCGCGTTGACCGCGGCGAATATCGCATTCGATGGAACGATGAGCTGTACGAGATATACGACGACATTGACAAAGTTCAGCGAATTAAAAGACAGCGGCTACGCTGGCTAGCTCATGTCGTCCGAATGGACGAAAATACTCCACCACTTAAAGAATTCGACGCAGTACCCGCCGGGGAAGCAGAGGAAGACCCCCACTCCGTTGGGAAGACCAGGTGGAGAAGGACCTGGCTTCGCTTGGAATTTCCAATTGGCGCCACCTTGCGAAAAGAAGAAACGACTGCCCTGCTGTGGCTAACTTGGCTATGACCGCGTAAGCGGTTTCTACGCCAGTAAAGAAGAAGAAGGTTTTTGCAAAAGAAAGGGATGAACAATGACTCCGCTCACAAGAGTTTCAGCTAGAATTGGCAATTGGCCTTTAAAAACTCATAGAAACAGAAAACTTTGGTAGCGTTGATGGGTAATAACCGTTGATTTAACCGGTGGATGCCTTGCAGGGATACTTACAGCTGCCGCTAGTTGCTACATAACGGTAAGTAAGAGAGTGTGGTAAATAAAAAGTCATTTCGAGGCAATTTTGTTTTAAACATTTAATTTTTTATTAATTTCTTTTGTTGCTGCTTTGACGGGTGCGCACACGTTTTTGAAAAATGCATTCTTTTCACTTTTTATCTTTCGGTTTCTGTTTCTGTTTCGTTTTCGATTTTGGTTTTTTTTTGTGATTTGTGTTTTCTCATTATTGTTGCTGTTGTTTTTTTTCCAAAATGCATACAATTTTCGTATATAATTCAGTATATAATTTCGGTGTGTGTTCTGGTTGAATATTTGACAGTACCGTTACAAAGAGTTGCCATACATATGCATATTTTGTTTTCGTAACAAGAAATTATGTTTACAGTTTTTCTTTTCGTTTTTTGTTTTTGGTTATTGTAATTGCAGGACAATACATACATATATATTTAGTTATTAGATTACAAGTGTAATTTGTTGGGAGTTCTATTTGGCATTGCGTTTTCATATTGACAATAAATAAATAAGTTTCAGTATTGAGCATCGGCTCAATGGCTTGGTGGTGGTGGTGGAGGTGTTCATGCATGCAATATACATATTTACATATACGCACATACACACACACCGGTGACGGTGACTGAGTGTGAGTAATTTTTTGAATTTGCAATTTTATAATTACATTTGATTAACGGTTATTTAATATTGATTTTACTTTACGCTTTTGGACATTTACAAAGAGTTTTGTGTGTGTGTGTTTATTTACTGGACGTAATTGGCAGCATGTGTGTGTGTGTGTTTGTCGTTTAATTAGTGTATGATGCTTTGCTTCTGTGCTTGTTAATGTAATTTTCAGCAATTTTCAGACGGAAACTAATTTGCCAAAATATAATTAAAAACTTTTGGAGTTTGTGCACCTGACTGCTCTGTTTCTTTATTGTTGTAGAAAATGTTGTGTGAGCCAAGATCACTGTTATGCAGTTCTGCTCTAATCCGCGGACATTCAGTGTTGTTATTGTAATGTAGTTTTTGTTTTTTTTGTGTTTCATTTTCTTTAGTTTCTGATTTTTTGTTTTCTCTTTGGTTCATTTGTGAGTGCTCGTTACGAATAATTCTTCTTTTTCTCTTTGTTTAGATATACTTTTCGCTTCAGTTTTATTAACAGGCGCTTATATTGCTAGTACATTATGTATCATGTATTTCTATTTATTACAAATTTTGTTTTTAGCTACATAAATTGGTTGCGAAAACACTGTGAGTTTAATTTAAATGTGAACTTTAACTTAACGTTAGGGTTGCCATAAGGAAAAACATATTTCGCAATTCTAAACTGGTTAGAAATTACTATTAAATACTAAAAAAAAATAATCTCGCAACAAATATTTCAATTATGTATAAGCATATGTACAGTAGTAACGATTTTACAGTTATGTATGTATATCTAAAAAGTTATTGATTTTTCTCGCTCTTCTTTTTCTCTTTCTCTTTTGACCATGTAGGCGGCAACGAGAGCGCGGAAGTGCCTTAACAAGCGTGAAAGCAAAATATTTGGAAATATTTTAGTGAATTCAAAATGGAAAAAATTTAAATTCATTTTGAATTTTTTTTTTCAAAATTGAAACTTTTTCGAAAATATTTTTTTCAAATTTTGAAATTTTTTTTCATATGTGAAGTATTTTTACAAACTTGAATTGGTTTTAATTTTGAATTTTGTTTTTAATTAAATTTTTTTTTTTTCAAAATTAAAATTTATTTTCGAAAATAATTTTTTCAATTTTTGTTTTTCATCTTTGAAATTTTTTTACAAATTTGAATTTGCTTTAATTTTGAATTTTTTAATTAAATTTTTTTTTTTCAATATTGAAATATTTTTTTCCAATTTAATTTTTTTTTTTCAATTTCGAAATTTTTTTTTCATTTTTGAAGTTTTTTTTCATTTTCGAAAATATTTTTGAAGTGTTTCCCCACATTTTTGAACGAATTTTTCACTTGTCCTTGCGCTCGTTTACAACTTCCTAGCTTCCGCTCTCCCTTGCTGCCTACATTTTCGCTTTTATTTGCTATTTATTATTTCGTTTTGGTTGACTAGTGCGTTAGTTTGTGAAAATGCGACAGCTTCGCATTCACTTACATATGTATGTATTTGTGTGTGTGTGTTTTGCGGGGGGTAACGAGGACTTATCTAACCTTTTCGGCGTTTAGTATGTACAGACAACAAAGAATGCGTTCTAACCGCATTTCTACTATTTGGTTGTGTGACCCGATTGTGCATTGATGCTTACAATATAATTACGTAATATAAATTTAAATTAAATAAATAAATGTTTTTTACACTGCTTAATGTTACAATTAATTTTCGTTCAAGCGTTCTTGAATTACACGCGCTTTTGTGTGTGCGTGTGTGTGTGGGAGTGGCCACACAATGTTTGTGTGTGTGTGTTTATCTTTTTTTATTTTCAAAATTAATTCAGTCTTTGGTATTATCACAACATTTGTTCATACGATTTGGGGTTTTATTTGCGTTCCATGCAAAAGATATTTAAATAAATTGAAAAAATAAATTAAACAAGAACAGCAACGACGAAAAAATATAGTTAAATAGTAACAAATAAATAAATGTGGCTAACAGAAATGCGTGAAATTGAGCTGAGTGAGTGTGCAAGTTAAGCCGATATTTTTCGAAAATTTTTGCATTCATATTTTTACAACGAACACTTCCTGGTGGCGCTAAATACGCGCCAATTTCAACTTTATTGTGCGCTTCAAGGCTCACTTCGCACCAGCAGCGGCTTTATGGAGCCTTAGAGTTGCCACTCCGTGCTCAAATTTGCACGCATTTATATTGTTTTCGCATAAATTCTCTCACTTAACTGTTCGACGCAAACAGACTTTTTACGACACACCCAAATCGTACAACAACTGCTGTGCCACAACTTCGCTGCGCTCCTCCACCAGCTGCCCGGTCATCGTGTTGATCAGGTTGAAGACAATGGCGAAGACGGTGAAGGCGCTGTAGACGCCCAGCGCCAGCCACCAGATGAGATTCTCATAGGCGCGATGCTCGAAATTCTTCAGCACCAGCAGACCGATGGTGAAGCCCGCCAACGCGCCGGTCATGTGTGCCACATACGACACTGGCGGCGGATCGATGTTCGGCCAGGTGTGCTCAAGCGGCGTGGGCTTGGTCACACCCTCGTCGTCTAGATATTGTGAATACAATGCATATCCCAGATCGCAAGATACTGCAAGAGAGGAGAAGAGCAAAAGCGAATAGTGTGAACATTAGTACAAATTACAGCTTTGTTTATCGAAAGCAAGTGTTACGCAAAGATTACGCAACAAAAAAGGAAAGAAAAAACAAAAACAAAAATAAATAAAAACAAGAGAATAATCAACCAAGTTGCACGCGGCGCGAAAGCGTAATGAAATGTGTTTACGTTGCGCCCACATAGAATTAGGTCAAATCATATCACCGCCGATTAGGCTAGCCATCAAACACCTTTCACCGCCGCACTCACGCGCCGCGCGTAAACAAATCAAAATCGAAATCAAAATCAAATCGTAATGGAAATGGAAATCAAGGGAAACTTACCAAATATCAGCACCGACAGCAACTGCGCCACCGCGTAGCGCATCTGTCTGTAGTTGAGCGTTATGTTGGCCAAGTGTGCGGCGAGCATTGCGTATACGCCACCGCTGGCGCCCACCAAGTACACCTCGGAGTCGACGACGCTCGTGCCCAACGAGCCGGCGAACACGCCTGCACAGTAAATGATGCCGATGCGCGCCGAGCCGTGCATCACTTCCAGCGGTATGCCGTAGAAGAGTTGGATGACGACGTTGAAACCGAGGTGGAACCAGTTGGCGTGCAGGAACATGTAGGAGAGGAAGCGCCACACCTGCAGACGGCGATCGGGCCGGTAGATGAATACCGAGTCGGAGGCGATGGGCATGTGTGGAATGAGTTCGCGTGTGGCCTCCGTGCCCGGTACTGTGGCGGAGTCGTACGCGAAAATTGCGAACTGCAAAAGAGAAAAAAAAATAATCTTTAGTATGAGCGTTGAAGGATGAGCGGGTAATCGATTAAATAAATAAAAATTCACTAATATAAATATTAAAATAAATGTTTGTCATGTTGCAATGAGCCCAAAATTCGAGATTTTTAAAGTAACGCTGACTTTAATTCGGCCAAAGGCAATTTTTTTCATTTTTTTTTTTTGCGCTTTAGCATTTTCTCTGCCAAGAAGGTCAAGCTTGCAATTCGTGCGCGCAACTGCATTCTGCCAGCGTCTGGCAACGCTCACAGCAGCTTAGTTCGGAAATGTGGCTGCTGATTAAAATGTCTGCCAAAAGTCAGCTTATTATAACGGCATCTGTGTGGCTAATAAATGTTGCTGCAGGTGGAGTTGGAATTCATTTAGCGCTGACCGAAAGTCGCCATAAATTTTCTTCGCTTTGTGCAGTCACGTGCAATAAATGCGGGAAATTCAATGAAAATGCGCAAGAAAATTTTTTGGAAATTATTTACGTATGTATGTATTTGTTAGTTTCATTTCTCATTTCGAGATAAAAATTGCAACATTTGAAAGAAAATATTTCTTGATGAAAATAAACTTTCCCAGATAACTGAACAAATGCAGAAGCATACTTTCAGGCGACTCCTATTTGCTTGTATCTAGGCGCAAGCCTTAAAATAGGCGAAAAGCGCTGGAGTATTGCCTTTTGTGCGGACAAGCAAACTCAATTGGCTGAAGTGGAGTGGTTGTCATGAAAGTCTCGAATCGCTTGTGGAAGTTGCAAAGAAATGGCCGCAGCGCGGGGCAATGACAGTGCGCAGCGGCAATTGCTGTCACAACAATGTTAATAAAAAGGATAATTTTTATATACACGAGTTGTTGCTTGGCATGTGGAAACTATATAAAACACACCTACATACACACACACATGTAAGCGCATACACTTGTATGAGTGGCCATAAAAAGCGAGACAATGCTGTAATGAATTGAGTAAAATATATGTGCTTGTACTGCACACACACACAAGTTCATATATGTACTTTGTATGTGCGTGTGTATGTGTACGAAATATGTTTAGACCGCGGGGAAGTGGTAGTGGTAAAAACAGCAAACCCAATTGAGTCAATATATTCGTTGGGACCTAACTGTAAAAAGTTTGAAACATTTTTTGTCCCACACACACACACGCATACTCATGCATGCATTACTTTTTATATCACTGATTTTTACTGCTATTTGCCGCTCCCTGTTCACTTTGCTGTTTATTTGCAGTTGTTTTTGTGTTTGTTTTTGTTTTTGTGCTTGTTGTTGTTTTCGCGTTTCCAATTTCTAGTTAGTCAAGTCTGTCATGCATGCCGCTTCTTGCTGTACGCTTCGATTTTGGCATATTCTGAAAGGTCCTTCCGCTTCTATTGTGCTTTTCATTGTACTGGCAATAGCAACAACACAAACGACAACAACAAAAGCACAATCGGCGTATTGTGAAATGAAACAAAGAAGTTTCGGAAGTATAGCGAAATAAAATGAAAAATGGCAGCGCATAAATTTCGCATATAAAAACCAGCAGCAACAACAACAGGAACAACAACTAGAGTCGAGTCCAAAGCGGCATTGCGCCTGCAAACACAAACACACGCGCTGGCAAATAAGCAAACGTGCCGCATTTTTTGCGACTTGCCCCAACAATGTTGCACGCGCGTTGGTGTGCGTGTCCAGCGCCGCCAATACAATGCGTTATGAAGTCACAACTTTGTCGCTGTGAAAGCGCCAGTTAAATATTTTGTAGTTGTGGCGTTGTTTCCTAGCGTGCTGCCATCACGCTGCGTGTGTGTGTGTATGTTTGTGGTGGTGGTAGCGCCGGGCAGCCACTGTCAGCCAGGCAGGCAGACCGAATCGGACCAGACAATGTTTAATCGATTTTGGGGCGCCATGTGACTCGTGCGCCATCATTTTGCCCCAGCCGCCACAAACGTTGGCTTGTTAGCCGCCGTTGTTGTTGTTGCTGCGCACCAGCTAGTTATAGTGGAGTAAAAGTACTACTTCCGCTTTTGTGTTGTGCCACTTAACAGCGCCGCCGTTGCTGGTGTAACGGCATATTGATTTGTACCGTGGCGGCACTGCTTGCGTGTATGTGTGTGTGTGTGGATAGTTTTGTGTATCTGTTTGCTGTTTTCTTGCGCGTTGTTGGAGCAAATATGCGCTAGTTTGTGGCAAAGCTCGCTTATTTGCTGGCAAAACACCGTTGCATGATTAATTTCGAAATAAATTTTTGAGTAGCGCATATTCGATGAGGATTTAATCAACATTTAGCAGAAATCCAACTTTTTCAGCGCAAATTATTAACTTCACGCTGCCATTTTTGCGGAATTCACGGTGAAATATTTGTGAAAACATAAATAATGGAAATTATTTTTTATTTGTTGTTGTTGTACATACATATGTAAAGTAGCGCTAATTTGCATAACGTGAGTCATTAAAAGCCGTTAAAAGCGAAAAATAGAAGAGCAATTTTTAACAAAAACCAAATTCATTAATTTTTAAATTCCAGAATTCCAGCGAAACGCCGCGCAAATATCGAATATTCCACTTAGTAATTGTTAAAAAATATGATTATGCAAATTTTCCATGTAATTCCCAATCAATCCCCGCACTTCTAACAATAAACAGTAATCAATTTGCGTATTTAACAAATTTGAGTGCCATGAATAATTGAGCGCAACATTGTTGAAAGCACTTGCACACATACATACATAGAAATGTAAATATATATCGTGACTTAAAATTTAAAACAACGTATCATCAAAAAAAATCGAATATCGTTGCCAGATATAATAATCAATAAATAATTATTTTATAACTAATATATAACCATTTTATAACCGATATATAACCATTAAATAACCAAAACTCAAATTTTATAACAATATGCGTGCTTTTTATTATAACGTGTAAACTTAGAAAGTGATGTTACGTTATTTTTCATTTTAGGTGTCGACATAATTGTTTTTGCGTAAAAAATGTGTGCTTTTGTGCGTTAAACGGCGTTTAAGTGGATACTTTTTTGGCACGTTGGCTCAATCAATTTAATTATTTTTGTCAGAATTAGTATTTAATTACATTCAATTAAGTTCAAATCCTGCGATTGCCGTTTCATATTTCATTAAGCAAAGCGCGAATAAATTGCGCGAGCGTTTGCGTTTTAATTTGAAAATAGACACAGAAAATTTAAATTGCAAAGGCATGTGTGTATGAATTTGTTGCTAACCGCGAGTAATGGAAAAAATTTGCAACAACAAAAACAATTTCAATTTTTTATGATTAGAAAATATAGATATATGTATATACATATGTGAGAATATAGGCGAAAAATATTTAAAAAAACGGGGTAAAAAAATATACAAATAAAGGTCAAAGGCAGACCGAAAATAGTTTGGATTATTTAAAAAATAGTTAATTTGCACACATTAAAAGCAATTATTAAAGAAATATGTATATTGTCACCTAAAATGCCAAACAATGTATCACCAAAAGCGAAATTGAGTTTCTATTGATTACAATGCACTACATCATATTACAGGATAACATTTTCAGCTTTCGCTGTCAGATATAACCAATATATAACCATTTTATAACCAATACATAACCATTTTATAACCATTTTGTAACCAATACATAACCATTTTTATAACCATTTCGTAACCATTAAATAACTATTTTATAACCAATATATAACCATTTTATAACCAATATATAACCACTTTATAGCCAATATATAACCATTTTATAACCAAAACTCAAATTTTGCTTCAATATGAGTTTTCGCTTATATCGTTTTTCCAACGCCTGCAAACTTTTGTAAAGTGATGTTACGCTATTTAGCATTTTAGGCGACGATATATAATACATAAAATATTTATATCGAGTATGTACGAGCGCTATTGAATTTGCAATAAAAAACTGTATAAATTCTACATTTTCTTTTCTGTTCCGAAAAAGAGCTGTTAAAGCAACTGTTTGCTTCATTAGCGCTAACCTCAGAAATGCCGCACACTCTGTCAACTATCCGCCTTACACTTATTAAATATTTTTTGAAATTTTTGTATACATTTTTTGCATTGCTTTGCACGGTTGCTTGGTACTCACCTCAATGATGGAGATCGCCAGCATGAAGAACGGCCAGTGCAGCCGGTACTCGCTCTTCAAATAGCTCACTTCCGCATCCGCGTTGCAAGCGTATTTCGCCTTCTGCTGGTGTTGCTCCTGCTGCTGTTGTTGCTGCGATTTTTGCTGTTGTTGTTGTTGTTGCGCCTTCTCCATGTAGATGTGTTCGCCGTGTCGCGCACAGCAAGTGCTGCTCGTCGTGCTGCTGTCCGTGTCATAGGAGGATGAAGACGATGACGACAACGACGATGACGAGAGCGCGGCTGATGGCGCTGGCGCGGGCGCCGTGTCCGCGGGGCAGGAGTGCGCTGGCGCTGCCGGCATTGGAATGTCAATGATGGTCGCTTCAATGGCGGGCAATTCGTCGTTGTCCTCGTCGACAACAACAATGGTGCTGTGCTGTTGTTGCAGTTCGTGCTGTTCGACCGCAGCGAGTGCTGCGCTGGATTGCTGTTGTTGTTGTTGCTGTTCTGCTTGCTGTTGCCTTATTTGTGCCGCAAATTGCTCCATGTTTTTTTGCCGCAACGGTTGTTATTTTCGCTTTTGGTATTTTTGTTTTTGTTTTTATGTATTACCAGCTTAGCTCCCACCGTGTGTGTGCGTGTGTGGGTTTGCTATGCTAGTTGTTGTTGTTGCTTATAGTCTTTTGGCTTAACTTTCGCGTTGTGCTGCAAGTGTTGAAAGCGAAAAACTGTAAATGTTTGTTTATCACAATTTTTCACGTGTGTTGTTGGCGCCAGCGTTGAACTGGCGTGCTCCACTTTTCCAGTGTTGTCTTCTCGGCTCGCGCGCCTTTGTTTATCTGCCAGACGTTAATCCGCGCGGCGCTTGCATCTTTGTGTTGTGTTAAATTTGTTGCTGCAACTGGAAGAGAGGTGAAGAAGAACAAGAACAAAATCAGTTTTCAATATTTTCGAGGAGTGTGAGAAAAAGTGTTCCATCAATAAACAATGAACAGACACACACACACAAAGTTCTTATAAATGGTTTGTAAGCGTATTGGTTGTGTATGTGTGTGAATGTGGCTATTGTGCGGTCATTTTGCCACTTCCGTTGTTGCAACGAGGCCCATGCCATTTAGCGGTTCTTTCGCGGTTTCAGAAGCTTCAATCAGCGCCAACTCAGTAGCGCCAATCGTCAATATGGACAAACAAGCAGTTCTGCGCATTCATGTTAGTGTGTTTGTGTGTATGCGAGTGCATAAGGTGTGGGGAGGCCTTTAAATTTAAATAAATGCTTAAAATTGTTAAAAAAATTTAAAAAAAAATTTAAAAAAATATTAAAAAACTACTCAAAATTATGTTTAAATAAAAAAAATAAATACAATAAAAACAAATTAAAAAAAATTAAGAAAAATAAAAAATATACATTTTTCTTGAGCTTACTGCTTTGCATTTCGAAATTAACGAGAAAAATCTATTTTTTTTTTGTAAAATTCTTTAAATTTAAAATATATTTGTTGTTATGTTGGCAAGTAACTGTTGGCCCATTTCGTTGAGACACTCAGCAGAGCCCACAAAATGGCAGCGCAAAATGAATGGTGCACCAAAAGCGCTGCCAACTTGCGGCAGATCGCGCACAAGTTAACAACTAACTGCCTGCGTGCGCTTGTTACATGGCAGTTGTTGTTGTTGCCAGTGGTTTTTTGTAACACGCCAAGTTTATGAAAGATGTTCAAAACAGCGCCAACTTGAAGTGAGTTGTAGCAAGTTTACAGGCGTTTACGCGCGTTCCTTTTCTTCCCTCGCAAACACACACACACATACATACACGCACGCTAACGGTGGCACTTGACAGCTGTACACGTATTTAAGCCCAAGTGGATTAGCGTGTGTTTGCTTGTGACAGTTGCCATTTTACGAGATTGCTCTGGCCTACATTCCTGCGCAATTATGCACACACACATACTACACACTCACAAGCATGCTTGCATAGTACATAGCTGGCGGCGGCTTCGGAGTATGAGCACTCTTGCCGTTAGCGCATACCAATACACACACACAGCGGCAGTGCTAAAGTACGCCTAGAATTGTTGGGCGAGTCCCTTGAGCTTCAATGGCGCTACACATGTGACTACATACACACAAGCACATGAGTACATAGTTTGTCTGCGCTCACTGAGTAATTGTTGTTGCGTTTGTTGTACGTAATTTGAAGTTTCCAGGAATAAGTTTTAGATTAACTTAATGACCAATAAATATGATAGCGCTGCATGTAGCACAAATGTCTGCCATGCCATGCTATGCTGTGCTGTGCTATGTTCGTAATTAATGGTCAGCAATGGCGTAATCGCAATTGGGGCGGAGGAGCTAGATATAGACAGCAAAAGTAAGTTCTTCCCCCACCCACATGCTAGCCAAAGCTGCCTGCCGCAGGCCCTTAGGGAATCGCCGAACACATGCAGAGGAGGGGCAATGTGTTAAATCGCTGAGATTGCCAAAGACTTCCAGCAAAACAGACAAAAACTTCAAGAACAACTATTTCCGCATACCAACACTTACACTCACACACATACAAACAAACAAACACACAGATATTTCACGCACCAAACTGACTGCATGAGTCAATGGTGGAGCGGCCAGCATTCGAAGGAATCTTACAAATGCCCATAGAGATAGTACATATGTACATACATACATACGGTGAATGTATGCAAATGTGCGTTGTGTTTTCTTCCACAGCACTGCGGCATTTAAGTGCCACACTTAGCGGTAATAAGGCGCTTAATTTTCTTAATTTTGATTTTGTTGCTGTTTTTGCTTTGTTTAGCTTTTTTTTAATTTAAAAAAATTTTTTTGTTTTAATTTATGATGTAAATATGTGCAACTGTGCGTGTGCTGCTGGCAGCGCTACTTTGTTATGACAACGCGTTTATTGGCGCTGCTGCTGTTTGTTGTTGCTGTTGTAGGTGTGTTTCGCTGGCATGAAATCAAAAGCAAATAAAAAAGCGTGTTGACTGCTCACTTACAGACAAATAAAAGTATATTTGTGCAAATATATGTCTGTTTGTGGGTGGCAAATTCTGTTTTTAATTTTTATGTGCCACGGATTTCTATGATTTTTTATTTTTTTGTGTTTTAAAATTTTTTTTATTTCTTATTTTTTTTAATTTTTTTTCGTTAATTTAAACAATTTTTCTTTTATTTAATTGCCTTTGGCTTATCTATGAATTATTTTTGCGAATTTTCGACTTTTTTATGAAGAATTTCGTCTGAGATGTTAATTTTTATCGCCGGGCGTCGCCAGACAGGAGCCGTTTTTATTTCTTAAATGTCTGGGCGGCGCACAGTTGCAAATATTTTATTGAAATTAAAGGAAAAATATTTTTAGAATGACAAAAAGCAAGAAATAAGCATAAGAAACCAAAATAATGAATATAAAGAAAAATTGTTTTTGTTGTGGGATATTTATTTTCACATAAAATATTTGGAGACTTTTTTAAATTTTTTGTAGGGTTTTTTATATTTTTTTATAAAAAACTTGAATTTTTTACAAAACAAATAAATCAAAAAAATCGAGGTAAATTTTTTAAATCAAAGCAAAATTTTCAAAATTAAAAAAGTATGTTTCTTAGTCTCAAATATTTAAAATTTTCTCTGAAAAAATTCTAACATTTTCTTAGCAGCCAGATTAAATTCACCTGTCCCTCCACCACACATTATACATTAAACCTGGCATTTAATGTGCGCATATTATATGTATATCTATGTGTATATGTTTTTTCATGTTCAACATTTTTTTGTTGTTTGTGTAGGTGTGTTTAGCGCCGTCGGCGTCCATTTGAAACATGATTATTGTCATCATCAGCCACAAAATTGCGGATGATTTACTATTTCCCCATACATTAGCGCGTAAGCTATACCACGATTGTTGTTGCAGTTGTTGTTGTTGCTGCTGGAAACTTAAGAAAAGTCTACGCTAACAAATTTCAAAGTGGCTGAGTCTGTGGTTTTTTGTACAATTGTCTTTTTATTGTCGCATTTTTTGCAGAAAATCAGCAGCCAAGGTCTGCGGCATTACACACTCACACACATACATATATACGTATAATACATAAGTATTATATAATAGATATTTATACGTGTTGCTGCCATAACATGTGTGTGTGTGTTTAATGTGTGTCGTGTAATTTGACCAAGACAATTATTGTAATTCTCCAACAAATGATTTCTGGCGACAAGCGCTTAGTGGCAGCAGTAGCTATAGCAACAATAACTACAACGGCGACAACAACAAATAAAAGCACTTAGCGCTGTGTGCGCCAACAATGCCACTAAGTACAAGTGAATTATGTTAATCGCATTCGTTTCAATTACAATAAACGGGCGGCAGCAACAGCAACAACAACAGCAACGTTGGCAATATGAAATCAGCAAAAATGAAAAATCATCGAAAAAACAATTTGAATTTATGTAAGTTTGCGTTGTTGCTGTTTTTTTTTGTGTGTTGTTGGCTGTTGCTTGGTAACGCTTTGACTGACTGTTTTTGGGTGGCTCTTTCGTATGTATGTATAGATACATGCATATGTTGTTGCAGGCGCTGTTGTGGCAACATCAGCGAGTCTTTTGCGCACGCGCTTCGATTTGTTATGGTTGGTTTTTCTGCTAGTAAAATAGTATATAATCAATTGTGCATATGTATACGAGTATGTGTATATTGAGTGTTAAATGTAGGTGCACCCACACATGTATATATCTACGTGTGCTTGTTATGCTTGCGTTTGTGTGGCGGCGGCTTGAAAAATCGCCCAAATAACATGCGGATTGTGTCATTTACGCGGCTGTAAACAGATGACTGCTGTACGAGGGCATACATTTATATGTATTCTTTTATGTAAAGATGCATGTATACATAAGTATGTATATATATTTTTTTATGGTAGATATATGTACATATGTATATATTTGCCAGAAGCTACCCCACATCTGTCACGTAAGAGCAGTGGTGTAGTAAATTCATTCGCGATACTTGTAAAAAGCGACTCAAAAGCATTTTCAATGGTATTTTCGAGGCTTATTATTTTTTATATAAATTATTTTCATTTGTATTTCCTCATTTTATAATATTAGAAAACTTTTGAAATGTTTGAGCTCAAATAAGCTGAATCTAAGAATGCATGCCACTGAAAAATTGAGCGATTTTAACTATTTGTACTTGGAAAAAAAAAAATAATAAAAAAATAAAAAAATAAAAAAAGAAAAAAATAAAAGAAAAGATTAAAAAAAAGAAAAAAAATAAAAAGAAGTAAAAAGTAAATTAAAAAATTAAAATAAAAGATTAAAAGAAAAATTAAAAAACAAAAAACAAAAAAAAATTTAAAAAAATAGGTACTAAAAAAATTAAAAGAAATTTAAAAAAATTAAAGAAACATTAAGGAAAAATTTAAAAAAATTAAAAGCAAAATTAAAAACAAATAAAAGTTTTGAACAAAAACTTCGTAATTTAAGTTTTATTTTTTGATTTATTTTTTATTTAAAAATAAAATAAAAAAAGAAATTAAAACAGAAACCACATACTTTCTTTTAGCCTTTGATTTTATATTTTTATTTTTATTTTATTTATTTTTCATTTTTAATTTTTTTTTGTTTTACCAGCATATTTATATTGTACTTATTTTTGCTGATATAAAAAAAAAATAAAACAAAAAAATTAAAAATAAAAATTAAAAACCGAAACTTCATATTTAAATCTTTTTTTTATTTTTTTTTTATTTAATTTTTTTTTCAATTTTATTTTTCTAATTACTTCATTCACCGAAGCATTCAACTGCATTTGCCACCGATCATGTTGGCATGGCAAAATCAAAAGCAGAACATAATAAAAATAACAAATTAATTTCAAAACAATTAAAAGCGCTGCAGTGAGAAATAAAGGAAAAATAAAAAAATATGAAATCGAAAAATTGCGAAAAAACACACAGCAATAACTTAATCGCAAAACTGAGCAATTAAGCTCGAAAAATGCGCCAAAAATGCAGCTAGCGTGGCAAGAGCACACATACATACATAACTTATATCCCTACATATGTACATAAGCGTATACATGTGTGCATGTTGAGGCTTTTGCGTGTTCGCTGCACCTCGTTGCCGTGCGTTAATTAATACCAAACATATATTATAATAACAGCACTTGTCGTTGTTGCAATCATTCGTTTTATTTATATAAAAATAAAGCAACGCTTTTAGAAAATGTGTCTGTGTGTGCGTTGGTGTGGAAATAGAGTTATTAGAGCCAAAAATGCTTGGCAAATAACTAAATAACACGAAAAAATCGCAAAGCATTATGAAAAACGGTAAATTTATTGTGCGCTTTTTTGCCGCTTAAATGTTGCAACGCGAGTTTGCACTTAAAACTGAATTGCACTCGCTTTGCTTAGCGTTTTTCGCTTGCCACACTTGACGGCACTCACGCGCACTCGAACGCGGTGAAATTGTATTGATTGAGCGCCACGCGTGTGGAAGCGCGTTATTCGTGGCACTGGGCGTATAAGCTATGCAGGCAGACGATTTTATGCGCGAATTTGAGCAAAAAAAATAGAAAAAAAATAACAAATTTCGTAAAAATAAAACGGTGTCGAAAATATATTCGAATTTTTTTTAAATTTTTTAATAATTTTTTTTTTTTCAAAATAATTCACATTTTACAAAAAGAAAATGATTTTAATATTTTAAAAAGCTTTTCAGAACTAATGAAAATTCGTAAACTTTTTATGCCCGCGACCTTCGCCTAACTGTGTGCCGCGCACTTGTTGCCACAACTCAAATGTGCAACAGCAGTGGCAATAATCGAGTGCACCAGTTGTGTTGGCTGCAATGTTTGTGTTGCTGTTGCTGCTCTAGCGGCCAATTCAAATTAGCAGCACGTAGCGAGTGCGAATGCACAACTTCCTGCTAATTATGCGCCACATCGCATACATATGTATGTGTGGTAAGTGGCATAGATGGTTAGTTACCGCTAAGCAGTTGCACGTACATCAGCCGGCGGCACAAACGCCTTTGGCCGTTCTTGCAGCGCGCGCTCCTCTTGCCGCGGCCAAACGAACGGTTGACCGACCTAACAGCGTGAAAGCAGCACAATTGCCACAAATGAGCAACGCCATTACTAGCTTGCTTGCAACGTGTGTACGCCGCTGTGAGAATTAACATTTTCATTATGTTTATGATTGCTATATTTTTTATAAGCGATTATATGCATTTTCCGCGCATAAGCAATTTGTTTTTGCCCACTCACACACACAAGCACACAAGCAAGCCACATATGTGTGCTGCATTTGGCTGATATCGAGTGTTTTGCGCCAATAATCGCACGGCCGCTTTGGAAAGAGTCAATAAACGCATAATGGCCATTACAGTCGCCGCTATCGCCGCCAACAATAACAACAATGCGCCCAGGTCGATCGGTTGGCACTTGCACGCACACACATAGCGACACTTGTGCTTGTTGCAACATTGCCGCCGCTCGTAAACACTCCAATAATCTTGCTGATGCTCATTGGTGTCAGTTTTGCGCGAGCACACACGTTTGTTGGTGTGTAGCATGCAACCAGGAATTTGCGTGTAGGCTGCAAAAACCGCTGTTGCTGCTGTTGTTGCACTTTTTATTGCCTACACTTGCTATGCTTTATCGAGTGTCAGCTAAGCAGGTGGGTAGGCTGTGTTTGTTTCTACGTATGTGTATGTGTGGAAATGTGGCAAGCGTTGCCTGGAGGCTTAATGTGCAACACTTTTGATTGCGCATCAAGACGCGCGACCTCAGTTGTCATTAGGGGCAACATTGCAAGCAAATGCTGTCAGAACAACAAAGAAACACTGGGGAAATCGAAATAAAAAATCGAGGTTGCAGCATTTGCTTATGCTACTGGCGAGAAAGCCTGCCCAAATGCCTGTGTTTGGGCGTGTTCAAATGCAAATATGTTGAGCAACGTACAAAGAGGTTCATACAATGTTGCATGCATCTACCAAATTATCGAAAACTCCAGTTGTTGTTGTCTTTGTAGCAAGAAAAAGTTGCTTAACAGCAGCAAACACTGCCATGCAGCTGAAGTATTGGTGTTGCCACAAGAAATCTTATTTCAATTAAATTAATTTTCTTTCTTATGAAATTCTCTCCCAAATCGCCGATTTTGTTTTTGCACCACAGCGCCCACACATTTCATAAATCACACGCAATTATTAAATCTAGCAGTAAAGCAATGTAAATCAACTCACCAATTCATATGTCTGCCTGTTGTTGTTGTGATCGTAATCCAAATTGTGTGCTTTTTCGTTGTTTTTACAACAACTTTTCATTCACACGCTCATTTAACGCCGCCGGCTCACAACTTGTGTTTATTTTGCCTTTTCACTTTCGCGTTGCCTTTGTTTTACCGTTAATGCACGCCTCTTGCTGTATTTGTCGCTTTGTTGCAATTTCGTTATTGTTGTTGCACTTTTGTTGTCACACACTGCACAAGTCCTTTTGACCACGTTGTTTTTGTTTTTGCTGTTGTTGTTGTTGTCACTAGGCAATCACTTTAGTGCGCACCACCACTTTGCTCACAAATGCAAAATGCAACAACAAAAAAGCGTTCACTTAATTTTATTAAATATGTATGCGCGTGTTTTTATTGTTGTTGTGCCTTATTAAATGGCTACTATAACTTTTGTTGTTGTTGTTGCTGTGAATTAGCTGGCTTTAATTTGCTTGAGCGATGATAAATTCTGCCTTCGCTGCCTTTGCTAAATGTACAGTTAGTTTATTTGCACTTTTAGTTGAAATTTTTATTTGCTCACACACACATACATATATACATAGAGACACAATAAACGTTTGCTATAATTTATGCATGCGGCTTTGTCATTGCCTTTTTTCGGTTATTTTCAATTGTGATTTGATATTTTTCTTTGCTTGAGATTTGCTATTTTATTTATAGTTGTTGTTGTTGTTTTTTTATTTTTTTTTTTTCAATTAATTTCGTAGGCGTATTGAAAGGGAAATCGTTGAATAAATGTTGTTGTTGTGCGCTTGAGTGAATTATTTCCCAAATTTATTTTTATTTTTATTTAATTCTTTTCATATTCCTCGCTGAGCAATTCACTTCGTTCACGCTGTGTTTGTTGTTGCCACTAGAGGCCACCGAGTGCTGCTGCCGAACTGTTTTGTTTATGCTTTTTCTTCAATTAAGTTGCTCAATTTTGTGAAATTTATTTTAATTATTTTTATGATTGAAATTTCGTTCGCCAATATCCGCTTTTGCTTGTCAGATATTGCTTTGGCTACTACACTCCACCACCGTAAGCAATCCGTTTTCAGAGAACCACTATAGACTCGCTCGCGTTCCGCACGCAACTGTTTGTGAATTTCATGCGGCCGGCCCTCAAATACCGAAACCAAAGTGTTGGGCTGCTCGGTGCGAGAGCTTGTTTATGCGGCGCATGCAACATGTTCCAATGCTGCGCAGAGCAAGCGCCGTTGTACGCGTGTTCGTGTATCTCACAGATACGCCAGGCACGGCGAAACAGCTGAGCGCTTCAAACACGTCGGTTGCGCGTATCTTTTGCCTTTTGCTTTGCTTGTTTCTTTGCGGCTGCACCTTGCTTCATAGCTTCATACCTTTGCAGTGGTGGCGCTGCGCCTGTGCCTGCGTGTAGCGGTGTGTGTGTGTGTGTGCGGCCGCGTGCATGCTCAAGTGTTCGTACTATATCCGCTTGCATTTGTTGAGATACTTTAATGGGCACACTCCAAACGGCAGCTGTTACCGCCAGCTGTCTCTGCTTAAGTTGCCATCGAACTATTTGCAGTTGCAAGCACACGCACACATGTACGCCCATGAACACAACGGAAGGAAGCGCACGCAGTTACACACACATACACATTGATGCATTGGATCCTTAGTTGCCGATATCTGGACTTGGTGAAGCAACAATGTCGCACCGTAGAGACTGGATACTAGAGAAAATATTGTTGGCGCTGCACATATCGCCACTTATATACTTATTTTAGGTTCAAAAATTTTTTAGTAAATACAAATAAATTAATTTAGTTACATGCAATCTACATATGTACATATTTATGTTTTAATTTAGATTTGGTTCCTGCTAAGCGTTTGCTGAAATGCTAGAAATCCGTCAGACATGTTGCATTGCGTTTTGTTGCATGTAAATTTGTATATCGAACAACTGAAAGTATCTCACAGATGCCGACGTATAAGAGTTCGCCGCTTAGTACCTACATACCTGTAAATTTATAACCGAAGAGAGTAAAAGTGTTTACGGTCTCCTTGGCGCTGTCCCAAACTTAATAATAAAGTGTTTGCTTTGCCTGCAGGTTGAGTATTTGTTGGTGTAAAAAGTGGTAGGGCGCGCATACCTGTAAACAAATATATAATATGTGTTTACATATGTAAGTATAATTATGTATGTACCCATAACAAGCGCTTACACTTGATCGTTAGCTGAAATTTGCTCAGCAGGTAAAGCATTTTGTTGAAAAGTTTTTCCTAAATAACAGATCTTGGGGAAATCCGTAGAAAGATGGTTCAAGGATAAGCACTCATAGTCGATAGGTGGCACAGGAATAATTTTTTAATATTTTGTTTAGATGTAGTGTTTCTACACATCTCATGTGTCAAGACAGGCAATGCAAGTTTCGGAGTGTGATCTTTCAAGTGATTTTTCAATCGCTGCTGAAGTACAGTTTTTGGTATTAGAGCTGTATGTTTTAAGAGAAATTAAAAACAAAAAACGGTTTTTAAATTGAGAAAACTTAAAGCTTCATATTTTGATATAATTTTGTAAAATTTGGGAACAGAAGTGAGGTTGTGCCTTGCTTGAAGCAAAATCCTTTTTTGTAATATGTAAAATAAAGTGCCCAAAGTCAGTTCGGCCAGCTTCATTACGATAATGATAATGTTCTTTTGAAAATATTATCATAACTCAAAACGCATTTCTGTATATTTGTTATAAGATTTATACTTTCTTTTTGACCTATTGTTACTTTTTCTGTACTCGCTACCCAAATGAGTAATTTAAATTTCGCTTCTAGAGATTACAATGTCTTTATCTCGAAAAACACCTACCGGAAGCCAATGGAAAGGGTTCAGGTGTATAATGGAAGCTCTAAGAATAACTCCAACGGCGGCTTTTGAACTGGCACTAAACCTGTTAGAACCTTCGGGCATGGCTACATGACCCCACACTTCAACTGAAGAGCTTACACTGTAAGCATCTGAGGTCCCCACGGTATGGTACACTGAAGGAGGTATCGACAGTGAGACCGTAGAGTATGTTAAGATTCGCGTCAAGTACAGGCATCTTAAACGATGATTGATCCTCTTGGACTTAGTAAGTGAACTCCATCCGGTATCGCAAAGGACCAAAACTGGTCTATGCGTGGCTTATTCGCCTACCAGATTACCCTAACCAAGTATACTTCGAAAAACACTTATTTTGAAAAAAGTCTGAATTAATTCACATATCTTTGAAGCTTTTTGTAAGTTCAGTTTTTCAAAGCTTTGTTTTAAAAACCAATATTATCTTACCGTTTTTTGAGGCACTCGTCGAGCTTATCAGATGCAGAGTAAACTAAAATCTTCAAAATTACAAAATTTTGCTTCAAATGTAACGGATAGTCACCATTATCATTTCAAAATTAAAAATTTTCACTCAAGAAATACGTCTACCGCTTAAGTAAACAGTCACATCTGTTTCTATAAAATATAATTAAAAGCTTTTGTCCTTGCACTTAACTTCGGATTTATGAAAAATATCAAAAGCTCGCACGCAAAAATGACTCGTAGTAACAGATACTTTCAGCTTAGCTAAATTGCAATAACAAAAAATTGCGAAAGATATTTGAAAGCAAAATAATGTGCTATAGCACTGATACACCCATACATATATACGGCCTGGTATTCCACACTATGCTGTGTTGAAGAACTTCGTTGTGATTGGAGCTGGCGCAGAGAATTGACCAAGTGCTTGCAGCCAAAAGGATACTCATTTAAGCTCGCTGCATATTTCTACGTACATTTATCCACACGCACAATCACTGTTTGTCTGTATTTGTCAGTTTTGGCACGCTTCCAAGTGAATGTAAACAATTCTTCAGTATTTTCAAAACTTTTCGCTCTACCAACAATACAGTGTTTCAATTAAATGGCTGTGTTCGAAAATTTAGAAATTGTATGAAAAAAGATTGTAACAGTAAAGTTTTGAGGGCTTAAGTGTCAAACGGAGTACAAGAGTGCGCTGGTACTATGGAGGAGGGTACGTGCTTTTATAAAGTCAAAAAGCTTTCAAAGGAATTTCATAGAGTCGAACAGATAATTTATTGTGATTGCAGAGATATTTTTCTTATTTGTGCAATGTTAAGGTCTCGAACCGGTGTTAGCTTGCTTTGAAACCCACAGATCGTTTTGAGTTTTTTCCCGACATTCAAGTAGCTTTCTTTCATAATGAAACCGAAGATGTCAATAAACGTGTTTGATGACCAGAAACGTCCGCTCTTTAGATCTTTAGATTAAAAGCTGCGAGAGCAACTGTGTAATTTTCTGAAAGCTCACATTAAGCTCCTTGTCTGAAGTGTAATATTCGAAACTAGTTCACAAAAGCAACGCAGAGGCACTTGCCACTGAATACGACAGTTATGAATCATTGGTGGCGTTGCTCGGTTTCTGACACTGTTACTGTGGACTGAGCCGCGAACTGAATTTAATAAGCGCCGAGCAAGGCTGCCACAAAACGCACGCCACTTCGCTACAGTTCAAGGAGTGCCCGATGTTTGGCAATATTCAGCACAGGCGTGCGAGAGGCAGTTTGCCCCGCTGTGGGCTTTCAGTTGATTGGTCGGCCCAGTTGAGTTGACATGTGAAATGGCAAGTGTCGCGCTAAGTGTTTGTACGTGTGAGCGTGTGTGTCGGCACTTAACGCCAGTGCCCATAACTTAATGACTTATTGGACGCTGCGGACGTTTACTGTGTGCTTGTGTTCGGATGATAAGCGAAAAGTTGATTCAAAACTCAAACAAAACGGACATGCCAAAAAAGGTCTAAACTAACTGTAAGCGCCGCCGCGTTCATATTAAAAAGTTCATACACTCGCACAAAAACAGCATGCGGCATGAGTTTAATGAGCAAACGAGTAAACGAGCAAAGTGTCATTTAGTCAACTTGGCATATTGGAGTTTTAATTACTGTGGCAAGTGGCTAGTTGCAACTTTGTGCGGCATGTTAGGCGCCGCACTAGTGCAAGTAGTTGCCATTACTGCACGAAATGATGCCGAGTGGTGATGTGGCGAGCTCTAATGTGGTTGCAACAGCGTTTATACTTACCCCTCAATGCGGCAGATGTGGCAACACTTGACCAACACTTGCTTGCCGGCATAGTTGGCTGTTGAATAGTTTAATAACATCAAAAAAGCACTTGGAACTGCGGCTGGCGGCGGAGGGGCGCCTCTAATGCGCCTTTTATTACTAAAGTTAGACAGGAAGTGAAACTTTCGGTCATAAGCTCAATTTTTCAACTTCACTCTCACGCCAAGGGTGGGCAGTTAACAATTTTTATGCGGCTCACAAGGCAGTAACAGCACTAAAGGGGTAGGTGGGTGTGTGTGTTTGGTTGATATAAAAAGTTTGGGAGCTGAAAATTCAATTGGAACAAATTTAGAAAAGCCAACGACTGCGAGACGACGGACGGCACGAATGACGGTATGCATAACTGCAGGGCGAGGCTTTGTGTTTTGTTTTGTGTGCTACCACAATGGATGTATTTGTTGCATGCCGCTTCACTTCAACTTGTCATAACCTCGAGTTAGTTAATTTGCGGTCTGCGGTGCGACTAGTATCAGTGAGTAAAATAATCCAAAAGCCGGCCGGCATGTTGGTTGCAACAACCGGCCGGTACGATTAGGAAGGAGCTTGACGCGTCTGCACCCTTTGCGTGCGGGGCGTGTGATTTCAGACAGCTGGTCAGCCAGTTCGTTGATTTGGGAAGTCAGCGAGCGGCACTTGTGCGGTTTCGGACGTGAACTTAGTTTAACGAAGCGTGACACAACCACTACGGGCGGCATCTGTGTTTACACACGGACTGTCGCTAGGTGGCGAGTGCTTAGACGCGACGTACGCTGTCCGTACATTGCAGTAATCCTGATTACTAACCACTTTTCATTGTTTTTCACTTTCATAGCTCCCATCCACGTTCTTCTGAGTTGTCTGCTTTCATTTTGCTATTTAGCTACACACTCGGCTAACCCTTGGCGGAGTTGCATTTTGCACGGGAACTCCCCAAGCACCTCAACCCCCAACTTCAGCAGTCGCGACAGTTGCTCGAGACTAATGACAGACATAACCGTAGTCGCACTTAAATACAACTCCCTTCACTTGCAATTCACTTTCCATGCGTTGAAGGGTTGCTGTGTTGCTGTCGTACTTAAATACCCAGTCAGTCCGGCTTTTGTGTCCCTTGCACCGCATAAGCTGCAATGACATTTTGTGCACTTGAAATTCGAAACGCGAAAAATTGCACTACCGCCTTGGCTTACTGGCCAAATCCCAGACTTATTATTACATTTCTTTGCATTTCACTGCTTATTTTCGCCTTGCGCTCTGGCAGATTGAGTGGGTGGTTTGCGGCGCTCGTCTGTGTCCACGAACTCTTGACATAGTGGGAATTGATATAAGCACACGATATCATCTTACAAATGACATTCCAATATGATCCTTGAGCCGGCCAGACAGCCCATTACTCCATTCACACTGACTCACTCCAAAGAATTGCTCACTTAACGGTGAACCAATTAATTGCGAAGGTATCTGAGTGCAGCTGAGAGTTGATTAATGCATTTATTCCACTGAGAGGGCGACGAAAGAAATGCTTTGAGCGTTTTGTTTTCTTCAATGAAAATCTTAAGTGTGCTTGGGAAGTCTACTTCTGTTAGGTGGGTGCATGAAAGTATTGCACCGCGCTGCCGGTCATTCTGCTATGCCATGGGAGAGGGTTGAGTTGTGTTTATAAAGAAATATTTATAATTATTCAGAGAGAAATGTAAAATTACTTTATATTAAATTAATTTGTGGAAAGATTAGTAACTTTACATAGAATATAAATAATTTCTTTGTTTTCAAAATTGCTTCAAAGAGAGAGAGCGGAGAGTTCTCTGCTATTGATACGAGCTAAAAATAACCTAAAGAAATAATAAATAAGCAAGTGAGAAGTATTGAGCTCTCTTAAAACATGCAATACTCTATTATTATAAGCAAAGTCGAAGAATTCGGATATACTATATAAATAGTACAGTTGAACGCTGCGATGAGGTTCTTAGTTTAGGGTCTGAAGTATAAAAACTCACAGCTTTTCTGTAGATAATTGTGACAACTCAGGTCGCGGTATCGAGTTTTAATTAAGAAGTATAGTAAGGATCTACACTTCAATTATTGAAATGAGTAGGATGTCTAGACCTAATGAAGGCTTTTGGAGACATGCCTATGTATACGAGTATGCATGGTCCGCTTAGTAAAATTTTGACCGTCGGTCACTGAGAAGAAGCTTATTCTTCTTTATTGGCGTAGACACTGCTTACGTGGTTATATCCGAGTTTACAACAGCGCGCCAGTCGTTCTTCCTTTTCGCTGCTTGGCGCTAATTGGAGATTCCAGTCGAACTCAGCTCCTGGTCTTTCCAACGGAGTGGAGGTCTTTCTATTCCTCTGTTTCTCGCGGCGGATACTGCGTCGAATACTATCAGAGCTGGAGTATTTTCGACCATTCGGAACTTGCCAGCGTAGCCACTGAGCTATGTCAATGTCGAGTGCGGCGACTCTTTATTTGCTTCGCTTCCTTATCCATTCTGGAAAAAGCAGAACTAATGGCGCTGTTTTGAGGCCAATAATATCAATATCAGCAGCTGTGCACTCTTAGAGAAGGTGGCACCTTCTCTATTTAGTTCTGAAGCTCAAATTATTTTCTCCAGGAGTAGATTAAAGAAGTCAAACAGTAGGGAGTAGCCCTGTCTGAAATCTCGTTTGGTATCGCACAGCACGGAAATGCCTTCCCGATCCTGACGGAGCTTTTGGTATTGTTCAACGTCAGTTTACACAGCTGTATTAGTTTTGCGGGGATACCAAATTCAGACATGTGTGTCGATTCTCGTTTCACGGGTCTTTTCCAAAACTTGGCTCATGGTGACTATCTGGTCAGTTGTTGAAAAGAAGACTATAATAATATATACTTACTAATAATATATACGGAGCATATAATCGGCCAAATATTTCATGCTGCTTTTCCACAAGGTTTCTAGTCTCAATTCGAGGAATTTGCGTGATTTTTCCCATAAGATTATGTGTTACGGTTGATATGCTCATCTCCTTTGAAAACATGTCCTCCACACTATTGGGATAATTTTCCTTTCGGCTGCGAAACCACGTACACTTCACGTGGAAAATACTCGGAGCTGGCAACTGTCTTTCAAATATTTACATGTTTGCTCCGAACTGTGAACGAAACGAACACCTTATTGTATTTTGCACGTGTGAATGTGTTTCACCAACACACACTCACACATATACACACAGCGGTTTGTGGGTGTTTAGCGCGCGGCGTTTGCTTGTCAGTTGCCGAACTGTGTTTACAAATTGCATTGGGATTCGTGAAAATTGCTTTTCCGCAAGTGGAATTCAAATGAAAGATTGGACTATCGCAGCCCAGTGACAAATGCAGAGACCTTGTGTTTGTTTTGGTTACGCGCACATCAAGAACGCGAGGGCAGCAAAGGGGAAACCAGACTTTGAGTTACACGTCGCAGAGGAAACGCATAAAATTCGCGACAATTTGCCGCACTGCGAAGGATGAACGTGGGAGAGGCAAGGACGCACTCTCTAGAAACAGACACACACGTACGAATTACCTTTGTTTAGTGCGTCAAAAGACAAGTTAGGAATTTCCAAATACTAAATACCAGTAACGTTCTCTTAGCGGCCGACATGTGTGCGACACATGCCACCGGTAGGGTGGGGAATCCCGACGTTGACTCGCCTACGGTGATCTTAATATGGCTCGGCACCTGCGGTGGCCGCAAAGTGTTTCGCGCACAAATCGTTCAACGATGGGCAATTCCCATGTGTGCAAACACATGTTATTGTGTGAGTGTGTGTATGGAGGGAGGAGCGTGAGATGTAGGCGGATGTGCGCACATAAAACAAACAAACTCGATTTAGTCATTTCGCCAGTAAATCTTTACCTTCGTGCCAAGGGTTTTTTTTGGGAAAGCAAAAGAGATTGCGTTGAAAATTGCAACTACAAAATATTTGCACGTAATGACAAAATTCCTTAAGCGAGTGAGTGATGCACAACGGCTTGGATTCGTTTCGTTTTTAAGCCGAAACGGCCGAAGCACAGAGCCATTCACTAAATAGCTGTTGACTACTATAATGTCCTTAAGTGGCACGTACAGGCTCGCTGAATGGAGCGATCTATTCACATGTTAAACTACACAATAACAACAAATAGTGAGGCATGATTGTATTAAAAATCAGCGAGGAAAATATGCCCTGCATGAAAATTTGTACGCACTTACGCGACGTCGATCGACGATGATCTTGAGACGATGAGAAGAAATTGGTCTATGAGCGATCAAATCTCGATGGAACGAGATGCTCCTTATATAAAATAAATTTGCTTGCGTGCTCCGATTTATATATATTTTATGATAAGCGGTAGACAGCTTACTAAAGTTCTTCTTCTTCTCTTATCCGAGGCTTCTAAAGTAACTAGAGTATAGTTCTGAATGCGATCGATGGATAATGATAACAAATCTCAATTACTAATTTCGCCAATAAAAAAGGCGTTTCTTTGTAACTAGTTTTGAACCAGTTAGGTTCAATTTGTCGAATTTTCTGCAGGGTTTGTCGTCTTTCTCAAACATTTGAATATAGTTTGTGCGTGGGAACTCACTTTTAGTACGTGCAAGAAACAATAAACGATTTTCAAGTTCAGAAGATAAAATTCGAAACAATTTCGATTATGTGGAAATGTTTATGTTTTTGTTATGTTGATACCCAAACAATTGAGGTATTCTGTAAGTAAGAATAGCAATTATACATTCAAAATGATTACCTGATTCAACGTGAGAAAGAGGGATTTATGCTCGTTTCACTGATTTTGAGGATTCGTTGCAGTTTCTACAATTCCTGCATGAGTTGACAAAACTGAGAAGAGACATTTTGGAATTTGTAGCCATATTTTAGAGTGAATACAGTAGTTTAACAGTTCGAGAGTCACAAAAGGTCTATATTAACCAGTTTTTTGGGCTAGTTACTATGCTGAAAGATGAATGAGATGCCTAATTTGAAACCATATGGATCAAGAACCGTGTCCGCTGATATTAAGATCCAAAACAAGCAGCAAGAAGCAATATGAGATAACCGTTTTCTACAAAGCTGGAATTACCTATATATCAGGCATAAAAAGTCGGAATAAAAAAGAACAAGACTTAAAACACCAATTTAAAAAACATACATTCGAGTAATATAGGATAGGTAAAGGAGCCACGCTTTCACACCCCCGATTTAAGTTCTTGAGAAAAGAAAAGGATTTGGAATGTGGAAGGATATGAAAGTGATCGAACGAAATACTATATTATTTTAGTTTATTAGTTAGCATGTAGCGGCCATTAGTTCCTAAACTGGTATTCTGGACCATAATTCCTATCTTATTTAAGTTGCCATAGACAAGCAAGTTAAATAGAGGCATAAAGTGCCTAGATAGTCCTACAAGGGGCGTGTTAATCGCATATCTGATCAGCGTGGCGAGTGTTGATTTAGCCATGTCCGTCTGTCAGTCTCTCTATACATTTATGAACTATTTCTTCAGTTTTGATACTCTTGCAACATATTGGTAAAGTAGTTTTGTTAATATAACCGTTGTTTGTATCACCTAAAACTAATCAAGTTAAATAAAGGATTTACCGTTTATATGTATATCAATGAACACGATAATAAGACGAGTTGATATCCGAGTGACTGTCTGCCTGTCTATCTGTGTAAGCTTTAACTTGAGAAAAAAATCAGAATTCGTAATGAAACTAGGGAGACATGACCATTGCCATGCCCACAAGACGCTATTGAGAGAAATCCTATAAAGTGCCATAATTAAGCACCAAATTAAGATATAGAAGGCACAGGGGATCGCAGGAGCAAAGGGCACCTGTGGGGAAAACTTTTGAAGAAGTGGCCATGGCAAGCTGTAATTACCAAATTCCCTCAGGATAAATTCCATAAGATCCATCTACCGACAGAGTGAAAATGGATGACATCGAATCTTAACTCCGCTCACTCCCCATATAATGGTACTTTTATAAATTTTTAATAGTGCGCACTTTTAAGTGAAGTCACATATCCCGGGACCCGACCGACCAGTGTGAAATGTGCGAAATCGGGCTACAAACACGCCTACTTCCCATATAACAAAATTTTAAATTTTATTTTATTATTTCAGTTACTAGTACACACATCTAGAAGCAAATAATATAACGGGATAAACTTTTGCACAAAAAGTGTCTTTCGAACCAAAACTATTCAAGCACCAAGGTGCCGAATATGTGGACCCCACCGCCTTTAGTTGACTTTTTACCGAAAATATCGCTCAATTTGTGAGATAAATAATTGAAATTTGAGGGAATCCTTACCTGACAGCAGTATGTCTGTATGTTAAAAATGGGTTGAATCGGGCTCTACCTAATATAAATTTTTTCAAACTTTCGGGTTATCTTACCTATACATTATATCCTATACCTATATATATATCGGCTAATATATGAGTTACCTTGATGAAAATTGGAGTGCGGGTTCTCTAATAGCGGTGCACATTTGTGATTTGAGTTTATAAAATCGGGTGAAAACTTGTCCTAGCCCCTATATAGCTAACAAGTCTTATGTACCTGAAGGTATAACCACTGCTAAAACCCTTGCAAATTGATATACATATAATACATGTAGTATGAAATGTTCGGTTATACCCGATCTTACCACTTCCTTACTTGTTGAGATTTCGATCTGAAGTTTTCTCACCAAAAAGATGCACACTTGTCGGAACGGTCGACATCGAATCACTTAAGCATATAGCTGCCATACAAACTGAATTGGTACAATCTCTGAAGAAATTGTTCAGATTGAGTCACTATAGCATAAGTATAACTGCCACACAATTCAGTTTGTGTGGATCGATCGGAATCAAAGTCTTGGATGCATAGTTTTTTAAATGGAGGAGTTATCTTCATGAAATTTGGCATGGATTATTGCCTAAGGCTGACCGTTTGTAAGGAATCTTTTGTATATGTGGAGGGTATTATAGCTTCGGTGCAACCGACGTTAACGTTTTTAGCTTGGCCAAGCTAAAACATGTGGATGAAATTAATTAAAATGTAGAATTAAGCAAAAATGCTAAATTTCATTAATTATTCTTTAAACAAAACTAATAATATTGGCCGTCGAGGACAGCTTTCTGTTCGAAATTTATGCAAATTGGTAAATTTCACTCTTCGCTGACCACTCAAAACCGAATGAAAATAAACTCCTGAAAATATGGTTAGAGAAAGTGAAAGTGAAATGGGAATAAAAACTCAATAAAAAACAAAAATAAAATTAGCGAATAAATTAAAGAAATACAAATTGAAAACTCGTCTGCCATTTGAAGCCATTCGGCGTATGAATCGTAATGAAAACTAGAAAAGTAATTGCAGTGAATTAGAGAAAGTTTTTGCCGCAGCGAAAGGACATTAAACATTTGATAAATGTGGAAAAGTTCGAACCACTTTTTGGCCTATGTTCTGTGCTGTCCAGCACAGGCGTTATGTCAATGCTCGGCTGAGCGCGGAAATGTCACTGCCAGTGCTCGTATTTTATTCAAAATAATATTCAATGCCGACACATTTTTAATTTGCTTGCCGCTGTCGTCTGCAATGTCAACGGCAAATGGCTGCGGCGATTGGGACGGTGTCGGCTGCTGTACGCCATAAAACTGTTAATTGAATATGCATAATAAAAATGTCAATCAACACGGAACTGACCGACCGGCTGGCGGCTGCAACTGAGCCACAAGCAAGGCTGCATACCGTTGAGTCCTTGCATGCGAAGACAAGGACGCCAGAATGCCACTGTGTACGGCTGGTCAACAAATGGTGGTCGAAAAAAGATCAAAATAATTGGACATAAACATTGCATTTAAATTGAATTACATTTCGATTTCTATTTCTATTTTGTGCAACTGCTCGCCTCGCCTGGAAGTGTGCAAACACTAATCCCCAACAACAGCAAGCACCAAAGGAGCATGACAGGCGGACGCACAGTGAGAGAAGAGACGGCATAGTTTCGGAGAAGAAAGTGGCAAATGCATTTGCTGGACATTGGAATATTGGCTTTGTGCTAGCGTTAAGCAGATTGTGCATTTCGTTTTCATTCACCTCAAAGTGGTACAAAGGCGAAATTCCTACCCAACATACATACATACATGCAACATATATTGTCATTTGCATATGTGTACCGATGTGCATACACATATATCTTTATAAAATCCTATTCTACTGTCTTCTTTATGACCAAGTATTTTCTCAGCTGTCTTTTTGGGCTCACAAATCAAAGTTTTGTGCAAATTACCTGCAATACTCCTTGGCACATACTCTCAAGATTTGCATGCACAATTTAAATGGCGAATCAGCAATTCACTCTCTAAATCGTACGATGAATGATATAAGTATGTATGAAAAATTTATTCGTATATATATATCTGTGGAAGTATAAGAATGCTGCGAATGTATAGATCATATACTTATAGGTCCATGTGTTCAAGAGTTATTTTGACTCATTATGAAAACTGTTAGCCATAGATTCGACTGTTTTCTAGATTGTGCAAGTTTTCAACTTTGCTGTAAGTGTAACTGCGACAGTAAGATCGGGTTACATCCCTTAAAGGTCCTGAATATAAACTGATTTTACTTTATATTGAAAGTGTATCGAATGGGTTTTCGTACCAAACAAGCTGCTGCTGATATTAGAGAAATGTACGAGGAAATAGATTCATGGAAGAGAAAAGGGAATATTTCTTATCACTATACGGATATCAGAGAATTTTCTGCAATCAGTTATACAGTAAATCCAAATCTTTACACAAATCTCAAGGCTTCAATGCTGCTATTTTATGTTAGTGTAGCGCGAGATCCAACTATAGATGGAATACATAGAGAAACTTAAACTTATTTTTAAGCGGGTTTAAAATGTCTCAACTATATATAATACTTATCAGGCTTTTACATTTAACGGGTGTTTCAATTAGATGTACTTTTTTCAATAACCTTTTTTATCAGGTCACGCGTGAGTCGTGTCAGGCTGTCATGGTATTTTTGTTCAGTATTGTTTGGCATTTCATCGTACGCCTGTACAATATTAACAAATCATTCAACTTTATAAGGAAACGTTTACCTTCTGTAAAGAATATATTTCACGCTCTTCGCTCTACTTATGGTCATCATATTCGGCACACTGAGCGTATTATTCGCAACATGGTCACCTATCTTGAGACCCAGCATTCACTATTGGATAATAGACGAATAGACCATGTTCACCACGCAGTGAAGAAAATAATGCAGCCGTAGCTGAGAGTGAACGCGAAGACCGTGGAGAGTCGATTCGACGTCGTTCGCAGCAAATGGACTGACGTCCATCTTTTACGTCAAGATCTTAAATTGATCGATATCGCTTCGCTCTATGAGTTCTTGAAAAGTTCAAAGAAGACCCAACGCTTTCGAGCCATATTTTGTTCAGCGATGAATCCCATTTTGGCTCAATGGGTATGTAAACAAGCAAAATTGCCGCATTCGGGACGAAGAGAAACCTGAAGAGGACCTCACGGGTGCCTGAAATTGAAACTCGTGATTCCGGCGACATTTAGTTTCACCAAGATGTCGCCACTTCTCACACATCGTATCAGTCAATGGATTAATTGAGAGAACAATTCAGTGATTAGATAATTTCACGGTTTGGGCCGGTCGATTTGTCACCAAGATCATGTGATGTTACATCGTTTTTTCCTGTGGGAATATGTAAAGCCTAAATACTATGCAGGCAATTGCGCTTCGATTCAGGCCTTGGAGTAAAACATTAAACGTGTCATTCGCCAGTTAACAGTCGAAATGCTCGAACGAGTTATTGAAAACTAGACTCAACATGTGGACCATCTGCGACGTAGCCTTGTCGAATATTTAAAAGAGATAATCTTCAAAAGATAAATGCCAAAGAATGTTCTTTCGAATGATAATAAACTTTCCCCATTTGAAGTTTCTGTGTTTTTCCTAAGTAGGGAACCTCAAAATGGATCATCCTTTACATGCGCATACTTATTAGACATTTTAGCACCAATTTCCTTCTCTGATGTTGTATGTGCATTTATTGGAACTTTCGCAAATGCGCCTCTTAAAGTACACTTAGTTGACCTACAAACATACCTACATACATTTTAGTATATATTACGACGAAAACTTAAATCGTAAAATACAGTATACGAGTATATATTTGCTGACAGTTCCATTATCAGCTGAAAATGCAAATAAGGCTCTTATGCCCATTTTGCCTACATAAGTAAGTGCTTTTAACGTGCTTCTTGCTGTCATGTGTGTGTTCAATTGCAGTTTCTTTCAAGCAAAGGACAAATCAGAATTAAATTATATAATCCTTGCTATAAACGCAAGTTCCTTTAAGAACTTGTTTAAGATTTATGTTGAGTCTATATATGTATGTATATGGACAAAATATGTGCTGGTTCTGCATTCCTTCGAATTTTGCTCAACTGGAAGTAGAATTAAGCTCTCCATCGTAGAGCTGAAGAATCTTAAACTAACTACTAAGGGCAATAGCTTGGAACATTGATGAAAGTACTAGCCGTTCCCTGGCTTGTGAGTGAAGGTCAGGGCTGCTACAAAACATGAACCAGTGGACTCAAGTTTGTAGTGGAAAGCAATCATTGAAGGTTTCATAAAATAAACCAAGCAAAATTATATCTTTCATCTCTAACAAAATGCAATCGAAATAGGCTTCTTGCTCTCTCAACCAAGCAACGACTAACAAAACATTATAACTATTTCAAGTTTCTTGTCAGAGTCTTTGTTGTGTCAAATATGCATATAAAATTCATCAGCGTCGCTTCGATAGCCAGTGACTAACGCTTCAGTGGATCATTTGAGTTCAAACTGTCAATTTGTGCAACATTGATTGCATACTCATGTGCCTGCAGATGTCGCATTGCAACGCACGTGCAACTGAAGGGCAGTTCTGCTAATTAATTTCGATAATTACGAGTATTTTCCAGAAAAGGCCAGCCCTGCAGCTTCGGTTTCTTAATAATGAGATATTATTCACTGCTTTTGAGTGCTTGGAATTTAATTAACACTGTGCTGTGGCATGCAGCGGCCGATTTGTGGCACATGCCAAGCTTACAGCAAACAAACACACACATACACAAGCACTTCTGCTTATATTATATAAATATATAAATGTGTAGTACGAGTGTTGGCATATAAACAGCAAAATATGAAGGCAGTTTGCAAGCGGCGAAGTAACAACAATGTTGCAAACGTTGATGGCGATAATAAGCTGCATGCCAGGCCAACTAAAGCTTATCGTTGTTTATTGTTGGGTATGTGTGTGTGTACGAAATTACTTATATATAGCTCGCATCTTCAAGGCAAAGTATGGATGCTTATGCACCACATATATCCAGGTATGTGGCAAACAGCACTTGCAACTTGGCAAGCAGTCAAGCACGTACACATACATGCATGTAGGTGTGTGTGTTCGCCCTCAGATATATGTGCGCTAAGCTACTTAAGTGCAAAAGCATTCATTACTATAATTGCCGGTAAAACAGCTCACTTCCCTGTTTAATCGCTGCGGCTGTGGCGCGCGCCTGTTGATAGGCCACCAACGCCATCGCCCGCGCTGCCTGCTGCCGCCAATGACTGCCATTGTTTCAAATGGGTAAACGGTGGCGCACACGCGGAAGCGTTCACGTTGGAAACTCAATCAAAGCGCCCGGCTGGAAGAGCGATCAACGCCGCCGATCTTGATCGCTTGAAAGTAAAGCACCAAGCGCGCGTGCGCGAACGCGAGCGCGCATTTCATTGACCGTTTCGCCGCGCTGAGCACGCGCGCAATCAGACAGCGGACAGGTGGAGCGCCTTCACTGTTGTTGCTCTGGCCGATTTTCGTTGTTGCCCCGCCATCAAGCCGGTGTGCAGTTGCAGCGCGAGCAGCAGCGATCATTAGTAACACGCTGATGGGTATCTGAGCGTGCTAATAATTCAACAGTAGATGAGTTCTAGTGCGCGGCATTGTTTTGGTTTCTGGTCTTTAGCTAACTTAAACATTTTCTAACACAAGTGAGCCTAATTTAAAATTCTAAACTTTATGGGTGCGCGAAGCCAAAGGAATTTCTAATTACTCGTGTGGCACATGTATATATGTATGTATATGCACGCCGAAACATATGTACATGCATGCATAGGGATGTATGTGTGCGCACAATTAAACTGTAAACTGAGATAGTAAACAAATTCAAAACTTAATGACGCTTAATAATTTTAGTACCGTTATCAGCGCATAATTGTAATTTTGAATTTACGCATTGCCTCTAATCTACTCACGTGTCTGAAGCACACAAATCATTGAAACCATAACAGTAAGTCTCTCTCTACGAGCAGCAAAATTATCCGACCAAAAAATTTATTATAAACTACCGTAGTGTCTCAGTGATCTCTTTTCAGCGCCGCACAATTTCAGCTTTATGCAATGGTGTCTCTATTAGTTAAGGAACGCAATGTTAGGTTAGGTTTGAATGCTAATCTCGAGCTTGCACTTGGACTACTATATGCAGCCCTTTGTGCAGTCATAACTATAGCACCTCTTTAATTCAGAACCTCTTTGTCAGAAAAATGCCTGGGCCCAAAAAAATTTTCTCAGGCGTTTACTTTTTTCCCACCAGTGGTTCGGTGGGATATCTGAAAGTGTGTGTTTCCACGTGTTCAAGTCTTAATCTCGCAAACGCGGGATTTCAACCTCTTTTGCTTACATACAGCTTCAGCAGCTGACGTCCGATAAGATTCTAAATTTTAGAGCATGGACGCCGATAGGGCAAAGTCCTGTTCGAGCCCCCACAAGTAGGGAAAGGCTAGCCTCACTGAGGGCAAATGGCGCATTGGATATCCTTTGATCATTCTTGGGCCTTTAGGATCTTGCGCCTGCGCAAGAACCGACGGTAGCCCAGCGCTGGCCAAGTTTCCGCCAAGTTCAGCTATGCATTAGTAGAACACCTTATGAGGGGGAAGGCTTGGGTATCCTTCCTTGCCAGCTTATCAGCCTTATGATTGCGTGCGATCCCACTGTGGCCTGGCAACCATAGGTACTTTTCTTATCTCAAAGAGACTCGATGCCATTAGGTATTGCTTAATTAGCCCTGAATTAACCGTGGTCACTCGATGCTAATATCTCCGCTCTACTATCGGAGCGCTTAGTCACTTCTCTGAAGGAGGCTACACTCCGGATCAGTAAATCTACTGCAAGCAGCAACAGCAACCTCGGTTTGATAAACACTGCAATGAAACTGAAGTTGATGGAGAGTTTCTGACAATATGTCTCTCCACCAAGCTCTCCCCAAGCTTTGATCTATCCATAAAGGTGGTCGCTGTCCCTCTCCTCCAACGACTTCTACCCACCCACAACTCCCTCGCTGGTATGTGGGCAGAGAAAAGCCGTCAGAATTTGGTTTGGCGACTTCATGATCCCAGAGATCTTGTATAAATTCAAAGCGTCTGAGAATTTCCAAATTGACATGCGTTCATTTAGAAACCCAGATTCTCTAAGTCTGATTGCTGCTTTCACGGCCTTATACCTTCCGGCGATTTCTACGTGCACCGTATGCAAAATGGCCTAGGTGCCATGGTTGGAGTGGATCTTAGGACAGCACACATGCACATGCCGTTCGTTAGACGCTATCGAGCTTCCGAATTTGAAAAGACATTTTTTATAGAGATCCTAAAGATCGCAATTGCAGGAGTCATGTTTTGAAGGAAGACTTTAGCTGGAGTAAGTTCCAAAATATAAGGAATATTAAACTCAAACTGACACAGCTTAAAGTGGCCTCGAAAATGCTTGAAAAGGAGACCGAGAAAGGTAAAAATTTAGTGTTGGCAGAACGTTAAGTCTTTAATAGAAAAGTTTTTAGAAAATGAAAATGAATCGAAGTGACTGCAATCTTCTCATTTTACAGTAACAAAATGATGCCATTGTTGTAAAATAATTAGAAAATACCAGGAATCGAAAAAGAATATAATATTAGGTCAAACATGGAAAACAAGGTGGCCTTTGGCCAAACCTTCAGACGACGCTTAAGCTTATGTTGTCTGCAGATTGGAAACTCTGCTTGTATATCGCCTGACCTTCCTTCTTCCTTTTACAACTCTTTACTGAAGTCCTAGCCTTTCGAAGACGAACCTCTTAGCTCAGCCCACTCCAGTACCCATTGAAAAGCTGAGCTTGTTCAGCAATATTTCCGAAGTTCCTTGCATTTGTTAACATTTTATTGGCTTGTGACATATTTTTTCTTGCCCATGAACTAAAAACGAAGTTAAATTTTAGCAAGTCGAATAATTTTTTGCAATTTAATTATTAGCCAAAGCTTAAACAAGCTGCAACACATTAAACAGCCAAAGTGATAAATAAAATAAAATTTTCAAAACAAAAAAATGAAATGCAATCATCGAACGGAGATATTTCACTTATTCGAATTGGATCTACCGCAATTTATTTACGGCCAAATAAATATACAAATACAAATGCAAAAACAACAATGCGGATGCAATAACCAAATGACAATTCAATGTGCGAAAATTTCAAATATTTATTGGGCGAATGCCTTCGAACAAATCCTGCAAATAAAATATGTACCCACACTTATGTATGTGTGCGTGTGTGTGAGTGTTTTTATGGCACGGCTTGTTTTCAATGAAGTCACATCGTCAGACAATGGCACCGGGGGCGGTCAACAATGTGTGTGTTACTTGCATAAAATTGCACATTTTCCGCCGCACACACACACGCACGCACGCGCGCACAGGGCATTGTTTGGTCACGCGTTGCTTTGTTTACACAAACAAAAAACATAGAAATCGAGAACGAAAACAAAAAACACAAAACGTGCTAAAACAAAATTATTACGCACAATTGTGACGTCATGCTGCGTAACGGTCCCAAAGCGATTGGGCCAACAAATAATCGCCGGACAATGGCGCTGCGTAAAGGATCAAACGACTTTAGCGAATCGGAAATCGGCTTAGAACCGATAAATTGGCAGCATTAGAGCTGGCATGTGTGTGCGTGCGTGTGTATGTGTACAAAACGTTTAAACCTACATTTTATGGTTTGTTGCACTTTACAGCTTTTGTTGTTGTTTTTTTGTTGGAATAATTGCGTAAACCGCTTTTGGGTTTGTGTTATTGAAAGCGATGGTCACATTTCTGCATTAAAGAGACGTCTTCGCTCCATAATCCATGCAGATATGCTTAAAAGTGTTAGCTCGGAGGTTGACAAAATCGTCTATTTCGTTAAATAATGTATTGATTAGTCTTTTCAACTTAATAAAATTGCTAAATATTAGTGTGGGTATCAAGAATAACTTGTAAAGGTCAGTTAATTGGATCGATGTTTTGAATCGTCAACGATGTGTTTTTTTAAACAAGAATTTTATATCTCTCGGGATTCCCAAAGCTGGCGAAACTACTTGGTTCTATGAAAATATTGGATGACAGGCTTAGATTGTGACAAAAAAGTACCCGGAAATTGTGAATAAAACTCAAAATATTTAATTATTCATCAATATTTATTTGATGGCTTTCAAAGTAGTCCCCACCAAATGTAGTACACTTATGCCAACGATTTTTTCCTGTCCGGGTTAAGCGGGTTAAATGGAGCGCCAATATCTGTTTGGGGAACAAGAAACACGGAGCCAAATCTCGTGAATACGGTGGTAGAGCTATGGTATTCATTCCGTTTTTGTGGATTTAAATTCTTCACAATCGCGGCACGATGCATCGTGTAAAATCTATGAATTGTTCTTCTGCAATTCCGGCCATTTTCAACGGACGTTCTCACGCAAACGCCTTAATACGGTCAAATAGAACTCCCTATTGACCGTCGGTCTCTCCAGAACTAATTCATGATAAACCACAAATATCGAAAAACACAATAAATATTGTCTTGAGTTTTGAGCGGCTTTGGCGTGGTTTTTTTGGTTTTGGGCATGTTTTTCCCCTCATTCCGAAGATTGATGACTTATTTGCATGTCAAACTCATAAACCCTTGCTGTTATAATGATCTCAATGATCAAGCTTGTCTAAAGAGACCTGTTTCCGGTTCTATTTTTGAAGAAAATTCAGCTTTTTTTTGGGACGAGTCGCGCAAGAACGCGCCGGACTCTCTTGCTATCTCTCTAACGCTTGCCTGATGATTTCCAAGCACCATATCCTTCACTTTTCAATATTTTCATCAGTTGAAACGATCTCTCGACCGTTTTTGAGGGTTTTGTACCACACCAAGGTTTGAGATTGTAATAAAACTGAATCACTGTAAGCTTTTTCCGATTCGGCACATGAAATTTGGTTAGAAATACAAAATTTAAGACAAATTTTTTGTTCGATATTTTTTCCCATTATAAAAATCGTAACGCACCACTGAGGTGTACCGAGTACCGATTTAAGCAGTTACTCTAAACAGATCGCAGATAGCAAAATATATTATTTTGAAATATGAATTATTTGAAGAATTAAATTACAATTTCCGGGTGCTTTATTGTCACAATGTACATATGTATGCTGAAGTCGTCGGATCACTCAATCCTAAAGATTACCGAATTCGAAGGTTTTGAAATAGAACAGGAGAGATATAAGTTCGGGAGTTTTTGCGTTTAAGATGAATCTTCATGAATTCACAAAACCTTCGCAACAAGTAGTAAGGGAACCCTGCCTAAACCAAAACTTCTTGTTTTCCAATCGATAATGTTCGAGGGATACTTATACATCTTTGAACTCCAAAGCACTAAATGTTTGTCTGTGGCTTTTGTCAACTGCTTGAACGAAGAGGTACATAAAGCTGAACGCAATGCTGAAGTGAACATGAAATGTCATTAACTTCTTTCTATGTGCTCTAATTTAGTTTTAACGACCTTTAAAGTGGGAGAAAATTTAATTCGCTGTCACTTGGCAGTTGCACTTCAGTACACAATGACTGCATTAACCCGGCAGCCGCTCCCCCGGCGCTTCCTTCAACTCAACCTGAGTGCTTAATTGCGTTTGTTTCAGCCACTTTTTTGTACTTTTTCAATTTTTTTATATTAAAATTCAACGTCAGCGCATTGTTCTCCACGGGGATTTCTTATTTCTTTCGTTATTTCGGTTTGCATCTGGGTTTGGGTAAATGGCTGCAATGCTGGCGATGTGGCAACGTTGGCAATGCTGGCAATGGAAATCTAAATAGAAAGGTGCGAAATGCCATGAGAAGCGGAAAATGCAGGAAACACGTTGACAAACGCTGCTTAATTGTGCAATTCATTTTTGACTTGTCGGAAATTGCAACATTTCGTTTTGCGTTTTTTGTCCTCTCTGCACTTCGCTGCACATTTCCTCATTTTTCCAGCTTTGTTTCAGTTGTCACACTCACACACTCACCTACAGAGTGTTTACCACTTTCTTTATTTAACAACTTTTTTGTTGGCTTCAGTTGCATCTTCGCATTGTCAAACGAAGCTGTAGCGCTGATGACTTTTACAACAACGCCAGCAACACAATTAACAACAACAAATATGGCGACAAACCAGCTTCTAAATCAGGTTTTATACAGCGTGCATAAATTAGTAGGAAAGGCATGGACAAAAAGTGTATAGATCTCTGTTGACCTGGCCGTTGAGTCAAAGCCTGGGAAAGTCTGTCGGTCAAATGACCACCACGGCTCCGTTTGCATATCCTACTTGACGCCAACTTTTGAGGGTCTTTGAGCTCCTCGAGCGCTGTTGTTTGATTCGAGGCAAACCTTCAAAGAAAGTAGTTAGACGTGAGACATGATTCAGCGCATGTCTTGTTGTAAATATAGTTCGTCCGCGTTGGTTTCATTAAATTCCGGGAAAAAAGTTGGTCAACATCGTGTTATAACGCTCGCTATTAAAAGAAACGGCATTTCCTATCTCATTTTGAAAGAGACACGGCCAATTTTTGGAGCTGCGATCCAATAATGACAATTTTGTTTGCTGACGGAGTCATAAAGCCAGAAATGGGTCTGAGAAGATGATTCTTGCAATAATCAACCACAAGCTCTAAGCGCTGTACAAAACATACGCCGATGACATTGATATAATTGGCCTTAAAAACCGTGCCGGTGGTTCTGTTCCAGACTGGATACAAGGTCAAGGTGAAATATATTCTGTCAACAAACAAATAGTCTTCGCACTCACGACTTGGCTTCTAAGCCACTGTTGACACTCATAACTTCGAAGTCATAAATAATTTCGTCTATCTTGGAACCAGTATTAAGAGAAACAACAATGTCAGTCTCGAAATCCAACGCAGAACAACTCTTGCCAACTGGTGCTACTTCGGAGTAGGTAAATGAGAAGTAAAGTGCTCTCCTGAGGAGCAAAGACCAAATTCTACAAGTCTCTCATCATCCCTGCCCTGCTTTATGGTACAGAGGCATGGACGATGACAACATCTGATAAGTCGGCGTTACGAGCTTTCGAGAGATAGGTTCTGCGGGAGATTTTTGGTCACTTGCGCATTGGCAACGGCGAGTCAATGAAACGATGAGCTGTTCGAGATACACGACGATATAGATGTAGTTCAGCGACATAAGAGACAGTGTCTACGCTGGCTAGATCATGTCGTCCGAATGGATGAAAGCACTCCTGCTCTGAGAGTATTCGACGCAGTACCCGCCGGTGGAAACAGAGAAAGAAGAAGACCTCCACTCCGTTGGAAAGACCAGGTGGAGAAGGACCTGGATACACTTGGAATCAATTGGCGCCAAACAGCGAAAACGAAAAATGATTGAAGCGCTGTTGTAAACTCGGCTATAACCGCGTAAGCGGCGTCTACGCCAATAAAGAAGACGAAGAAGTTTATTAAAAACAAGAAAAACGTTAACTTCGGTTGCACCGAAGCGAAATACCTTTCACAGGTGCATATCTGTTAGTAACTATCTGTTCAGTTTGTATGGAAGCTATATGCTGTAGTAATCCGTTCTGAACAATTTTTTGGAGATTATATTGTTACCTTTAACAGTCATCCATGCCAAATTTCGTGAAGATACCACGTCAAATGTGAAAGTTTTCCATACAAGCCCTTGATTCCGATCGTTCGGTTTGTATGGCAGCTATATGCTATAGTTAACCGATCTGAACAATTTCTTCGGAAATTACATTGTTACCTTAGAAAATAATCTATATCAAATTTCATGAATATATCTTGTCAAATGTGAAAGTTTTCCATACAAGAACTTGATTCCGATCGTTCAGTTTATATGGCAGCTACATGTTATAGTGCTCCGATATCGGCAGTTTCGACAAATGAGCAGCTTCTTGAAGAGAAAATGACGTTTGTAAAATTTCAAAACAATATCTTAAAAACTGAGGGACTAGTTCGTATATATACAGACAGACAGACGGACATGGCTAAATCGACTCAGCTCGACATACTGATCAATTACATATGTGTATACTTTATAGGGTCTCCGACACTTCCTTCTGGGTGTTACAAACTTCGTGACAAACTTAATATACCCTGTTCAGGGTATAAAAATATATGGAGAAGACAACTTATCCTTTCAGGAATACCTTTGACGAAGAATTCGGTGCATAGTTGATAATTTTAAAGCCGTTAGGCGAAAGTCTTTTAAACGGCTATTGAATGTTACGAATGAGAGACAAGTTACAAGGTGGTTGTATATTTCTAGAACGAAAGGACTTTCCATGAAAATCCAGCAAACTGCCGAAGCAGATCCAAACTCTGTGGAGCCTTTCGTCAATTGGTAGCAAGAAAACCTAGGCTAAACACCTAGATATATAAATTATATAATATGAACACATATGTATACACTTGATGCAAAAATATGCCATGAATAACAACCTGAGGTGCATAGTTGATAATTAGCGCGACTTAACATAAAGCTGCTTAAAGGAGCAAGCCACTTTGTTAAATGCTTAACGAATTTTCGCACAATTATTTCATCCTTAATCCTATTACCGAGCGCTGGGTCTTAAAGCGTAATTAAGTTGGAATAATTGCATATTCCTACCTAAGAGACTTACGGACCCATGGCAATGTCATTAATTATAAAAAACGAAGGACGACGTCAGCCGAACTCTGCCGCAGGTGTTGAAGTGCGTTTAATGCCAAGTGGCTGTGTGTGTTTGTGTGTGTGCGATAATGCAATGTAAATAAATTTGAAGAGAAACTAACGAAAATCAAATAAGTTAGCTGTAAACTAATTACAAAGCAGACCACCGCCGTTGCATGCGGCCGAGCGAGCGGAGGGCGGGGAGCGGCAGCGCACACCAACTGCAGACAATTTGCAGTTGACGATGTGTGACCGCGCCGCAAATGCTTTGGCCACCGATGTGCGGCCGGTCGCTTCGTAGGCAAAGCACACACACACACGCATACACCTGCCACACGACAAGCAACAAAAGCCCTTGCGCGGCGGAAGGGCCACCTGGGCAAGCCAGCGCGTCGCAACCGCACTCATTTAAATTGCAGCGCGAGCTTAGCAACAGATTTGGCTTCTGCCTTTACTGAAATGCAGCGGCGTTGTTGTTGCTCGCAGGCGCAGTGATAATGATGTTTCGCTTGACGGTGGCAACAATATTGACAGCAGCGCCGCCGATGGTGGTGGTTTACAATGAAACGCATGTCGGCATGAGTTCCGCCTGGCAGTTTTCGGAAATTTCACAAAACTTAAGCGTCGCTTAGCTTGTGCTCCTCTTCACCTGTGTGTCGCGGCGCGGCGCAGTGGTTGGGCGAATTGGCTGTGTGACTCGTGGATTTGTATTTGAAGACACCGTTGGCGGAAGTGGCGGAAGGGGACACAACGCAGCTGGGCATGCAATAAGCACCTGTCATGGACTTGCTCAGTGCGGCAGTGGCAGTAATTTAAAAGTACTCGCTACCAATGTGGCAATGTGCTTACATACATACATACATACATATATGTATGTGTGTATATGTGTGTTCGTACGAAGATCCAACGGTGTGTAAAGAGGAAAATGTTTAATTTCTTGTTGTCAAAATTAACAGAAACGTTAACTGAGTTTGGTGACAAAACCCTGACTTAAATATGATTTGGCATGTCTACCCGGTAGGGAATTTGAAGGTATTTTAAATTTTAAATTTAGTTATCCAACAAAATAAATGTGTTTAACATAAGCAAACATTCGTTCTCCTTCCTACACCAAAACTATTAAACTATGTCCTTAAAAGCTTTGAATTAATCACACTGAGACCTAACCTATTCTAACCAAAATTTTTCTGAATAATTAAATTAAATCAAAAGTTTCCAATTAAAGAAGTATTCTCTTAACGCAACAAGTATTATGCATTTTGTCTTATTCTTGCATGGTAGTTACATCATCCTCGTATTAGTACTTCGGGTATGTGAATACAACGGCGCGTGAGTGAAAACTAATTTACAACACATTTTGAAAGTAACGCTTTGATAATTACACTTATGTCTCGAATTCCTCGTCTTCTTGCACAAAAATACAGTAAATAACTGTTCATTGTTTTGTGTTCAAGCCTTGGAGTCTTCTGGCGTACGTATTATTGAGAATCATTGTTGTTGCACATACAAAACGTAAAAATTACTGCGTTTTTACACCTTCGTTGGTTGAATGGTTTTGCAGAGTCATTCGATTGCGTGGGAGCTGGAAGCTTTACAAGGTTTTAATTGCGCTAATCTTCGTTTTAAGTTTTAAACTTTTAAAATCGCGCATAATTATAAGAAGAGTACTCAATAAAATGAATGTTGCATATATAACTGGACTTATCGTTATATAATAGTTATAAAGATACGTGGATGTTGTTGAAAGAACTGGTACCACGGTGTGAATTTTAGTTACCAATATCAAATAAGTACTATTAAAGTGGATATCAATACCAAAAATACGAAGTCATGTCAAAAATATTAACAGCTACCATTATAATACAAAATTTCAATAATTTGAATCCCAATGCCAATACAAATACAAATACCGAAACCAATAGCAATACCAAGTACAAATGAAAATACTTATAGCTATATCAATATCAATACCAATACCAATACCAATACCGATACTAATACTAATATCAATAGTAATAGAAATACCAATACTAATACCAATATCAATACCTACACCAATACCAATACCTATATCAATACCAACTAAAAAATAAATACCAAAACTAATACCAATACCAATACCAGTATAAATGACAATTACAAAATAAATACCAAAACTAAAATCAATACAAATACCAATACCAATATCAATATTAGTAGTGATACCAATACCAACACTAATACCAATATCAATACCAATAGCAATACCAATACCAATATCAATACCAATAGCAATACCGATACCAATACCAATACCAATACCAGTATCAATGCCAATACCTATATCAATACCAATACCAATACCAAAACTAATACCAATAACAATACCAATACCTATAACAATATCAATATTAACATGAACTACAAAATGAATACCAATACTAAAATCAATGCAAATACCAATACCTATATCAATACCCATACCAATACCAATACCAATACCAATACAAATGCCAATACCAATACCATTACCAATACCAATACAAATACCAATACCAACACCAATACCTACATACATATATCAATATCAACACATAGATTCCACTCCAAATACCAACACTTTTGTAGAATTTTATCTTAACAGATATGCATACATATATGAATATTTGCGAGTGTTAAGGACCATTAACCGCTTGATGTTTGCAGCACATTCTCAACTGCCTTACTCTTACTCTGGCTAATAGCTCGCCAATTATTAGGCTGACAAATGAGCTTCTGAGAATCTCAGATTCGTTGATTATTTTGCAAAAACTTTTGGAACTTAATTAGATTCTTATGTCAATGACAGCGATAATATACATACATATATACTTGTATATACTTGTATATATACATATATTATACTATATATAAATTCAAAATCATGTTTATAATTTAATCCGTATTCACTACTAAGCCAGCCGGCTGATGGACTTCCTCATTTCTGCTTTACCAATTTCATAAAATTTTTTTGTAATTTTCACTTAAATGTTGGAGAAAATCACGCTTGGTTGGTTTTTAATTTCCCAAAGCATATTACGACGTACTCTCTTATAATTTTTAGGCATTTACATGACAAGTTATACGAGTAATATAACAAAAATTGAAACTATCTCTGTCTTAACTGGCCAGCTTGTGTGACAGTGACCACGCTAACCGCGATCACCACAAAACCAAAAACAAACTGAAGAAAGACACAACAACAAATAAAATAATAATTGTAGCAAACGCTAACCACTTGGCCACTTGGTGTGCAGGGACGCAGGGAAGGAGAAGTCGTCGAAGAGACTGACTAATTTAAAATAAACAATAACGGCTGAAAGCCCAAGTCGTAGCAATTTTCCGCTCATGAAGCACTTAAGCACTCACAATAATTTGAATTTAAAATTTTCACTTTGAGCCTTAATTGGGCGACTACAACCAACCGAACACTCGCATACAAGTGCAAATATACTTCGTGCCCCGGGTCACGCCAAGCCTCAAATGACACGCCAACTGCAGCACACACGAGCCTCGCATAGCACCAATACCGGTGGCAGAACTCTTTCGTTTTTTTATTATTTAAATTTTTATATAACTTTATTTTTTGTGACGGCTTTCTTCCAGTTATGTGGTGGCTACTGCTGAACTCTGACGGTAAGCCAAGTTTACATTGATGTGTTGAACAAATTAATTATGTCTTAAGTTTAGTGGCAATTAAAAATGTGGCACAGCTTGAGGTAACTCAGCAGGCAAATGAGCAAAGAGTGCTTGAGCTCATATACAAGTACATACCCACATGCGTACCTTTGTATACACAAATTTTGACCATTTCTTAAGTATACGAGTACTTAGTGAGTTACTAAGCAGTAATACCGAGTGCAAGCGAGTTGTCTGGTGTGGAAGCATTCCCTGTTAGTCGCTTCAATGAAATGGCTTGAACGTTTAAATAAATAAAAGTATCTGTATTTACAGAATTTAGTTTACCTTAATAATCGGCGATTCAGTTTGAAAAATCACCGAAAAAAGATGTCTAGATCTAAGAAGGTCGTGTAAAGATATTTCGGTATATCCATCTTCATCGATTCTGAAAATGTGGTTTAAATTTAACAAAACCAGGAGTGCAAGTCGAGTAGAAAACCGTTCGGCAGTCAGTTGAGATTGCATTCTCGATGTCGAACCTTCCTTGTGTTTGTTGACGTGTGTTTTATGCTGAACAGAGCCTGGTACGTATTTTGGCTGCAACAAGATAGTGGTCCGAGTCATTGTTAGAACCTCGGAGCGTACGCACTTGAGACGTGTCTTCCGTCTATCACAACATGATCGATCTGGTTGGTGGCTTTGGATCCTGAAACAGATAGGTAGCTTGATGAATTTTTCTATGCTGGAATCCAGTACTACAGATAACCATATTTCGGGCCCCGTCGAAGACGATCAGCCTCAACCCAATTGGGGATGTTTCATCGTAGATGCTGAATTTACGGACTGTTGTTCCGAAGAGACCCACCCTGGCGTTGAGGTCGCCAAGCACGATAGACGCGCTCTAAGCGCTCATAGAAAAAATCTTTGGTCACATCATCCTTCCCTCCCATCGGGGCCGATATGTTGAAGAACTTCGCTTTGATACCCAGAGGACACTTGGTCTAAATGCGGAAGTCGTGAGCTGCTTTAGCCGTATGTAAAAGAAGCGATATGGGCCACTTCCAAGTGAATGGTGATCAGGAAACTTTCTCACTTGCAAGAACTTCTACACATGGCTCCATCATACACACTTTACAACATTAAATTAACATAATTTCAATGAGAGCTTAACCTGTTCTTTAATATACAAATATTGATTCGGCTAGACATTTCAACACATGCGTTATGAATGGAGTCTTAACAGCAAATTATTATCAAAATGTAATTTTGTGGCTTGAAATTTGGTAAAACATTATTTACTAACTCATATCTAGATCTTCAGCACCCGCAAGAAGCCTCATACTCTCATACGGTTCTCGATATTTCGTGATAAAAGCAATTTCAACTTAATTTTGTATAAAGTAGATCCTTAAACAGAAGGCTAACTGGCAACTGGAACGGTAGTGCCGTGACGCAGCACGAGGCAACATGCCGAAGCGCAATGCTGTACTCCACAGCGGTCCGCACGCATGGAATTTGCAAATAGCACTCCACAGGTAAATAATTTTGTTGTCTCGCCTGCGGCTAAAAGTGGCAACAACCCGCAGGATTGTGCCAAAACGCCTGCTCAGCAATCAGCCAGCCAGCCGGCCGGCAAGGCCAGTGAGACAGACTGGAGCACCTGAGAACATTATGGTTTCAAAGTGTTTCGCACACAGACACACACTCACGCAGAGTAACTTTGCACATTTATTATTATTATTATTATTGTTTTTGCTGGCTTCAGAAACAACCCGCTTAGAGTTCAGGGCACTTCTGGCGGTTCTGAATGCAGATCACTTATTATTAATATTAGTGGTTTGTTTTGAGATGAGTAACCGCAAGCACAAACACAACCAACAACAATAAGGCCAAATGAAAAAGTATCAACATTTCTGAAAAAGACTAATTTGGAAACAACAACAAGGAAACAAAAACATATAACTGACTACCCGACTGGCTGGCTGAAAACACAAGTGTTGTGAGACTGCAAAAAAGATGGTAAAAAATGTGGCAACATACAGATGTGTCCGCCAGCCGGACTGCAAGCTAGCTGCCGAACCGCCACTGAAGCCACCAAGTCACTCGGCGTTGTTTTGGGCCAATTTTAATTAGTTTAGCTTCGAGCGATAAACCGAAACGATCTTTGTGCGAGGTTGCCAGACGAAAACGACGTTCAAAAAAACAACAACAATAGATACCGCTGTGGTTAGCCGGCTGTGGCGCTGCGGCTGCTTTGCTCAAGATGCTGACGATGCTGCTCCTGATGGTCCTTCTTCGTATTTGCGTCACATCCAGCCAGACAGCAGCGCGACTTCTTCAATTTTCGCATATCGTTTTGATTGTGTGGCAAACGCGTTACGCTGCGCCGCCAAAAACAACAGCAAAAAGTGCAGTCCAAACGGCAAAGTCCAATAAGTTCAAACGCGCATACTCATTTTCCATTCAGTTCTGCGGCAACGCCCCCTTTTTGAATGGTCATTTATAGGTTGACGTCGGGGCCGAGAAGCCAGACCGCGCCGAAGTCAAGCGGCTACCAAAGTAATTGCCGCGGCGTCAAGCATACAAATGTGTGCGTGCGTGTGAGTGTGTGTGCAGCAGATACGCAAATCGATTAAAATTGTTTCTGCCACAAAAACAAAAGCAAGCGCGCCAAGAAAAGTGCGCAAAAAGTCAAGTGAGCTTCTACCTCGACCTGTAAGAGAGCGTGAACGCGTTGATATTTTTAAGCAAAATAAAAATGCTCAGACGATTACTTCAAATTAGAGTAATTCCCAGGCTTGCCAAGGAGTAGGCGAGCTGGCCGCCTGGAATGCGTTCATGTGAAGGAATTAAAAATGTTTGCGTGTATTAACACAGTGCGCGTATGTCGAGATGTCGGCACAGCTTCCAGCTGAAAATTCGCACACGCATTCCATGAGAATTTCTAGTAGAAAGAATGGCGGCTGGCAACCTTCACTCCCAACAGCCCATTGTTGCACGGCAGTCGGGACTGCATCGATCTCCTCCCAGTTGGCGCAGCTTCTTCAATACACTTATCCAAGCCCGCCATTGGCCTGAGGGTGTAATTTTAATTTATGTACTTATGTATTTTGTGTTATATATTAAGCGAATAGCTGCTGTCGTCGCAGTTGTCGGTTGGTCATAACTGAAATACTCTTAAAGCTTCTCAGTTTAGGACTGTCATATATACCAACATATAATTGTATGGAGCTAAGCTAAATCCTTAACGAAATCCCATAACAACTGTATGGGGTAGTGTTGCCAGATTGTGTTAGCGTAGCTATTCTCATTCGAGTAGTATCGTTAAATGGTTAGAACGAATGCAGTGCATCTCAAACTCATAAAATAAATATCCAGACTTGTTTTCAGTTAATGTTACCACAATGTTCGTCTAAACTCGGGCACTTCAAACTTTGAGGATATGTTGGGATTATAGTAGCATTACAGCCCTTTAAACTACATGAAGCTCGTTAGTCCCGAGTAGTTCCCAAGCAACAAGCAGATAAAGAATTCTATGTGGATTAACAATTCTACCGTAGGCTTAAATGACCTTTCCTCAATGATCGCCATCGCATTTTGGCAACCCTATGCATGTATTCTTCCGATTAGTGGGAACGACATTGGTGCGTGCAGTCCCTTTGTAGTTAAACATCGCTTGCGGCTGAAGTAGTAATCGATTTATAGGGATCATTCGATCCTCGCTCTTAACACATAATTTACAGTGACAATATAATCATACATATTTTAGTAGTGAAACGAAAATGAAGTCAAGTCGAATATGCCGCAACATATTTCTGCTAGGTCGCAGTTTACGCTCTTTTGGGGTTAATGCGAATTGGTGATCAGAGGAAAGTACGAGTATACGTATGTAGATGCGGTTCTGTCTGCTGACTCTTTTTCTTCTTCTGTACTCGCGTAGAAACCGCTCAGGCGGTTATAGCTGAGTTAACAACAGCGCGCCAGTCGTTTCTTCTTTTCACAATTTGGCGCCAATTCGCGATACCAAATGCAGCCAGGTTCTTCTCCATCTGATCTTTCCAACGGAGTGGAGGTCTTTCTCTTCCTCTACTTCTTCTGGCGGGTACTGCATCGAATGCTTTTAGAGCTGGAGTGTTTTAATCCATGACCTATATCTCGTAATCTCGTATATCTCGTAAAGCTCATCGTCCCATCGACTGCGGTACTCGCCGTTGCTAATGCGCTATACTATAAATCTTTCGCAAAAGAGTTATTCTGCATTGGATTTCCAGGCTGACATTGTTTTTGGTGTTAATACTGATTCCAAGATAGATGAAATTATCTACGACTTCAAAGTTATAACTGTCAACAGTTATTCTGGTGGGAGCCTAGTCGCGAGTGCAACGACTGTTTGTTTCATGACAGAAGATATTTCGTCTTGACTTTGTTCACTACCAGATCTATTTGTTTCGTTTCCTTATCCAGTCTGGAGGAAGGAGAAATAACGGGGCGGTTGTTGAGACCAATAATATCAATATCGTCGGTGTACCTTCTCTATTCATATCTGAAACTCGAATTGTTTTCTAATGGAGTAGATTGAAGAAGTCGTACTATTGGGAGTAACCTTGTCTGAAACCTGGTTTGGAATCGAACGCTCGGAGAGGTCCTTTTCTTATCCTGACTGAGCTTTTGGTATTTCGATATTGCTATTCAAGTTTACACAACCGTATTATTTTTACGGGGATACCAAATTCAGACTTAGCGGCATGAAGACAACTTCTTTTTATGCTGTCAAAGGCAGCTTTGAAATCGACGAAGAGGTGGTGGTGTGTGTCGATCTTTTCACGGGTCTTTTCCAAAATTTGGCACATGGTGAATATCCGGTGGGTTGTTGATTTTCCAGGCCTAAAGCCGTACTGAAACAGTTTGTTTACGGTGGGCTTTAATTTCCCCCCCAATACGCTCGATAAAACCTTATATGCGATGATGTGGAGGCTTACCTCATTATCGGGAATTGGGTTCACCATCTCCTGGTGTTATGCTTTCACTGCCATTCAGGAGGCTACAGAAATGTTCTCTTCATAATTTTAGTATGCTCTGGCCATACCTGGGGGTTTTACAACAGTTTGCTCCGGTCTCGAAACCTTCTGTTAGTCGCTGCATCTTTTCGTAGAATTTGCGAACATTATCCTTGTCGGCCAATTTGTCAAGCTCTTCGTATTCACCCATTTTGGCTTCTATCTTGTTTTGTTGTGGTCGATTGTATCGTTGCGAGGTAGGCAGTACGTTTTCTCTACACTGCGACACGGCACTCCTCATCCTACCAGTTGTTCTTTTACTTTTTCCGAAAACTAATGGTTTCGGCTGCAGCTGTATATTTACAAAAATATTCAACTATCCGATCAGCCGGAAATTTAAAGCTCGTTGACTATTGCAACCGGCCTCGTACCCACATTTTCTAACTCGTGAGCATATATAGTAAATGCACATGACAGCCGAATATTAGTTTGGGCCACATCTGATATCACAGACATGTTCCATTTTAATTTAGTATTATTATGGAATTAAGTTTATGTTACGCAAGGCAATTACGGCAATTCATGCTTCTTGGTGAGGAAAACAGTGTTATTTATTTTTTTTCTTAAATCGCCTCAGTTTCGACAATATCGAAATTATAAGCCTAACGCATCAGCTTTCATAAAGAATCCGAAAAATGTTTGATTTTGCTAATGGAATAACATAACTCACATGACCAGCAAAATATGTTTATATGTTTATATGTGTGTATATATGTCGATCTTAATTTTATGCTTTCGAAATTTGCTGATTTTGGCAGTGCTGCATTCCCACCATTTAAATAATTCCAGCCAGCTTCAAAATGACTCAGTCTATTAAATCGTTCAGACCTCGCTTGTGCCACAGATTGGCACTGCGGTTTTGTGTATGTGTGTATATTTGTGCACGCATGCACGATTGTGTGTGCGTTTATATGTTTGGCCAACCCGCCAGCCAGCCTACAGGCTCATAATTAATAATCCTTGCAACTTAACTAATTTTGCAAAGTCTGACAAGTGCTCATTTGCAGCTACAAATATAATATACTATACATATATGTAGATACATATGTACAGGCAGTTTGAGTAACCCTGCGCCGGGCCATCGCCCAACACACCTTGGCAACGCCCCTCAACGAGGCCAGTATTGGTTGAGGTGTAGGCTCACCGATGCCAGCTCCTACTCCAAAGTTCTGCCCTCAACGTATTGTACTTGAATTCTGTTGTGGCTCGTGTTGTTGTTGTACGACCGCAACATGTTTTGCGCTTAATTAAAAGTGTGTTGATGTTGCAAACCGAAAGCTCGCCCATTTTCGGCGCGGTGCAGTGTAGTGTAGTGTTGGTTGTGGTGCGCCTTTTGTTTTGGCGGTTTGGCGCAGCGTGTCCTAAACGCCTTCACACACACAAACACACACACAGCCGTGGTGCATTGTTTTGTGTTTTATTTGCATTTTTAATTTAATTTCTTTGCTTTGCTTAATTAGCGGAGTCGTGTAGGTAACTCGGCAATTAGCTCGTTCGACCGTCGTGGCCGCATACGCAGAACCTATAACGAACAGGCCCCTCACATGCATACTGCGAGTGTGTGTTGGCGCCTTGCCTGCGAAGCGCAAAGTGGGTGGTGCTGGTGGGTTGGCTCGGGGCTGTTCTCAGCGCGCTACTTCGGCTGTTTAGCGGCGTTAATGAGTTAATTCCTTCACCAATAGGTTACTTAACAGCGCAGGAGTCAACCGCGCGTGCTTATAATGTACGCAACAGATGCTCTGAGGCAAGGAACTCGACTAAACTTGTGGCTCGCCAAGGGGGGGAGTTAGCGCGACCAAGCTGTTAGCAGAAGTTTTTATTTTGGAATTCCTTTGTTTCAGATTTAGTGAGGAGAAACAATTAGTACACACGGTCTTCAAACAAAATTGCTTATATTCTTTGGTTTTCCTTTAATAATTATGTGGGCATGTAAAAATTCGCAATTCTGTTCATAATTTAATTGCTTCTAGAATTTGTGAAAAATTTAATTTTTTCCTGCCTGAATGGGTTGATAGTAACCGTGAACCTATGAATGGTATGTCTGGTATGTAACGGGTGATCCAAGTAGAGGTACTTTAATCAATAGGCTCTTTTTAATAGATCACGCATGAGTCGTGTCAAGCTGTCATGTTCTTTTTGTTCATTATTGTTTGACATTTCATCATGGAAAGACTTACACCTGAAGAACGTTTACAAATCGTTCAACTTTATTACGAAAATTCACGTTCTGTAAAGAATGTGTTTCACGCGCTTCGCTTAACTTGTGGTCAACATAATCGGCCTACTGATCGAACTATTCGCAACAGCGTAACCCATCTTGAGATCCAGCATTCACTATTGGATAATATTCGGCCGAATAGACCACGTCCAGCACGCAGAGAAGAGAAACGTATAGGGTCGATTCGGCGCCATTCGCAGCAACTCGGACTGACGTATGAAACGACTTGGCGTATTTTTTGTCGAGATTTTAAATCGAAAGCGTACAAAATACAGTTTGTGTAAAAACTGGAGCTGTTCCAAGAAGATCCTACGTTTTCGAGTAAAATTTGGATTCAGCGATGAGACCCATTTCTGGCTCAATGATCAGCAAAGAGGCAACGTTATAGCATTTTGGACAAAGAGCAACCTGAAGAAATTCAAGAGCTGTCTTTGTTTGATCCAGAAATACAACGATTTGGTGTGATTTGTGTGCCGGTGGAATCATTAATCCATATTTCTTCAAAAATGATGGCGTTGAGAACGTATGGCGACCGTTATCGTGCTATGATAACCGACTACTTGATGCCTGAAATTGAAGCTCGTGATCTCGGCGACATTTGGTTTCAACAAGACGACGCCATTTCTCACATATCGCATTGATCAATGGATTTATCGTTGAGCAGATAATTTAACGTTTTGGGCCGCTCGATTGGTCACCAAGACCGTCCGAAATCGCACCGTTACCAGTCGACATGCTCGAACCAGTCATAGAAAATTGGACTCAGCGGATGGACCATCTGAGACACGGCCGCGGCCAACATTTGAAAGAGATAATCCTCAAAAAATAAATGCCAAAGAATGCTCTTTTGAATGATAATAAACATGCCCCATTAAATGTGAAATTTCTTGGTTTTTTCTTTAAAAGAGTAGGGAACCTCGAAATGGATTAAATTTTTAAGTTAACAGGGACAGTTTCGGAGGCTTTGAAACTCGGTGAGCTTTTCTCTCTTGAACAGTATGGTATAGAAATAAAATAGAAGAAAATAATGCACCCAAACTTTTTACTTGAAATAAAAACACCCAATTTTTATTTATTTAAACCGACTTAAGCTACATTAAGATATTATATTGATTGAAGATGAGGAATGCAGCGCGACCTTTGGTCTATTGTGTATTGATATTATATTACCACTAAGAATTGTTCCTGAAAACTTAGGGCTGATTCAGTTTTATTAGTTTAGAAAGCATATGCGACTGTTAGTTAACACTTCTAATCTTTTTATGTTTAAAAATTATTGTTAATTCAACAGCTGGAAATCTTTAACACCTCAAAATTTCAAAATTAACTTCTCTTCCAAACGAACTGCTAGTGGAGAAGTTTTCAACCGAAATGAATGTGAGTCGCATAATTTATAATAATCTAACACCAACTTACGTAATCCTTTTCCTATTAAAAAGGAAGCCACACAAACTAAGTAACTGTAAATTTTGTAGCAAGGATCGAGCTCTCACCTTCCAATTCGAAGAAGGTAGCGGAGGTGAAAATTGAGACATCATCGTAAATGTCAGTGGCCACAACTCGGGATAATATTTTCGAAATTAGGAGGTATGTGAGAGTGCGTGTGCGATCGCAATGCCACGAAAAACGATTATGCCACTTAATATGCCCAACACAATGCCCTCAACTAGCAGTATCCACAAGGTTTCTGCGTACATACGAAGCAGAAATCTCGTGACCGCGATAAGGACATGAATTTAATATGGCAAAACACCAGATTACACACTGATCGCATATAATCGAGCGATCGATCGATCGCTTCTGGCTCTGTTCGGAAATATACGAGAGAAAGTATTTCGAATGCAGCAGCGCTGCTAATGCCTGTAGCGAACGATCTGAGGGAAAAGTGTGAGAATTCGAGCCCGAGATGATCGACGAAAGTGGAGAATAACAGTTACACAAGCATTATCTCACGCAGATATCTGTGTAGTAGCAACAACAAATACAATAGTAACAGCAACAGCCGCATCGTAATACAACGAACATACCACAACAACAAGTGAAGTGATATATGGCCGAGCGAAAGGCAGGCCAAATTGACAAGATCATTATCGTTAATGTTTCGGGCCGTTTTTTTTATTGTTGCTGCCATTGTTCGCTTTGTATTTAAGTGCGTTATGAATCGCAATGATGGCATTAGATGCTGGTTTATTGCCTTTGCCAGTGGCTTACAACTTCATTCGGCGGAATGCTTGTGTGCGTGTGTGTGTGTTCTTAAGAGAGGGAGTGATGTTTCAATTTTTACGATTTTATATGATCATAATATTTATAACTTACGGTACATTTATGGTTGTTAAAAGTGTTTTCGAAGGTTCGATATGAAGGTGTTAAAATTGAAGAAAGGCAAGAAGAAATTATCAAAGTTTTTGTTATTGTTGTAATTTGTTTGCGTGTGTGTGTGCGCATATAAATATTATCTTGTTATTGGAATTCTGATGAACAGATGGGACATCACAATAACAAGTAACAAGTGTTTCGTTGCTTGAAGGTTTTGTGTGTTTTTTGAAATTAGAAAACATAAGAACTTCTAATATTGGCACTACAAACTTTAATTTTCTTAAAATGTAATAAATAATGATTAATATATTAGTTAACAATAGTTATACGACTTTTGTTGGCCTTTGGAATAGAACTTGTTGCATTAGAACAGAATATATTTCTCGAATTCCGCACTTCGCATACAAAAAAATATGATCTTGAGTCTACCGACTGTCGAGTAGTCTAGCAGCTCTAGCACTCAGGAGCTTCCGACTCCATGTCGCAGAGCTGGTAGTCTTGAGCCTAGAGTGTCCAGCGTATAATGCTACAAGAAACAGGATTTTTTCCCTCGAAAGTTTCTTTTCCTTGCGGAGCAGCTCCTTTATGATATGGGGGTCAGCTGCAATGCAGGGTTCCGGTCTTACTAACTGGAAGCAACTGCAGAGCGGGCAGGCTCAGCAGCCAGCTCATTTCCGGCTTTACCCTTGTGACCTGGCATCCTGGTGAGTTGCATTAGATTGCGAGCAGTGGGCAATTCTGTCGTTCTACGCACTCCTGCACCGATGTACGCTTTTAAGCTGAGATCGCCTTAAGTGCCGTTTAACTATCGCTGAGTACAGTGATACTTTCATTCCGATAGCGTTGGAGGTTTATCTCTACCCGCTGACTTATAGCAAATACTTCTGCTTGAAAAATACTCGGAAAACCTCCCATTGATATGGAAAGTTTGGTACGGGTGTCGAAGGACGGGTATCGCAAAGGCCTTCGAACGTTTCGGAATAGTCAAATCTTCAGAAGAAGAATCAGAGCTCGTTCATCATAACTTTCTTCTCTACTACTGTCATTTGGAGTATTGCATGTGTGTCTTGCTGTTTGATTGATACTAGGAGCGGTGTGAGTTCCATCAGGATTCCAGTTCTACCGTCGGGTGTGTACGCATTGCACCCGATGACGCGAGTAAATCTTTGCAGCTTCATTGTTGAAGTCCTACCGAAATCTGCGATGCTTTCGAAGTCAATGCCACCGCTCCAGACATAACAATCAGTCCCCCTGATAATCCTAGGCTTACAGTTCCAAGATTTACCAGCCAAGCATTTGCACAGCAAGAATGCTTTTGCTGATCAGATTCTGATTAGTCATCTCTAACTCTCTCCGCTAAGGGTTAAGCTCCCAAGGTTCGACAAGGATCTTTTCATGGTAAACGGGACGATGGTCATTTTCGAAGGGTTGATGTTCAATTCAGCTATACTGCGTCATCTCTTTACCACTTTGCACGACATCAGTGAGGGTACTCTCGAATTAATATCTTGCTAATATGTATGTATATGGTAACAATGTCGTCCGCATAGCCTGGCCAACAGATTTCGTTGTTGAACTCAATTCAATTGGAATAACCGAATGTTTGAGCACCCTATACTTGTTTTATGAACAGCTCTAATTTTCGCAGAAATGGAAGTCAAGCGTGTAAAACTAGAAGTCTAAGTACATTCCTTTGCAATTGTCATTGAGACAGTACGCTGCCATCTCAACTCACGCTGAAGTAACCACAGTTTCCGCATGTCTGGGTTGGTGCCCTTCAAATTCATATCGAACTATCGCTAAGCAATTTAGAAGTCGAAGATCTATGTACCGCCGCAACACTTGGCTGCTGGCAGATCTTAATTTTGGCTTGTGTTGGAAGTGCCATTGTGAACATCTGCCGCCGATCTGCGCGAGCCACGCGTCTTTCTAGCTAAACAAGCATACAAAGAAAAGCGAACATTTCTTGTTAATAAATAGATGATTCAGTGCCGAATTAATTTAATTGTGTCCGTCTGCACGTGGATCGAGGAATTTGACTTTTTTTCTTAATTTCTTATTCAAATAAATTGCGTAGCACCAGCTACAAGCAACAACAACAACGTCGACATGTGAACAAATAGTTAACAACACGGTCCAAACAATCCGGCAGCAGAGTGAGGGCATTCCGGTACATTCACGCCATATGTGCCACATCGCCAATTGCCACGCCATCGACTTCGTCTCGCTACATCATTAGCAAAGCGAGAAGCAGCACACGCGTCAAAACTCATAATCGTTTTTAATAAATTGCAAAATATTCTTGCCGCATCATTGACCCAAACAAGCAGCAACAACAACAACCACAAACAAAGCGTCAAAGTATTTGTATAAAATAACAAAATAGAGGAGAAGAAGAGGCAGCAGCCGATCCTTGTACGCTTGTTTACGCAACACATGTTCTCTACTCTCGGGTTGGCTTGCCGCCAAGTGCGATTCTTCTTGCTGCCGCTGTGGACCACGCAGGCCACTCGATGGCTCTGCGAAGGTGCGCACGCATAGTTTTTTGCTCTGTTCGGTGGTTAAGGATGAAAAATCAAGCAAATTAATTTTACAAATTACTGAAAAGTGTTTCTCATTTTCACTTTTATTTATGAGATGGTGGTCTGTAGGAAAATTCAAACCTGATTACCTTACTTGATTGGGAAAATTTACTTATATCTCAGCTTTATAAACACGTTATTAGATATTTCAGGCTGAAGTAGGTAGATCCATATCAAAGAAGAACGAAAACTCAAGAGATTCGCTACATTTTGAAATTTTTGTATAAAAAAGGGAAGAATGCTACGCAAGTCACCAATGAAATTTGTGAAGTTAACAGAGACGATGCTCAGTTCGTGTAGCATAACAATGGTTCGCTCGCTACCGTTCTCGGAAATTTCAATGCGAAAGTTGCACGCCGCTCTGGTCGACTTATCGTTGAAAAAATCGATGAAATTATGGAAAAGATTGACCAGCACCGTCACGTTAGCAGCCATGACATCGCTAAGGAACTTAACATTCTTCATCAAACGATTTTGAACTACTTAAAAAAAAAACTGGCTACGAAAAGAAGCTCAATGTTTGGCTACCACATGAATTGTCTGTGAAGAATTTAATGGACCAAATTAAAATCTTCAATTCTTTGCTGAAACGAAATGAAATAGAACCATTTCTGAAGCGAATGGTAACTGGAGACGAAAAGTGTATCAAACACGACAATAATGGGCGAAAAAGATCACAAATGGTCGCAAAGCCAGGATTGACGTCTCGAAAGTTTATGCTGAGTGTTTGGTGGGATTGGAAAGGAATCATCCACTATGAGCTGCTCCTGCCTGGTCGAACGTTTGATTCTACATTTTACTGTCAACAACTGATGATATTGAAGTAAGAAATCGAAAGAAACGGCCAGAACTGATCAACAAAAAGGGCTTTGTCTTCCATTAGAACAATGCTAGACCACACACATCTCTCATGACTTGGAAAAACTTGGAAAGATTGGCTGGCTTGACCTTGCAAAATTGTTTAGAAACAACGCTACTATTCAAATACTACTACTATACAATTATTTCTCGCAGGGTACTTCTTTCTTTTCACATGCATAGTATATCTGGAATTGTAGTTGCGCAATCTTTCTTGCAATCTTGAAGTGAAAAGTGAAAATTAAAGAAAAACAAATGTTTCTCTCCACGCTACACATTTCGAGTCACACGCCACCGCTCAAGCAACTGTCGCTCCAGCGGCCACCGATGAAATCTGACAGAAGTTCCATTAGTGACTGACAACTGACACATTGCCGTGCCGAGCGGCTGTGCCACTTTCGGTCTCAAACTTATTGTGTACTTGCCTTGCATGCTGCATGCTGCAAGGATGAGTAGCAGATCCTTCGATTTACATGATCGCTCTACAAACCCAAGAACAATTTTAATTTAAATTTTGCTCGCTCTCATTCTCTGTCAGTTTGTTGCACTGCACTTCACTTCACTTCACTTTTCCATTTTTCACTTTCACAATTTCAATTTCGTTGGCGCAACAGCTGCTCCTCTCTACCTTCTATTCCATGCGTGTTAGCATAACGCAAGCGCAGCTCCTTGCCGTGTGGCATTTGTCCAAGTGACCACAACAACACACTCGACCATTTGTTGCGCTTGCGCTCTCCCCCAACAAGCATGTGTCTCTTATACTATTCGTGTGCGTATTTACTTGACGGCAGTCGGCGTCATGCAGTTAACATGCGTAAAATGTCAACCGTATGACTACCGACGACCCCTCGCATTGGGTTGCCTCAAGCGCCGCAGACGTGCGGTTTTTGATTGTCGTGGAAAGACAAAAAAACTGAGGTTTAATAAAAATAACATTTTTATTACGTTTCTGATAATGTCCTTGACAAATGTGATAAGGCTTGCTCGTGCATACACACATACATATGGAAAATGTGACTGGCTGTGTATGGTGTATGGAAGCAATGAGATAACCGGAGTAGCAGACGGAAGAGTCTTTAATCGTTTTCTGGCAATTCATAGAATTTTCAAAACTGCAAGGAATTTCAATTATTAGACTTTTATGATTAAATATGTATATACATATATTTAAATATGTGTGTATGTACATATGTATATAGTGACATATGTGTGCAACGCATTTGTTTATGTATTTGTAGTACATACATATATAAATACGTGTACATTTTCTTCGAGTTTTGTCGTCAATCGTCGATTTTCATTTTCAGATTTCAATTTCTCTAACCTCAAATATTATTAACTAGGCAACTCTGGCAGCTTAGAAGTTGATTAAGTTCAATTGCTTTGATTGGAACCATTTCGTGGTTACATACATATATTCACCAAGTGTCTTCCAACCGCAATTCTTCAGGTAAGCTCGAATAACTGAGTTAATGTTTTGTTAAACAATAGAATTTTAACTTTAATCTGTTCAAAGCTATACAGCTCTTACTGTATGTAAGTAATGATGTTCTAATCAAACTTTACCAGTTGAATATTCATTAGAGTCATTAGATTGTGGGCAAAAAGTAGTAAGACTTTTTGGTTTGAAATTCACGCGAAAATCCATTCGTCAAATTATTTTTTTCTGCGGTAGTATGACTATCAGTGATATCTGTGTAAATTGTCACATCAAAATAATCAATAGTGTTTAGTATACTCTTGTCTTTCTGAAGTACATAAAGTGCATTTGTGGATTTTTACGATTAGTGAAATTATTCTACAAAGAAATTCCATTAAATTTTATGAGCGGAATCAAATTTTTCCTAACGCAGCGGTCAGAATGTTGGAAAACGCTTTGGTGACAATGCTGTGACGATTAAGTAGTTTTGATTTTTACAAATTATTCCAAAAGGGTCGACAACGCCTAAACGGCGAGCCACGTCCAGGACGGCCATCAACATCAACTGATGATCAACACGTCAACAAAATAAAGACGCTTAAGAATCGACGATTAACAGTCAGACATCTTACTGGCATCGTTGTAATACCTGAAGGAACAGTGAACACCACTTTGAAAGATTATTTGGGCCTAAGAAAAGGAAAAGCACGATTGGTTTCAAAATCACTATTTTTTCAAAAAACAGCGTCGTATTAACGTCTGTGAAAGAATACTTTCCGTCATGACACGTATTATTATTGGCGATGAGTCTGGGACCTATGTATATTTACGACCCGCCAGTAGACGATCAATCGGCCGCATATCCTGGCAAAGGTAAGCCGAAGACGAAAAAACCACGTGAAAGCAGGTCAAAACTCAAGGCTATGTTGACAGTTTTCTTCGATTAACGAGATGTCGAGCACTCCGGATTCTTTTTCTTTTTTTTATTTTAGTGTCATACGTCGTTTGCGCGAAGTTATTCGTAAAATGAGGCCGGAATTGTGGGTAGACAACTCTTGGTTTTTCACCACGATAATGAGCCATCGTATACTGCATAGATTCTTCGTTAGGTTTTTGGCAACTTTTCAACCACTATCGTGACGGAATCAAGGTCATCGCCTGATTCGGCGCCGTGTGACTTCTGGCTATTCAGAATTGCTACTCGCAGTAAAAGCTATTCAGAAAATTTACTTTAAAAACTGTTTTGAGGATTGGAAAAAAAGTTTGTCACATGTGTATTGGTTGAAAAAAGCCTCAAATATCGAAGAGAAATTTTGCGAAACATTTACTATATTGCAAAGAGTATACCCAATGCAATGGAAGCAAAAGGCAGTGCAGGTGCAGTGGCAGGAAATGACGTAGGAATTATGTAAGGAAGGGACTAATAAGCAAGATTTTTAGTTTTAGTGGTTAAAGAATGTGAAAAAGTGCTGCTACATCCTCCCCAGACCTTAATCCCATTGAACACCTAAGGGTGTGTGGGGAGACGAAGGTTCGAGAACGATCTATTGAAACCTCATTGAAAAATTTAATATAATAGACATTTTTGTACGGTCGCCTTTGCCAGTTCCCCTATACTCAGTTTCTGTATAACCGTATAATCTTAAACAGTATTGCTGGTATTTAGAGTAGGCTTTAAAATTTAACTTATTGATCGATGTTACATGGTTTAGAGATCCTGCTTTCATATTTGCGGTTAGGAGCAATTTGAGAGAGTAAAGTAAGTTAGACTAAACTCGTACTTTTACATTGGTTCTAGATCGAAGTGTGAAATAATGATTGCATATTTTTAGAACCAAAAGATTTATGTAGAACTATAAGAAAGAAATTATATTGCAATGAAGCCACAAGCCATATGCCGTAACAATAAATAACTCTCCAATATTTGTATGAATCTACCACAGCTTATTCCAATTTCACAGATGTCATATACGAGAATACACATACTTACAAGATCTGCGTAGTATGACTTAATTGGACAACAGACAAATTTAAATGCAATACAGTTAAGCCACACTCACACTCTTTTACTACTCGTATAAGCAATTTCTTTGGAAATGATTCGGCATCTTGAAACAATTCGAATCAGAGAAAACTGTGAGGTAATCAAGCATAAGCCTAAATTAAACAATTAACATGTAATTATCACAGTTTGCAACACAATCACGCGAACACTCTGGGAGGAAGGACTAAGGTAATTGAAGGAGTAGAACGCAAGAGAGAGGCCACCGAGCTAGTCGATTAAAGGCAAAGACGAAGAATTAATGAGTATGAGAATGCGTGCATGCACTCCGACTTGGGGACTGTCTTGCCGGCTCAAGCGCACATTGTTGGCATTAAATCATAACACAGCACCAAGGATAACAACAGCAACTACAACACACACTCATATGTTTTACAATATACATATATGTATACATATAGTATGTATATAAAAAACGAGCAGCAACAAAATAGCCGTCAAAACGCCTACAATTCTGCACGCATACCGCAGCATACCGACCAGCAGAAGACAGTACCGGGACACCGTCATAGGTGCGGACGCTTTCGGCAACAACATTAGGAGCAACAACTATTGTATTTCGTACTTAATAAAGGTACGTTCGACCTCATATGCGTGTGTGTGTGCATTTGGTGTGCGGCGGTGGGCGTTTTGGGCCGGCGCTTAAGCGGCGCGGCAGCACAGTCGGGGCAACACGAAATCAGGCGTGCCTGTAATGATGGGTTCCCAACCCGCGGCATGAATGAATGGCTCAAAGTTGGTGGCGATCATCCAAACATTGCTTGATTGCTTTATGGAATGATGAATTTCTGCGTCATGCGCACCATACATACATACATGTGTACGAGGACGTGTGTGAGTGTTGAGTTATTGCCACTTGAGTGGTCCTTTATTTCGTTTTATTGGGTTAAGATATCGTTTGCGGGAGTTGCGCCTTCGAAATGACCGCCAGCGTATTAAAGGCGGCCCGTCCCCGACTTGCTGAAATCTCGAAATGCTTAACAACGCCGATGATTGACCTTCTCCGTGTGTTGGTGAGTGAGTGAGTATGGTTAATTGGGCATTATAGTTGTGAATTGAGGGAATTGAGTGCAGAGAACACTTCAAGCGCTATTTGATGGGCCATTTATTTGCGTGAAGCGCCACTTTAATTGACTTAAATAGCCGAACAAAGGATGCCGCCGCCGCGACGGCTTGAAAGGATGCTAATGGTGAGAGTTTCTACCGTGTAATCACTGAGTTGAGCCGTCATTGAGTTGTAGGCAGCAACTATTTAGACGATTGACATTTAATTGGTTTGGAAAGTGCTGGCTGACACACTTTATATTATCGATTTGTGAGCGCGAAGTTGGATTATGAAGAATATTATGATTTTAGGTATTTTTTCGTTGATGATCAAATCTGGCAAGATTTGTTTGTGGCCTTTATGCAGAGCTCAGATATTATATCTACTGATAGACTTAAGCTTTCTTCTGGCAAATAAGTTATATGTGACTTTCAGTGAGTTGTTTTTTCGAAAAAGGTTCTCAGAAATCATCTTTCAAGGACCTCCAATGATTAGACGATTGAAGCCATAGTTTCTAACCTAATTGAAGATGTTGATATGGTTTCTTAATGTTGACTCACGCACATAAATCAGAATATATGAAAGCAACTATGTTTGTTCTCGTCCTCGTCACTTAGAAACTTCGCTTGTTCTCTTGCAATAAGTGCAGAATATACCCAGCTGGAGTTTTCTTGAAATACAGTTACAGCTGCAGCAGGTTTTACATGCTGATCTTACAAGAGATCATCAAACATTATCCAACAGCATTAACGGCAATCTTCGACAATCGAACTAATTGCTATGCAAATTACCCGCTTTGCACCTTCTTTGTCTCCCAGAAGTATATCCGATCTACTTTTAGCTTGCGAAAGTAGATTATAGAAATTAAAAATAAACCTAAAGCTAATGATTGTGAAATGTCCTTTGAAGTAGCTAGCCGTAGAGGCATTTTGTCGGGAACACAGACAAAGACTCTACAAAATACGAAAATCTGATTGTTTCCTAAGTGTTCAAAAGTGGATTTGTGAAAATTAGTGCAACCATTTGTGCCATTAATAGCTGAAATTAGCGCAAAGCATTTACATACCAGCACACAGACGGGTCCTCGGACGACTGTCCTCAAGTTGTTTGTGCACATTACCATACGTTTGCCACAGTTGCGGCTGTTGGAGCATGAAATCGGCTCAAATCCAATCGTGAAACAATTCAAATTCGATCTGCTTTGTTGTTGCTGCTGTTGCATTTAGTCACCATTGTCGCTGGCTCACTGCTGCTTTCTCCGCTCGACAGCACTCGGCATTCACCGGCGGCGTGCTTTGTTGTACGGCAAGCTGATGGATGGAGTGATCGACTGTCGGCGCTTGTCTCCCATAGAGCGCATATGTGTGTATGTGTGGGTGTGTGCGCTGTGTTGTGCTGCCTTCAGCATCTCGTCTTCGCTTAGCAGGATAATCTGGTGTGCGTGATTTGGCAGCGGCGCACGCAAAGCCTTTGGCTGCAGGAGCACAAAGGACAATTAACATCATTCTTTTTGTACACATTCATGCACACATAAACATAGAGTTAACTTTCTGTTTTTAGTTTCATCTTATTTATTTGTGTGTCAGTATTTATCCATTTCTTTTTGATTGTCAATGCTGGCGCATATGTATGTGTATGTGTGTTGTTGTCTCCACTGCAGTGGTTGCTTTGTTCCTGCCGATTTCGGTGTCGGGTCAGCCTAATTTTATGGCAATTATTTTTATCCGCTTAAACCGCAAGTTTGTCTCTGATCCGCTTTCGTTTTATTCTGTTTCGCGTGAGTGATTTGCCTTTAGATTGGACAGATCAGTTTTGTTGTTGTGTTGAAAAGACATGCAGTTGTATTTGGTTGATTTTTCTTTCGGATCTAAGAGGTTTTTTTTTATATATTTTCTAATTATTAAAATTATTAATATTAAAAAATAATAAAATCTTGGATTTTGAGGTGCAATTGTCCATATTTCTTCAAAAAATGGTGACAACCGGTGAGCACGTAACCATAAATGGCGTCCGTTATGATAACCAACTACTTAATGCCTGAAATTGAAGCTCATGATCTCGGCGACATTCGGTTTCAACAAGACCCTTCCACTTCCCAAACATCGCATCAATCAATGTATTTATTGAGAGAAGACTTCAGTGAGAAAATAATTTCACGTTTTAAGTTGGTAGATTGGCCACCAAGATCATGTGATATCAAACTTTTTTTGGGAGTAATTGTGAAGTCTAAAGTCAATGCGGAAAGTCCCGGTTCGATTCAGGCCTTGGTGCAAAACATGGGGTGTGTCATATTCGAACGAGTAATCGAAAATTCCGCGGTCGATGTTTGAAAGAGATAATCTTCAAAAAAAAAAAAAACATAGCTAAAGAATATTCTTTCGAATGATAAAATTTCGCATTAAATTTGAAGTATCTGTGTTTTTTCTTTAAAAAAGTAGTGAACCTCAAAAAGGATCACCTAACATAACAGCTATTTATTGTTTATGACTTTATTATGTAAATCGATAATTATTTCCTTCGAGTCTTATAACCGTTTACCTTTCTTTCTTTGTCAATTATATTTTTAGAAGTCATCTTTTTGTTTTCGTAACACCATAATATTCATAAAAAATGTTTGAGGTTGAGGTATCAGTCTCTGAAAACATATAATTCGGGCTAAGTGTACCGATTGTTATCGGAATAGAGAATGCGGATTGTGATGAGTCTCCTTGTCTTTTTTTTTAACGATATACTGTTAAGTATTGACTATACATATATTATTCATAAGAACATGTGAGATAATGTTTTAAAAATCTACAACAGCACTCTCTTTCGTTTTGCCTATAGTCGAAAATCGCAGATCGACATTTTCTCTTGACTCGATTATGAAAAGAGGAGAGTTGAAAGGAAGTAGCAGGAGAATATACAAATAATAGTTTTTGTGGTTTGAAAAGTTGAGATTATTATAGGACGAACTTCTGTAAGCCAATTCTTAATTATTTTTTTTTGAAGTAGTAAATTGTCTACAACAAAGCAAGCCTCTGCTTCTCGAAAATAATGTAAAATTAATATAGCTTTCATTATGTCTCAAAGAACACGAAAGCCACGAAAGAGTCAAAGTTTACACCCACGGTCCAAGGCTTATTAACCAAATACATTTCTTTTTTCGTTGCATTCTTATTATTAAATGAAAACCTTAGTATAATAGATGAATTCCAAATGTCAAAATATTTACCCGAGCAATAAACACCAACGTTGAGTCCATGTGTGTGTATGTCTGCGGCAGCTTCTGTTGTCGATGAAAATGTTCCCACAGCGCTTTTGTGGGCTTTGCTGCCAAGTTTTCGAAGAATTTCAAGCGCAAACAATAAGAAATGTTTTCTTTCGCTTTGATTTCTCAGCGTTTGAACTTTACTGAAAACATATGTGCATATGTGTGTGTGTGTGTGAGTGTGGCTTCGTCAAAGCAACTAAACGAGTGACATGAATTTATGGAAAATCGCTTAACTCTGAGCCGCCGCACTTGGGCGCCCACACGAAATTGAGTTATTCACACGCGTTACAATAAAACGCAGTGTACAACAACAATGGAGGTAAATAAAATAGAAACAACAAATATGACGAAGGCAAAAAGTGTTTTTGGTAGAAAAAGGAATTTTCGAGCGACAGCGACAAAGCATTCAAAACCAGATCAAATGCAAGCTAAGTGCACACACATGCACACCTGCATGTATGTGCAAGCATAGGTTCACCTGCATTGCTGTAAAACTAAAACACCGTTGAGCGGCTTAGTGTTGGCTAAGTGTTGAAGGTTCGGGTTTATTGTGCATCGCGCTGCATATGTAGCCCTCGATTGGGGCTCAGTTGAGCTCAATGGGCGGTGAGTGTTGTGTAAATATTGGAAGTAAGCGGCAGCGTAGCCCAGCAGCGCTTGCCGAAAGAGTGGAGAGTGGCGAGTGGCGAGTGGAGAGCCGAAGAGCAAGCCGCACAGCTTGAAGCGCACGGACGGTAGCGTGTGTGCCCCGTAATACGGGCCGTGGATTAGCAGCGTGACAAGTGCCGCAAGCGGTGGGAAATAAGCAAGCGAGTGCAATCGAACACACACACAATCGCATACAAAGAGTCGCTTGTCTTGGCCAACAAGTCAAAGCGTCAATGGACGTGGGAAAAGTGTCATAATCGTCATAATGACTTTTGATATTAATGCTTTTCGGATTTGCTTGCATGCCGAGGTCGATGGGAAAATTTCGTGCGCCTACGGACTACGTGTTGTTGCAGCAAACAAACTAAGTGTTGTTTTTGTGTGTACTTTCAATTATTTTACGAAATATGCATTTCGGTAAATGTGTGTGTGTGTGTGGCATTTGTGCGCCTGTTTGCCTTTCACATTTGCATACTTCAAATTCGAATAATGCAACTCCCATGCTGCAGCGCTGCCGGGATATTTGTGTAACATTTTTTTGTTGGCGTGGCATTTCTTGTTTTCAGGAATTTCGTTACCAGGTTCATGAGTTCGAATAAAGAAATCTTTTTACCCACGTTTTTTCTAAATTTTTCTTTGTAGAAATGTGTGTGTGGGAAACTTTTTATACCCTTAAGAGTTTTAACGGTAAATATCACAAGCAACGGAATGGTAGATTCACTCAGAGCATTCGTCTATGGTGGGACGAAATATATTTGGTTAGAACCCTTTCTTATTTTATTCCTCTGGGAAAGTTTCGGCATAATCGGGTTGGCTGGGACAGTTTTCCAGTTTACTTTGAAATCCTGTTATGCAACAGGTCCCCGGTCTATCACAGAAAACACACAGTTTTTTGGGAAAATTCGTGTTTTTTACTCAACTTAGTTTCCTTCAATATTGAAACGCTGATTATAATGACCCTCCAACTTTTCGATACTATTTTTGTAGTTCCATTTGACCTTTGTTTCAAAATATGGCTCAGTTTCGGCGATCACTTTTTCATTAGACGAAAATTTCTTCCCAACGAGCTTCATATTGGGATCTGCGAATAGGAAATAGTCGCAGTGGCCAGATCTGGAGAAGTGCTTGCGGAAACGATTCGAAATGCGATTGGTGGATTTTTGCCATCGTTTTCACTGACCTGTGATCCGGCGCATTGGCTTGATGAAACAGCAGTTACTTTTTTTTCAAATGCGCTCGTTTTTCGGCAATTTCGTTCTTCAAACGGTCCAATAACGCTAAGTAATAATTGCTGTCCTTCTGTTTTCAAGTTAGTCAAAAAAATTATTATCTACGTATGTATCTCAAAATTTAGACGCCATAACCTTGCAAGTCGACTGTTCCGTTTTTCTACGCTTTGGAATGGGTTCATCGTGTGCAGTCCACTCGGATGACTGTCGATTTGACTTCGGCGTAAAATGATGGATCCATGTTTCCTTCAATTTCAAATACCAACGCAAAAACTCGGCTTTATTACACTTGAATATCTCCAAACAATGCTTCGAATCATCAACTCGTCTTTGTTTTGGTCAAAAGTCAACTCGCGCGGCATCAACTTTACACAGATATTTTTCATATGATGTACACGTTCAGTTCTTATTTCCAGAGTGTCTGCTATCTCGAACAACTTCCCTTTACGGTCATCCAAAATTATTTAGTGGCTTTTTTTGATGTCTTCGTCGGTAAGAACCTCTTTTGGGCGTCCACTTGATCAAAATATCTAAATCTTTTCCAAAAACGACTTCGACTGGAGAACCCTAAATTCATCAAACGCTTCATTACTGGAGACGAGATATGGTTTAATGAATATGATGTCGCAACTGTCCAACAATTTAGCGAATGATGCACCAAAATGAGCCGAAACCGCAACAAATGCAACTCGCTGCAGGCGCTGAAAGCCAACCAAGCCGAGGTTTAGAACAAGTGTACGAATAGGGAAAATTTGATTAAGCATTGGCATGCTTCTATTGGCTCAGGGCCCCTTTTTGAAGGCTACAATAAATATTGGTATTAAAATATGCGAAATTGTAGTTCTTTTGATCAGTTGATACTGCAGTATCAACGAAGCATTCAAACCTTAAAAAAGTTTGAGCACCAAGAATTGTTTTGAAATATTAAATGTTCCAGTCAATATTACCATACATGCACATTTTCATGGGTTCAAGAGCTTTTCACCGGAAATGCACCTGCTTTTGATTGAAATTGCTTGAGGCCAATCGTGTGTGTCGGCTGCGATTGCTGTCATCAAAGCGTAAAACCACAAAATCGTTTGTGCCGCTTGGCTAAATGAGTGGCGAGCTAACAAGCCGGGCCGAGCTATTAAAGCCATATTGTGCCTGTTTGGGTTTTAGTTCTAACGAATGTGCTTATGGACTTTCTGTTTATTTGTGGTATTTATGTGTGTGGTATTCAGTGCGATTTGGTGGAAAGCGGTCAACCAAAAATTTTGAATTTCATCTCAGACAAAGGAGAACTGCATTTTTGTTTACCGCTATTCGGGTAAATTTCGTAAATCCGATGCTTTCGTAAACACAATCGTTTTTTTACAATTTTATCCCGAAAAATTTTGATTTTTCATTGCAGGGAAATTTGCATGGCAACCACTCAATGTTATTCAAATTTAATTCCATGAAAAATTTTGCAACTTTATGTCCTTTTTGGACAACGCTGTTGGCACAATGCACACTGCGTGCATTTATCTTCCGTGACATAAGCAGAAATATATTCCAACGGATTTTCGCTCACTTTGACTGTTTGCTTCTTTTCGCCGTAGTTGTTGCAATTATAATCCTTAAAATGTCAATGGCAAACACACACACACATGTATAAATATATATATGCATATTTGTAGGTGATTTCATATGCGTGTTTGTTTATTTGTAAGCGCACAACAACACCAATTTAATAAGCTGTGCGCCGGCCGTATGTTTGCCGGCCAACTGACCAGTTTGGGTCCGCGGGCTCGGCTGAAAATCGCAAATTCCAGCGGCAACAATAGCTGCGAATTCACTTACATATTTTTAGCAAACAATGCCGACATATTGTTGCAGTGAGATAATAATGATAATCCCAGCGTCCTCTTAATCCTTTTGTCCTTCGGCTGCCATATGCTTTTTGCAACTGTGGCACTGTTGCACTGTGGCTGCGCATTGAAAAGAAAGCAAAAGGATTTTCCTAACGATGACAGTGCGAAAAAACGGATATCCGATAATTTCGCTTTTCCTGTAAAAAAAATGTGTAGGCGTTTGTCATTATCGGCTACTGTTTTGAAACATTGCTGCTCCCGTAACCATAATTGTAAGCACCGTGTGTGTGTTTGTGTGTAGTTGTGTGGTTCGGTGCAAATATTCATAATGTTTTTCTGCACTTACCTTCTCAGAATGGTTTGCGAAGTGTACGAATATGGAATTCAATATTTATGTCCATTGTTTATGGCAATTCGGGGATATTTGACGTTTTTTGTGTTAAATAGAAAATTGGGGATTAAATAATTTTAACTTTCTTCCTTAAAAAGTAGCATTCTTCGGTTTTTGTACCGATACATTTTAATATAGAATACCTATAAATCAAATGAAACCGAAAAAATTGAAACGCTGAAAGGCAAAACCAGAACAAAGTAGAAGAACCTTAATATCGGCTGCACCGAAGCTATAATACCCTTCATAGATGCGTTTTCACGTATAAAAGATCTGAACAATCAATGCCAAATTTCGTGAATATATCTGGCCAAAAGTTTTCCACACTTAGACTTGATTTTGATCGGTCAGTTTGTATGGCAGCTATATGCTATGGTTGTCCGATATCGGCGGTTACAGATGATACCAGGTTGTTCAAAAAGTATTGTCCTCCGACAAGAAAGGGCGTTGTTACTAGCCCAATTTTCTTTTTGTTTTGTTGGTACACTCTTCACATAAACGTCTGTGAAGTTTCATTTCAATCTGTCAACTCATTCTTTATTTACAAGCCATTAAGGGTCGCCGTGTCACAGTACCTTTTTACAATGGAAAAACTGGAATATCGTGCAGTGATAAATTCTTACTTTTGGAAGGTGTAGCACCAAAAGAAATTCACGAACGAATGTTAAAAGTGTGCAATGATTGTTCACCTACAATTAGAACGGTAGAAAGATGAGTTGCTGAATTTAAATGTGGTCGTACAAGCCTTGAAGACGATCCACGTGAAGGACGTCCAAAAAGCGCATCAACAGCATAAATCATAGCCAAAATAGAAGATGGGGTTGGAAGATCGTCGATTGACTGAGAGAGATTTAGTAGAGGCCCTGCACATCTCATTACGGTTTTAGAAAGCTGTGTGCATATTGGGTGCCGCATTCGCTAACAATGGAACAAAAATACATTAGAATGCGACTTTCTCAAAAACATTTGGAGCGAAAGGATAAAGTGGATTTTGTGCGTCGATTCATCACTATGGATGAGAATTGGGTCTATCACCATGATCCTGATCAAAATAAGAGACTAAAACGTGGTGTGAACCTGGTTGTTCGGCTTCGAAACGAGTTCGTGTCCGGAAACCTGCCAAGAAGGTTATGGCCTTAATTTTTTGGGATGCGAGATGAATTTTGTTTGTGGATTACTTGCAAACTGGTAAAACAATTCATTCTGGATATTACTGCAACCTTTTGGACCAGTTGAAGGAAAAAAATTGAAAAAAGACCCGGTTTGCAGAAGAAAAAATCCTTTTTCCTCAGGACAATGCACCGTGACACAAGAGCATTTTGACAATGGCTAAAATTCATGAATTAAAGTTCGGTTTGGTAGAGTACCCACCGTATTCACCAGATTTGGCCATCAGCGACTTCCATTTGTTTCCAGAACTCAAAAAATTTATATGTGGCAAGCATTTTTCTTCAAATGAAGAGGTCATAACGGCTGTTGAAGCGTATTTTGCAGACCTTCCAGATTCTCATTTAAGGGATGGGATCCACAGATTGGAGAATTGTTGGAGCAAGTGTTTTAATGTTCAGGGAGATTATACTGAATAATAAAGTGTATTTTGAATCATGAAATTGTGTTCTTCTTATCAAGCGACAAAACTTAATGAACAACCTGGTATATGGATAAGGCTAAGTACACTCAGCTCGTCACGCTGATCTATTATAGTAGAAAGGGTTTCCATTACGAGGTTCCCTATTTGTTTTTATTTTGGAATGTTTGTTATCATTTGAAAGAATATTATTTGGCATTTATTGTTTGAAGATTATCTCTTTCAAATTTTGGCCGCGGGTACGTCTCAGATGGTCCATTCATTGAGTGCAATTTTCGATGATTTTCTGCCCAATACGTGAAATTATCTACTCACTGAAGTGTTCTCTCAATAAAAGTATCAACGAACGTCGCACGTCACTGTTGACAGTCATAACATCGAAGACGTAGATAATTTCGTCTATCTTGGAATCAGAATCATTATTACCAACAGGTGCTACATGGACTGATTAGGCGATTGAAAATTCAAGATCGCTCCCGACGAACAAAGACCCAACTCTACAAGTTCCTCATCATTCCCGTCCTCCTATATGGTGCAGAGGCATGTACAATGACATCATCTGAGGAGTAGGCCTTAGGAGTGTACGAGTGAAAAGATTTACGGAAGATTTATGATCCTTTGCCCTTTGGCAACGGCGAGTACCGCAGTCGATGGAACGATGAGCTGTACGAGATATACGGCGACATTAACATAGTTCAGCGAATTAAGAGACAATGGCTGCGCTGACTAGCTCATGTTGTTCTTATGGAAGACAACACTCCAGCTTTGAGCGTTTTCTATTCAGTACCCGCCGGGGGAAGCAGAGGAAGAGGAAGACCTCCACTCCGTTGGGGAAACCAAATGGAGAAGGACCTGGCTTTGCTTGGAATCTCGAATTGGCGCCAAATAGCGAAAAGAAAGAATGACTGGAGCGCTTTTGTTAACTCGGCCACGCCAGTAAAGAAGAAGAAGAAATGAAGCACATAGATTTTTTTCTTACAACCTACCACAAATCCTATAAGTAACTATTTCACACACTTTAAACAAAGCTATTGTAATAAAAACTCGAATAATTGAGTATCTTCGAGAAATGGACCACAAGCATGTCACTGGAGGTAATGTCGGAACTTTTAATGTCTTTATTACTCAGCTGCAGCAGGCAGCGGAAAGAATGCACTTCCATAGATATGGACTCGCATATGTACGCGGACGCACGAACCCCTTGAAAAGGTAAAACTTAATTTTTATTATCAAAAGAATAAAATGGGAAGACAACTCAATAAAACACTGCCACACGCGTCGTCGCGGTGACAGATTTCCACCAATTTTTTACTATCAGTTTTAGTGCCTCGACACTTATTTTGGGCATTTTTCTTCTGTTTCTTCTGCTGTCACAATGCCACCAGCTCTTTACATGCTAACTAGCTGCTGGAGTGCGGCGCTGAGTGGCCCATGCGCGATTTACCTAAGCCCCTGTCATACTGATACTGTGCGTATAACGAGACCCACCACAACAGCAATGTCGCGTCGACTTAATTTAAATACAAAAACGGTGAATCTCGCTGTGCTGTGATGCTGATGACACCGATACCATATACCAAAACAGCACAGGCGCTGTGGTCAACCGAAAAAGTGTAAATTTATGAGACCGGGGAGGTGGGGTAACGCGAAGGTAGGCCTTAGAGTGCGGCAGTGTGACATTTTTGGGTGCCATTAGGGTGATAAAGAGGCGAAGCGCGGTAAATCGTGGCGATAATAAGCTGCTGCACAACAACACACGGCTAACAGTCAGGTCCAATTATGCCACATGCCAGTGCAGCACGTTTAGTTAATGCGCAGGCGCAAGCGCAGCAGCAGCAGGCTTATCTAATTTGTGAGGCAGCGGCCAATAGCAGCGGGAATCCGTGTTGTTATGCTTTAATTTAACGCCGATGGCAATGGCAACATTGAAAACAACAATAACAAAAACAAATACAATGTTCGCTGGTCACAGCAGTTGTATGTTGCCATGTTGCAACAACAACCAAATTTCAGCCAAATGTTTAAGAAGCAAGCGACATTCATTTGTTATGTTGCCAACACATACACACATACACACACATGCCGGTCCAGTCGCATGTATAAAATGGGCCAAAGTGTGGCCAACACAAAAGAGTCTCCGCGACCGGAGCGGAGTAACAGCTGCGCGCCTGTATCCCTGGCGAGCACATACGAGTGCAACGGCACATTGTCGCTTTGTTGGCGTTGGGAATAAATGAATCCCAAACGCAGGCGGTGGTGGTCCATTGGCCGCAGTGACCATGACAATGGCGCTGCGTTGCCCACACAGCCACACACTCACACAGGCGCACAGTGTGGACCTTTGGTCGCTATTCTCCACCAGGCATTTTGGGGGATTTGTTGACCGAAAAGTGTGCCTCGTTTACGGATATTAATGCGTAGCTGTTGTTGTTGTAGCTGTGTATTTGTAAATGCAACGCTTGCAGCTCACTGTATTTGCTCTTTAAATTTCAGTTGTTCTTACATTATTTTTCTTTTTTGCTCTGATCTTTCCTCCCACCATTTTCATTCATTTATTCTCGCCGCATCTGATTAACCTGCGAGCTGCCTCCGCGTTGCACTCTCCGGCCTAAGCAGACAATGTTATATTAATTGTATACTGCTTGCCTGTTAACCAAGTTTTTGGTGATTTTATTAGTTCTGTTTTCGTTTACGGTTTATTACAGTCAATGCTGCTAACAAGCCCACCAACAAAGTCCAACAAAGTTGGTGGACATTCAAGGGAAAATTAGTGACTTAAATTTCAATTTATGATATCATGCCCGAATAAACCCGCAGCAACGAGCCCATAAACATGCATACACATGTGTAGATATGTAGCATAGTGTCTTCGAATGTGTAGCCCCATGTGGCCTGGCTTTTGGTGTGAGAAATGTGATTATGTCTTCAAAGGGTTTGCGGCGAGGAGCGTTTATGTTCATTATTTATGAGATTTGGTAGCGGACAACCGATGAGTGATGTGTTTGTTATAATTTTCCTGGAGTTGTGTGGACCACGACCACACTGGAACCAACTACAACAACTCTTTTATAGAGCGCCAGCGCATCAAATCTCGTTTTACGATTTTTTATTTTTTTTCTATTTTTGATCTCACTTAGTCTTAAATGTGTTCAATGTATACTTGATGGCTTACTAGCCCTTATCTAAGTTTCCATGCTCTAAAATAAAGATTCATCTGGCCAGCTTTAACATAATATTTAAAATATTGCCTGACTTCTATTTCTAACTCGTCTATCTGTTGAAAAAAATTTTTTGCGGACGCATTTTTGAGTCCCTGTGATCTTTCCTGGGTATAACTGCACATGGACTGTCATTAGTAATGTCTGTTTTCACTTCCAATCATGTTATCAATGGATTTGGATTTTGAGGCGAACGCAGACAAATTTTAATTTTACCATTGTAGGTTATAATGGGAGTGGCGGACTTTCCATTCAACTTCTTATCGTATAAAAGTTCGGTAACAAATGGTCTGAATAAATCGGCATTCAATGCATTCGTAGATTAAAGCGTTGTCATGGACAATAAACCATTAGTGACGATATCTTATCAAATAAGAGATATTTTCATAAAAAGACTTGATTGTAATCGATCAGTTTGTATTGCAGCTATATTCTGTAGTACTATCAGCGGTCTTGACTAATGGGAAGCTTCTTGGTAAGGAAAAGACGTGTAGTTAGACAAAATTTCCTAACGCTATCTCAAAAACTGAGGAATTAGCTCGCCTACATATAGACGGACCCGACTAAATCGACTTTGTGGGGTCTCCTGCGTTGCTTCGCGGCACCATCTTCGGAGTACCGCAATCCTAATTGACTAAAATAAGAAACTATGAAAAGTCATTTGTGGTTCAATTCATTTTTATCTTCCCCGAGGACCGTAGACATACCCGTACAAATTCAAAACACTGGCAAGTAAAAATTACAAATCTGAGAGATTGTTGCAATGTTTATTGTTAATTTACATTTTGTACGATATACCATTCTAAGGTAAACTAATGTCTAACGAACCATTTGGTAAGGACTATACTTAACACCTATAAGGTTGACGTATTCTGGTTGTAGTTCCAAGTAGAGATCAGTCACACTATTTCTTTTGCTATAGCTCTTCGCACGCGTCACTACAAATCACTGCTTAGGCTCGTTCCCACGACAGTCGGATCTAAATATTCGAAACGAACCCGGATTTTTATCCGGCCAGGGACTGACAATTCGGCACCATTCCTCGAAACTTACTTCAGGTAAGTTTTCTGCTTCAACAGCAACAGCAAAAACAACAACAACAACACTGTTAAGAGTTACTAATTTCCAAAATTTAAAGCAGAAAAAATTTTGTATTCAGCCGATCATGTTGATTATTTTATCGAGTCCAGCACCGGAAAAACACGACCATTTATTTATTATCACTTCCTATCTAAGCGCTTGATAATAGCTGTTAACTACAGGTGTTTGCAAGTTTTGTTGTGGCTAATGCCTATTTGAAAGTGAAACTAAGTAGTAAAACCAAAAACTGAAAAAGGAAATCCATTCATCACAAAACGCATGGAAACGGTGCTGAAGTAATTGAAATTCATTAGCCGCCGGCGCAGCTTGTTTGCAATTCATGGCACGAGTTGTGCTCCAACCGGCTCTAAGCCCAGCACTTACTCACACACACACACACGAGTACGTAGAGTCATACGGCAGTGTGCCAGCATAATATGTATGAAATGTAAGTGATAGACTCCTTTTTATGAATGAAAATTTATCGGAGCCGGTTTCTAAGTCTCTTCACGTGCCCCAAACACTCCACGGCCCCGACGGGCTCACTCGACTGACTGCTCACGTATGCAAAGCACAGCTTGTGACTACAACCGAACCTACAGACGTTTCGCTAAATTTGGAGCTGGAGGTAGTGCCACACTGCAGGCCAGTGGACGGACAGGCTTACAATCAAACGTCTGTGCTGGTTGTTGTTTTTAACTTTTTCGCTTTTGTCTAAGCGAGTTCAGAGGCGCGTCCATTCATGAAAATATTACGCGACAGAGCGCGGTGGGAGTGCTCGTAGTATTGGTGACGCCGGCGGTGGTGTAACTGGTGCTCAAATGATGGAGGCGTCGGTGGAAGTGGCATACTTTGTTTCCATTCATAAAACTTGTGTTGTGAATTCGCCAAGCAATGAGTCATAGCGGATTTGTGTGCCTACCACACAAGCACAAGCCTTCGTGCCAATAAAATGGCAAAAGCATAAAAATACACAAGCGCTGGCACGCTGCTGAACGCACGTTGCACTGTTGCATGGGTGTTGGCTATTGGTTGCATAAATGGCATAAAGTACAACAACTACAACAGCGACAATAAAGCGCTGGCGTTGCGAGTTGGCGTACTGCCGGCGTATGCTTGGCACTTTGGCCATAGACCAAAGAGCATATTGCGCAGGCGCGTTGCCGCGCGACGTTAGCATGTACGTAGGCTTGCCGCTGTGCTGCGAGGAAGGCCTACAGCCATTTGCTCAAACATACCAGTGTTTGTAGAAGTGTTTGTGCTTGTTTGATATTGCATACTCTTGAACTCTGCGAATTGAAGCCAGACCGGCTATTGAATTGGTAGAAACCTGTTTTTGAAGTTGACAAATAGTTTCCGCAGTTTTGTTTTCTTTTATTGGCGCATATGATGGACTATTTTGTCAGCGATTACGTACATATATAGAATCATAATTCACACTTCTACATACATAAGTAAGTGTTACAGGTGTTTGCCAGAGTTTTATTTCTCCCATTTATACTATATGTTTGGGGTTAAAAGTTTCAACTAAACCTGAGGAGAGTCCATGCTTCATGGGCACTAATTTACTAATTTCGAAATTTTATACGGAATAAGTTAATTTAAACTCACCTCTTTTGAAGTAAAGAGCATACTCTTGCGGGTTATGTGTGCAAACTCCCTAGTGTACCCAGTAAGAGATATGGATAAGACTCAAGTATACTAGGTATATTGGGTATATTGCGTATACTAGGATCTTATTGGGTACACTAGGCACACTGGGTATATTGGGTATACCAGGGTCTTATCCGTATCTCTTACTTCGTGACTTTGCTGTGCATGACCGAGAAGATAGAAGAAGCTGCATTTCAAGGGAAACCAATTACCAAACAGAAACTCAAAGTTCCTCAGATAGTGTTTCATAAATATATCGCAAAACCTCTTAAGCCGGTCGGTAAGCATGCCAGGTGAGACAGTGTAAGCTTTCTAAGCTTTTAAGAGGAAAAAATTGAATATTCTGCAACATTGGAATCGAGAACCGCAGTCCAATTGCTAATGTGTCTTAAAAGTTGTGTAGTGCAGACCTTGTGTAAGCGTTCGTGCTTGCATATACGCAACAGTAAATGTCTTAGCACCGGATGTACCACATAATCGACAAGTTCCACCGCCAACGCGGTCTCAGCAGCGCCGCCACCGACGCAATCACTGCAAATGCGCACACATACACACATGAAACTAAGCTTAGTGCCGGCTGCTGTTGATGAGTAAGTCACACAATTGACAAAAACAACAGAGCTGTGTAATTGGCACAATTAAAGCCCTTATACGTATGGGGTTTACACTGCTTGCAGCTTGGCTGGGTGTGGGAGTCAGTCAGTGGAAAGATATCAGTAGAGACCTGGGATCTAGAAATTTGTGGTGATAGAGGCTAACCGCTGATGTTGATAAAATCGTCAGATATATATGGTTTGACCCGAAACTCGATGGCTTATCTCAAATTTGTTTATTAATATATTTTATATTGGGTGGTCGAAAAAGTCTTTTCGTATTTCAAATCAAACTTCGACTTGTTTTTGTATATTTATGATGAACTTTAATGAACCAAATATCTATCATTTTAGTCGACCACTTTTTGCCATTTTTCCGCTATAGACATTAATTCATCAGTGCATCAGACGAAAAACTGCGACAAGTAATTTTTACATTTTTCAAGCCAACTTTACTCCATTAAGAGTATTCTGCATTGACGAAAACAAATGGTAGTCCGATGGTGCAAGGTCAGGGCTATATGGTGGGTGCATAAAAACTTCCCAGCCAAGCTTTCCAAGTATTTGCCGAGTCATCAAAGATGTGTGTGGCCTAGAGTTGTCCTAATGGAAGACGAAGCACTTTCTGTTGATCAGTTCTGGCCGTTTTTTTCGATTGCTTGCTTCAATTTCATAAGTTGTTGACAGTAAATGTACAAACAATCGCTCGACCAGGCTGGAGCAGCTCTAGAGGATGATTACTTTCCAATCGCACCAAACACTCAGCAAAACCTTTCGAAGCGTCAATCCTGGCTTTGCATACATTTGTTGAGCTTCACTATGCTTGAACCATGACCTTGTTTGCACATTATTGTCGTATTTGATTCCCTTTACGCCTCCTGTTACCATTCGCTTCAGACATGGTTCGATTTCATTTCGTTTCAGCAAAGAATCACCGATATTAATTTGGTCCATTAAATGTTTCGCAGAAAATTCCTGAGGTACCCAAACATCGAGCTTCTTTTTGTAGCCAGATTTTTTTTAAATGGTTCAAAACCGTTTGATGAAGAATGTTAAGTTCCTTAGCGATGTCATGGCTGCTATTGTGACTGTCCTGGTCAATCTTTTCCAAAATTTCATCGATTTTTTCAACGATATCCCGACCAGAGCAAGGTGCATCTTTCACATCGAAATTTCCAGAACGGAAGCGAGCGAACCATTGTTATGCTACACGAACTGATGTAGCATCGTCTCCGTTAACTTCACAACTTTCATTGGTGGCTTGTGTGGCAATCTTCCCTTTTTTATAAAAAAATTTCAAAATGTAGCGAATCTCTTCATTATTTTCACTCATTTTTGAACAGCTGTTACTTTTTTACAACTTCCCCGAATTTGATATTTTTTTGGTTAAATGAAGCTTCAAATCACACCTTTCTAACACTACTATATGGTATGACACAATGTGATTGGTAGCACTGAAAATATACGACTGCAACGACATCTATTGACAAAATACGAAAAGACTTTTTCGACTACCTATAATGTTTATAAAATCGTCAAAAATATATGGGTTGACAAAAAATACATACATAGTTTATATCAAAGTAGTTTATTACTCTATTTTATATATGCAAACTTGTATGGGATACTGAATACATTCAGTTATTTACTTCCAGTAGGCATATATTCCAGAAGAAACAACTAATTTTATTAATTTCTGTTCGGGAACTTAAGATATTTCATCCAGTCCAATACCAAGCTGTGCGAAAGAGCAGATTGTCGAGACACCTGACCGCAAGCGGAACAATATTTCTCATATACTCGCTTAACATACTTAGCACATATGTGCATTATATATTTATTATGACATGCAACGGTATGCATGTATGCATGAATACTTATATATCACATAGTGCAGACATTTTCCGGTCTTTAACGGAAACGGGCGGTTGCTTGTCCCGCTTCCAGGTAATTAGCACCGCCGGACAGCGCTTATTATCCACGCATATTTTATGAATGGAAATTTTGTATGAAAATGGTAATTAACAATAATATCCACCGGCATTGTCGTACGCCTTTTAAGCTCATTCATATGGCCTCGTGTGGGTGGTAAATTTGGCTTTGCCTGCATTCGCCTCATACATATCCATACATATGTACGAATCTATGCGTGTGAGTAAATACATGCATATAATTATATCGTGCATATAAATGGCATTTGATTGGAGTTCTATATTCGTTAGTTCGTACGCTTACAGTCGTAAATAAATATTTTCAATCATTTATTCATAACCGAGTTGACAAAAGCGACCACAGCTGCAGTGACAACAACAGCAAGCATAAGCGCTCATATTGACGGCACTTTTGTTGCATATTTTGATTTACGACAAATAACTGCCACTTGCTGGATATATTGTAGTATACATTTTTGACTTCTCTTTTGCTTTATTGCGGTGCGTCACATTTGTTGCTGACATGCGTTACATTAACTGTCATTTTAGTCGATTAAAGCGATAATACCCTTCACAAATTCGAAGAGTCCTTACACGAACTATTTATCGGTCTTTTTGTATGGCAACTATATGCTATAGTGGGAGGATGGAGTAATGTGTAGAAGTTCACTGAAGTCAGGGAAGGTTTCTGATTGCCATTCGCTTGGGAGTGGCCAGAAACGGGTTTTTTACATATGTATGGCTCAAGTAGCTCACGACTTCCGGTCTTACACCAAGTAAGACTTTTCTTTTCCCAATGAAAAGGAACAAACAGCCTCGGAAGAGAAACTTCCCTTTTGATGACAACAGCACACGTAACAAGGACTATGATTTAAGGGCATGCACCTGGAATGTCCAATGACCGCCGTCCATGAAATGCAATGGACAGGACGAGGGCTGAGACGAGTAGGTCCTTGTGGCATTTACTTCAGTGGTCATATATATGAGCGGGAGAGACTCCGTCGCCGAGTACTGGCATTCACACGGGTGAATGAACGTCAAGCCACAATCCGCATCAAAGCGAAGTTCTTCAACATATCGCTGATTTGCGCCCACGCCCCGACGGAAGAGAAGGACGATGTGACCAAAGATGCCTTCTATGAGCGCATGGAGCACAGCTATGAGAGCTGCCCACCACGATGCCAAATTCGTGCTTGGCGACGTTAACGCCAGGGTGGGCAAAGAATGTACCTTTGGCACAACAGTCGGTAAATTCATCCTCCACGATGACACGTCCCCAAATGAGTTGAGGCTGATCGACTTCGCCTGGGCCCGAAATATGCTTATCTGTAGTACTAGATTCCAGCATAAGCAAATGCATCAAGCTACCTTGCTGTCTCCGTATCGAAAAGCCACCAACCAGATCGATCATGTTGTGATGGACGAAAGACGCGCCTCCAGTCTTTCAGACGTGCGTCCGAGGTCCTAATATCGACAAGGAAGGTTTGACGTCGAGAAGTTGCAATCACAACAGACAGCCGAACGATTTTCTGTTCCCTGCACTCATCAGCAACTCGGTATAAGGTAACTGTGGGATGGCATTTCAAGCTCAAAAGTCACTTTGAAAGTGTTTATGACCTGATAGCAGTCAGAAGTCCCTCAGAAGTTAAAACGGATCAAACCTTTCAGAGTAAGTATGCTTTAGCTGCGTTTCATAGTCAGAATATAGCTTTGTTAAACCTAAAATTAAGCCAATTTTCGGAGTTTGGGCAAATTATTTATTCTCACTGAATCCACGAGACCACAAAAATTAGCTTTGCATATAGAAAAGTGAGACAGCGAGTTTAAGAAAGCCATTGGATGTGTCTTAAGTCATCGCTATAGTTCTCATTTAGAGGTTCTCTCTTTGAGGTACAAAAGCAAGCGTATTAGTGGCTTACAAACACATGGAAGCAGTTTTGCATCTACCAACCGCACATGCTGCGAGCAATACCACCGAAAATTTAGATAAAACCGCCGTAAACTAGGTTCTTACATAAATCCACGGCCTTCCACGAAGCACCAGATCACACGTTTGTTCATATTTACATATTTATTTAATATTGGCATGGGTGTATTGGGCACTTGTTAAAAATTGGGTCAAACAGAGTTGCATTGATATTTACAATTCACAAGGGCTTGTGAGTTTTGTAACCTGAGGCCGATACTGTTTGTGGTCAGACCCGCATATATGTACGTATAATCGCACTTACATACATATATCGTGTATGCAAGTCTACATACCGGCCATTCATTTGTATATTTGTATGCCAGCAAATTGGGAAATCCTAGTCGCTTGCGGATTTGTTTGCAATCAAGCGTTTTGTGGCAATCAGGTGCTATTTTAGTGATAACGCCCAGCCAAAGCGCACACACACTCACACAAACACCCAAACTTGTTTAATTCCACATTTATGTGTATATTTAATTACTGATATTGTATGTACAAATGTACGTCTGTATGAGTGCACAAACAAGTACACCGAATTACTCGAGCAATCATTCATCAAAATATCAGCGCCGCCATCACCGACACCACCGACGCCACCGATGCCGCTGCACTACAAAGCAAAGCCACTAATCAGTTACCATCAGAAACACAACAGCAGCGGCAAATAGTGATTAGTGCGGCTATTTATGTACACACACACACATGCACGCGCATATTAACATATGCGCATAATTTTAGGTGTTTAAGTGTTTGGGTGCGCGTGTGTGCTTGTGTAGGTGCACACATGCGCGCTGCGGTGTTCGAAGAACGCAAACACAACCAATTATCAACTGCTTGCGCCCACAATTAAAAGCAAATACCAGAAATTAGGCAGCCGTGAAGCGACGGTCACATCAAAGGACTTGCGCGGCTGGCGCGGCGGTCAGCCGCGGGGTCAACGGGTCGATCGATGTTAACAAGCGCGCTTCGAGTATGGTAACTGCGAGCAGGATTTGGACCTGTGTGCGGTCAAAAGGTGCTCATCACATACACATACACGCACATATGCGCTTTAGATTTCTATATATATTTGTGTATGTGTGTGTGTATATGTGGTCGTTGGCCAGTTGGACGTTGGAGTCGGTCGTAGCGTGGCTGCAGCGCAGTCAAATATTTACACAGCTTATCGCACGCGATCGCTGCTGCTTGCAACAATAATAACAACCAGCCAGCGCCAGCAGGCGAGGCAGCGGTGTTTGCCTCAATCAGACATTTCGACGGGATCGGCAAATTGCGTCTACTATTTAAATGCGCCAGGCACTTAACTTCACATACACACACACATAAATATGCATGTATGTATGTAAGCTGAGCCCACAGCTGACTTGCACTTTTCAGAGGCTTATTAATATTAACATCCGTATTTGGCTGTGTATATATGTGTGTGTGTAGGGAGTGCGCAGGCCAACAAATTATTTCAATCCTTGCATGATGGAAAATAAATATCACATCACGATGAGTTGTTGCGCTTCAAAATGCGCCGTTCGCCAGCGTGGCTTGAGGGTAAGGCACTGTAATTTGGTCAGCAGTGATAAAAATCGCCGCGTTTGATTTTTCGGCATTTTGCCGGCAATTTCTACGAAATCATTTAATGGCAAACATTTCAGTTTATTCATTGTTTTCGTGTGCTCCTTCGCCTCCTCTCCAGTGGACGAGCGGCCGAACGAATGAATGCAAAATCAACATTTCAATTTTTGCTTGACGAAATTCAAATGACAGCGTCGGCTAATTGTGCGAGGAGAGTGGATCAATCGGGACACACACACACACATACATACATGTGCGTATCTCTGCGAATGTGTGTGTCAGATCAATAACGTGCGGCTATCAGGCGGATACAATGTGAACAAAGGACATTTGTGCCTCGCGCATGTGTCTGTATAAGTGTCTGTAGGGATTTGTATGTATGTATGTATGTGTGTTGTCATTTGACCCCTCAGTTGTTGTGTTATTAGCGTTTGCACGCTTTTAAATGCCAGACATTTGCGAAATTCAAAATTTATTGACAGCTGTTTGGCAAAGCGCGTTTTCAAAGACGGACTGAATGGAAATATGCGGACAAGAGAGCGAGCAATAGCAAAATGAGAACAAAAAGTAATCACAAATCAGACATCTTTATTGGCATCTTAGCCCAATTTGGCTTGTAGCTATGAATCTGATATGTATGTACATACATATATACATATGTGCATTTAGTCAAGCGATACCCAACTGGAAATATTTCCCAGACGAATTGTATGCGGCGTTTTACAATGCTGAATGTCCCGATATTAGCTCGGAGCGGCCAGGGTTACTGATATTATAACGTATCCACGACAGTCGGGTCTACGTGACCGGAACGGACGCTGATTTTTATCCGGTCAAGGACTGTCAACTCGGCAGAATTCTGATATTACACATATGAGCGACCTGCTACCTGGCCATACTTTCAATTTTTTTACAAACTTATTAAATATTCAAAATCAATCCCATGTGTGTAATAAAATTCCAATAAAATGTGGTACCATTTCTTCTTCTTCTTCTTTACTGGCGTAGAAACCGGTCATACCCGAGTTAACAAGAGCGCACCAGTCGTTTCTTCTTTTCGTAAGGTGGCGGCAATTGGGGATTACAAGCGAAGCCAGGTCCTTCTTCACCTGGGCTTTCCAACGGAGTGAAGGTCTTCCTCTTCCTCTGCTTCCCCGGCGGGTACTGCGTCGAATACTTTCAGAGCTGGAGTATTTTCGTCCATTCGGACATGACCTAGCCAGCGTAGCCGCTGACTTTTAATTCGCTGAATTATGTCAATGTCGTCATATATCTCATACAGCTCACCGTTCCATCGAATGCGATATTCGCCGTGGTCAACGTGCAAAGTACCATAAATCTTTCGCAGAACCATTATCTCGACAACTCGTAACGTCGACTCATCAGATTTTGTCATCGTCCATGCCTCTGCACCATATAGCAGGACGGGGATAATGAGTGACTTATAGAGTTTGGTTTTTGTTCGTCGAGAGAGGGCAATAGTACCGTTTGAGTAACATATAATCCTTGATTTTTACATATGGGTAAGCGTATACACCTAGTGGTAACAAATCGTCTTTAGTCCTCTATAAACACATACCTTTATTATTAGAAGCTAAGTGAAAGGACCCAAAAATTTACGACTCAGGAGTTTTGGAAAATTTTTTCATGTCAGAAATATTTAACAGGTTCTGTAAACACTAACGAGGACTTACGAGGAGTGGTCGCTGTTAGATAGTTATTTTGAATCACCTTTATTTCCACTTCCTAAGCAACTTTCCAATAGAAAAATGTTTCTACCGTGCGTTATTCCAGTTATTAATGTCATTAGTATGTCACCAGTTTGGTTTGAGTAGACTTCTCTACAGGGCAGACATTATAATTGTAATATTTAGGGCGGGTCATCGAAATTGGAGTAACGTGCCAGTGGTAGCCCCAAGTTCAAGGCAGTTTTTGTACTCTTAAGACATATTTGATGTGAAAGCCTGTATTCCCTGGGCCCGTGCCAAGCGTATGTCTCTCGTTCGCCACTGAGGATGTCAGCAAGACGGTATACAAAACAATGCCATTGTTTTGGCTTCTTTCAAATGAGCATTAATATTTACTTACATATTAAGATACATACATATGTATGTATGTATGTTCGTTTCTGCTTGTTTCTGCACATATTTCGCATTCATTCAACGTCAAATCCGAATTCTTCGATTACCTTTGTAACACACTTGCAACCGGTTTTGTTTTTGTTACGTGCTATTGTTGTGTGGCGAACTCGCCATTCACCGTTCGCTTGCAATCGCTGTATTGAAATCGCTAAATCAAATATTCAAAATTGGCTTGTTTGCAATATGTTCGCATTTGAAGGATTTTGCTCCCATTTAAATACCCGAGCACATACGAGCACAATGCAAACAACGGCGGCAGCTGCTACATTGACTATTGACATTAAGTTTCTTCTCAACAAAGATTTCAATACATTTTATTTACATGAACTTACATATAAACAATGACTTCAATACCAAGCAGAAGGTCTAAGGTCTCTTTATGGAAGAAATTGGGCCATAAAAGTATTTTTAATACTTAATATTATGAAAGAGTAGCATTTTAATTTTTTTTAACCTAGAGAGGCTATATTAAATTTACCACGAAGTTTGTTACACCTAAAGGAAAAAGTCATAGACCCTTTAAAGTATATTTACGAGTATAATTGATCAACGTGACGAGCTCTGTCAAACTGTCTTTCTGTATGTATGTATATATGCGAACTAGGTCCTCAGATTTTGAGATATCGATCTGAAATTTTGCACAGGCTTCCATAGAAACTGAACGATTGGAACCAATTCTTTGTGAGATATTTTTACGAATTCGAAATTCGTTACGAATTTTCAGCATAGTCTTGTCAGAAATAAAGCAACTTGTATAATACTCAGCTTGAACTGATTTTATAGATTTTGAATGACGTTCCTTTTAATGAAGAGACATTTGAAGTTCAGTCTACAAATGTCACCAGTCATTGAGTTTGATGGTTACTTAACTGGTAATAGCAACAGCTACAAGGTCTGACAGGAGACTTAAATCTGGTACCATGGGGGGCAGTCAGCCCTTGGAGTTCACTCCAATATGCTCACTGGGTTTGGCCATTTGAGGAGATTTATTGTGGTTGTGGTTTAAATCTAAAGGCAGATAGAATTGACTCAGAACAGTGTGGGGTTGCACTGTGGCCGGGTGCCGAACCCATAGCACGGCAGAGGTTTTGGGTCGACCTCGCAACCGATCAAGGTGGAAAAGGTGACCAGTTGGAACTAAATTGGAACCAAATAATACTTACAAAAACATGTTTTATTTGGGGTGCTGATCAACGCATTGTTTTGACCTATGTTCTTTCAAGCACCGTGGGGTAAGGCCATAGTTGGCATTTACTCACGTAAAAAACACAACGACTGTCGTGCCAACTGAATCATAGCGGACATGCTTATATGTCTGACCAAGAATTCTCATGGCATGATAACGAGAAGATAGCGGGATTAAATTATATTATTAATTGTTAGTCCTTTCTGTGTGAGTATTAGTTAAACAGTCTATCATGACAGCTTGGAAAAACTCCTAACTCTGAAGCAAACTTTTGTTCCATGTTTGCAGATTATTTCTGAGTTATCCATAAAGCAAAAGCTTCTTCAAAGAACCAAATAAAAATTAGTACATTTCGAAGTATTATTTTATTCATAGCGAAAAGAAAAGTGTGTTGTAAGAGTGAGCTTTACTCTAGCATAAAAGGGGCTTTGGCACAGATGTCCCTCCACATATATTTGGCACTTTCGGCACATGGATGTAAATTGAAAGTCACAAAGTCAATTACCACAATATTTATGTTTATGTATATATAAGTATGTATATATCTGGTGTATGTATATAAATAAACTGCGCAAAGTATTTCGCTTTCCGAATTCGCGAAGTCATGCTTTGCTAAAAGTTAGTCCTTGCAACGCTGCTGTGCGCACCGCCTCGGGCACCGGCGTCGGTCTTGACGACCTCATTGCTATTGTTTTCGCACCAAGACGCTGCCTGGCAAGGAGCAATGTAGCAAATACATATGTTTTTTGTGATTATTTTTAATTTTTTGGTCCTGCACTCTGTACCTTGAGGCAAGATGATGCAATTTTTCTTTCGTAATTTCTGCTCTTTTCGGTGCAAACGTGTTTGTTGCTTTTATTGTTGCCAATTTTTGCCACGAAAATAGTTACTTAAATTCCATAGTTCAAGTGCCGTCGGAAAGCTATATATACATAAGTATATTTGCGTATATTTTATTTGCGTTGCTTAATTTTCCTGGGAAATGGGGTTGTTATTTTTTAATTAATTTTTGAAATGTTTTTAGGAATGATAAAGAGTCACGTAAAAGTGATACAACCGAGCATTCGAAGCGTAACTATGTGCGAGAATTGAAACAAAATATTGAAATATAGTGAAATGAGAATGAAAATTAAAAAAAAGTCCAAATGTAAGCATATACATACACTTTGGTTACTTAGGCAATCTAAACGTTTGAAAAACAGTTTTTCAAACTCGTAACAATAGAAATCACAAAAACATGAATTACTGCAAAAATAACGATTGCACTAGTCTTCAGTGCTTTAACCGTTTAATGACCATACAAAGAAGAGAGAACGTGAAATAAGAGTCAGCCATTCGAAAGATCTGTAAAAGAGAATCAAATACAGCTTCATAGTTCTGCCAAGTTCAGCTCTTCAGTCCACTGATGTCAAAACCATGAGCGATCACGTTTACACTCATCCTTCATTTTCAGATATTTTATTCTTTTCGACTGTGGGCAGTCTAAGTCTACCTCCTGAGGCAGTCTTTCACACCAAATGACCCAGCGGCAAATGTTCATTGCCGTGCATTAGGGAATCCGATCGAATTACGCTGAAATGAAAATAAATATAACGGAATTACGAGTGGATTTATCGACAAGGAAGTTGAAAAATAGCGGACATTACCACATACTCAAGCATACAAACCTCAGTCCCCTGCTCTTTCCTACTACTTTTCAAAAATTAATTAGTTGAAAGTGTGAACACACATACATACGTACACTTGCGCTTCGTGGGTGCGTGTACCCTTTGCATTGTTAAATTGCCAAAAGGATAACGCAACCGAACAGGCAAAGGAACATGACCTCTGACACCCGGTGTACTCAAGTGGCCGGCCATGTGCATCTGCTCTCGGTGGTGCGCGCTCAAGGTGTCCGCTTGTGACAAAGGTCTGGCTCGCCAGTCTGCGCGGTAAATATAGTATATCGAATGTAAAACGATATGGAAATGTGCCAAAAAACCGAAATATTCAAAATTACAAATGAACACTTATCCCTTATATGCTCGTGAGTGCTATTATTGCGGAGTTGTTGTTTGCACAGTTGTGCTGTGGACTGGCGCATGCCATACGGACGGCCATTTGGGGCTTGCAATTGAACTCAAATTCGAACTCGGCCACGACAACGTTTCAAATTACCGTTGACGGGTGCAAAAGGTAGCAGCCGAACGCTAAATGCAGTTAAATACCCATAAGCATATTACCTATGCCAGGAATATATAGTATATGTACATATGTATGTATATTTCAGCATTTTGATGTGTTCTGTATATAAATAATTGAGGGTCCTCATTCTGAAATTAAAAAGTGGAAGACCTACTAGTGCCAAACGTCTGGCACACTGTTTATTAAAATATGCCAATGTATTGAATATCAAGTATTTAAAGTGACACCTTCGATTACTTCTTAATTACGTGAACAAATTTGTCTGCCAATAACTTGCACAATCGCCAAGTAAGTTTTTCGATTGCTGACAGCCTCATATCCTCAGCTGGATAAGTTCTAGTCATGCTGCCTATTTGAGCTCCTATGAACCGTATAAGTCTTCTGGAGTGGCGGCGCAGTGTGCGAACTTGGTGCAGATTCACAGCAATGGAGACTAAGGTCGCGGTAGTGCGTTGGCGGCATAACTCGTGATCTACTCTCTGTCTGTTTTAAGGCTAAGCAGGTCTTAAGATGTCTCCATCCATTGCATGTGTACGTATTACACCCAACCGAGATGGAGTTTATGGAGTCTTTTAGCGCACACGCAGCAGAAACATTCCTCCGAGCCCGCGATGGACTCAATGTCAGTAAGAGTCAAAAGGATACGGAGCAACCTTGCTGCAAGGTGGTGCTCCAGTGATGACAATCTTATACTAAAACTTACCGATCTAAACGGCTTTAGATCTCCGAAACAGCAGCCCTTGCCTGAATAAAATCCGGGTCAATTCCGATAACGTTGAACTGGCTGTTGCGGAAATTGACCCATTTGTACACGAAGAGCTCGAGTTGCCGCGAGAAACGCAGCTTCTTTCTGGATATTGTAGCAGGTTAGATTTCTGCTTATCCAGAATATACCCTGACATATCAAACATATGTTCAGCGTGCAATGTGTACCCGCGTGACACTAGCCACCTCTTCTCCCTTTGGACCGCTCCCGTCGAAACAGCACGTTTTTTGTGCCTACCGTTGGATGACGTCGATGACAACTTATCTAATCCTTACCATCATAACGGTTTTATATACCCGTTGCAACAACAACAAGAGAGTTTTTTGTACAGTGATCAGTAAAATAACACTTAGAACATTTGCTTCGCTTTCAGACAATTGTTTTGACAGAAAAGTTCGATGTACGCTTTTTTATGAGTACGTTCACATAAAAAGTTTTTGACGCGAAGCCAAGCAAATTGTTGTACAAACCTCATCTGTTTACGCTTTGCTAAGTAACAGTTATATTTTTTATTAGAGAGAAACAAAACTTTGATGCGCTTCGTTGCTTCAGTATGAACTGTCACTCAAAGTGAGGAAAGTTGTATGTGAATGAGCCTTTAGGATTTCCGCAATTAATTCTTCATTTACTTTCTTAATGCAAATTAAGGACAAATAACGTTCAGATGGCGAAAACAATCAAGTTATCAAGAAATGAGGCGAAGGTAACCCAAATGAATTACGACATACGGACTTGCTTAATACAAGTCACGCTTACGATACAAAAATTGTAATGCCTTTCTACCTATTGAACCTTGTGCGAAATCGAGTTTCTTCTTCTTCTTTGTTGGCGTAGGAAGGCCAATTGGAGAACCCAAGTATAGTCATGCCCTTCCTGATCTCTCCAACGGAGTGGAGATCTTTCTTTACTTCCCCCGGCAGGTTCTGCAACGAATACTTTCAGAGCTGGAGCGTTTTCATTCATTAGCACGATATGACCTAACCAGCGTAGCCGTTATCTCTTAATTCGCTGAACTATGTTCAGGTCGTCATATAACTCATACAGCTCATCGCTTATCGAATGCGCCGTTGTGAATGGGCAGAGGACCATAAATCTTCCGCAAAACCTTTCTCTGGTCTTTGTTCGTCGAGAGAGGAAATTATTTACGACTTCGAAGATATGACTGTCAACAGTGAAGTGGAAGCCAAGTCGCAATTGCGACGACTGTTTGTTTGATGACAGGAGATATTTCGTCTTGCCCTTGAAATTTACTTTAAATTTAAGTTTTAGAGCTTATTACTTTAAAAAGTTGTTGGAAATTGGTTTTTGGTGAGACAGCGGTCTATTTCAAATAAAAATGTGGGGAATATGCATATGTGCATATGCTCGGTTGAATTCTTCCAGTTCAAGTCATACGTGTCATACAGACAGACAATAATGGCATAAACAGTTACATTCTGATATACATAACCCAACTTATGTACATATACTTTGGTTATTTCACAGTATCACGATCACCGTTCTACTAGTGTGAAAACCGTTCTACTAGTTCCGAAAGTCTAGTCATTTTCTCCTCAATGCTATTCGCTCTCCGATTATAATAACTGTATATTTCTTTCTTATCACTTGCGATTAAGCGCATTTCGATTTCGCAACGTTTGTTTCTTAACTGTAAATAAGTACGTGTATAACTGCGAATTTTGCGTATCGCACGTTTTTTCATTGAGCAGCGAACGCGCGATGCGTTCCAATGAAATATTGTACATGTTAAGCCTACAGAGCGCAACAAATCGACAGAGTTAATCTTATCTAGCCGATAGGCGATAACCCAACCTGCGCTTGCCTCAACTTTACCTGCCTATAGCATACTCTTTTACTTGGCTAATAAATTACCGATAAAAATAATAAAAATAAACGAGCTTCCGATTATTCTGTGTGCCGCCGGTAGTGCTCTAAATATCGAAACGCAATTCAGTCAATGGAGAGCGGTGGTCAAAGCATGTGGTACTCGTCGGCGCGTTAATGTACAAAGTGGTAGCAATGTCGGATGCCGAGTCGGAATCGGAATATACGGATCATTCCAAAAGCCCTATATTGGGAAGGACACTAAAACCCGCCAAGCGCAGGGTCAGAGTGCTTAAGCGTGGAAGTAAAAAGAATAAATTTCAGGGCACAAATCGACGAAGAAAGTATATATGCCTTGTCATAGCAGCACTGGTGACCATCGCCTTATTGGCAGTATTTATATCGATCAGTGATAACAACAACACTAACAATTATAGAACAAGTGTACGTGAGGAAGCAGCAGGAAGCACTGCTTCTCCTAGGAGGAGGTCAAAATCGATAGCAGTTCTAAATTTTCAAAGAGACGAAGTGCCTTCGTTCATTAATTTATGGAACAATTGTTCCGTTACATTATGGGACGCCGCTCAATTTGAAGACTTTCGAAGCTATGACGCTATCGTTATAAATTCAACTCTTGATGATATATTAAGCGGTCGGGAACTTATCAACGTGAACCCAAACGATTCGCTTATCATTTTCGGTTCAGACAAACCGTTACAATACAGTAATAGCCGTAATATATCGTTGGCGAATTCCCATTTGCGTATTTACGATAAAACATTTTCATACTCCTTGAAGTCCGATTTCATTTATCAACCATTTAAAATAGTGCGAATGAATGATTCGAAGATTATGTCACCCAATTTGCAACCAGAATGGGATGCGCCGCAAGCGAACTTCACATCGCAAAGCCTCAGAAATTTTAGATATGAAAGTGTTTTGGACTCATCCCCATTGGCATTGACCATATTGAATGGACCCTGTCATGTCGCGCGTAAGGAATTGATCGAGCGAATAACCCAAAATATGGACGTGCACACTTATGGCGAATGCGGCGAATATAGGTTGGTATTACGGCCTTGAAGGCACTTATTAAGATAAGGGGTGTAAACTTTAGGAGTTTTGTGTTTTTGCGAAAGAAATGATTTGTGTGAACTGTGGCTTCAAGTTATTACAAATTTCACAAATATCTAAATAAGACTGCTGAGACTAGTTTTTGCAAAGCTTTCTATTGGAGTATGGCTGACTTAACAGCTGATATTCTAAGAATTTAAGGTCACAAACGTACATAGAGAAAAAAATAGTCAAAGTAACTTCGTTCCTTCGATATGTGTCTTACCAGACAAAGCAATAGAGCAGAGGGTGGGAAATCGGAGACGGTACTTTGAATTTTGCTGCTGACTAGCTTTTCTCTTATATACCTCTATGCAAATCTTGATATTTCATTCTATTTTAATGTTTTATTGTTTATTTTTTATACACAGCTGTGGCGAAGATCTCTGCAAATATATACCACGTAGTCGAGGGAATAAAACGTATAAGTTTTTCTTGGCCTTCGAAGAGGAACTGTGCGAGGACTACGTTGGCGAGTGCTTCTTCAGAGCCTTGGACCTCAGCTTGTTGCCAGTAGTCTTCGGTGGTGCTAATTACACGCGTTTTGCGCCCCCGAACTCTTACATAAATGCTCGCGATTATGCGAGCATACGCGAACTAACTGAATACTTGCTCTACTTGGACCAGAATCCCGAGGAACACATAAAATATTTCACATGGCAGGAGAAGTATTACCTCCAAGAGAATCGTTATGACTTGTGGGATATCTGCAAATATTTGATAAATGCTGATAAAGTCAAACTAGAACTTAACGCATTGACGGCAACAAATACAACAATTGCGAGTTGGTTAAATGAGAATATGTGTCGACCATATGAATTGCCCGAAACGTGGACTTCGTGAGACTTTGATTCCAGTTGTGAGGGCGTCGAAGCAAATTGAAAAAGGCATTAACCACATGCATATATATATATATATATATATATATATATATACATATGTTAAGTTATAGCAAGGTACATGTGTAAATAAGATTAATTAGTAGCAACGAGCAATTGAATGGACTGTTTTCGCCTTTTCGCCCGTGTTGGTCGCGATAACATTGTGCGGCTGATATAGCCCCCTAATATTTGTATGTAATATTAGAGTGTTTGTGTTATATGATTAATGTGATACAATTTTATTTTATTTATCTACAGTATTTATTGAACTTAGATAATATTTCTTACTATTTTTTTTAATAAATTGTGCCTATGCAACTAAATTAATGACTCAGAGTGTCATAAATTTGCTTATTGATAAAAATAAACGCATTTGAGTGCATCCATAAATATTCTTGTTTTCAATTTATTCAACTGTATTAGCACCTAAGGCATTTAATTAGAGTTTTACTGCTGTTGGTCTGCCATGTACCGCGCCAGAAGTGAGAAGCCAGCCCTACAGTATGAAAAATAAGTATTACTAGCATTTGCAAATGAGACATTAATAACCAATATCACTTCACTCTTCTTCTTAGTCTCTTTCTAGCATTCATGTCCTGCGACATCTCGCCCATATTTATTGGAAATGGCGCTTGTCCCATGGGCAACATTCCACTCGTCCTCACAACTACATGTGTACTCACTAAATCATTTCAATATTTACAAATGTGTCGGGGATGTTGTTATTTTATGCTTCGTGCCACAGGCGTCCTTTAATCCTTCGAAGCACCTATTTACTCTCAATGTATGCATAAACATAAGCACAAACACGCACGGCTACCGATGAGTGGCGTTATTATGCTTGCAGTAGCCGGAGAAGCGGCTGCGCATGCCAATGACAACAACAGAGCCCCTACAAAGGACAATAAATCGTCTGACCGTCGGAGCGAACACGGTGACACGGGGACACGGTGTTCTCGTGTCAACAACAAAACAGAAGTCTTTCGTGTCGCCACGAGTCGCGTCGCAGAAGCCAAGGAAGCAAACGAATACCAAACCTTTACTAAGAATACGAATATACAGTGGTGGACAAGTGAAACCAAAGGAATTTCAACTATCTCTAAATGTGAACCAAGCGATATATTATACATCGATAGGCTTAGTTACTACAAAGTGAATTCTTTGAACGTTGGGAAATGCATCGCCTACTTTTATCCAAAGAATTCTTTACAAGTTTTGCTTCTATAGATTATACGAAGTAGAGTGCCTCCTTTGGTAGAGCTTAAGTGTTCCTGACCCAATTTTAAAGGAGTCAATCTTTCGCGGTTTACTTCGAATTTTAATGACAGCATATTTGTAGCCCCTTCACAATGTTCAAACATTATGATATTACAAGTTTCCCGATTTCTGGATGAGTTGTGCGCCCAATTCCGCGGGAGTGCTAAACCTAACCTGCTTTCAACTCGAGACTTTCCCACGGAACCACCGGTTAAGTATTACTTCGTAGGATGGACATGACATTTAAGTCTCCCCTATTGTGCGGACTGACGGACTCCTAATCTATTGAAAAGTCTCAGTTTTGTCGTTATGAAAGCATTCGCTTCGCTAATGGCTTTCCATTTCTTAGTCGACTGACACATGAGTCTCGTTAAGATATCGACCATAAAACTATCACCGAGTATGGCTTTTAGGTTTTTCTTTGTATTTGGAAAGCGTGAGTAATAAAACATGTTCAGAGTCTTCTAAATACTCTGTACACGTCGGACAGTTCGAATGACTGTCATTGTGGTATCTGTAAAGGCGGGAAATCCAGGTCCCTATGTTATCCGTCTATCCACGAATGGATGTCCAGAAAAAGTTTGTTGGTCCAGCATCCTATTGATGAGGACTGGCACCACTGCTGCTGTTTGTGCAAATAATACAATTTCTAAAAGTTTCGCTAAAAATCCATTATTGTAGACTTTGATACATTGGATCGTGTCAGTTAATCGCTATTAGTATAGCATAATAGATTGCCATAAAAATGGGGGGTCGCAGAGGAGAAGATGTGGTTAGCCTTCTACAATTTTGTCTAAGGAGTGGACTTAGGGGATCACTTATCCATTAAACTACAAAAATTGATGTTTTCTTTTGCTTTAGTAAACTTGCCTCCCTTCTAGAAACAACTACAAATCTGCAAGGTATTTCAAGTAAATTGTTTATGGCCACCACTGTATTTGTATTTGCTCTATTACAATTCTATATTGCTATTCTTACTCTACGGCAGCTGAGCCAACCACGGTGGCTGTCCTGATTAGCGATCCCTCTAATCGCGCTGATGCTGTGACTATCCCTAAGACGCCATGGATTAGTGCTTGTAGCGCGGTGAGCTGCCTTTCGTCTCGCCACTGTTTCTCTGGCATAAATAATTCTTGCCTACATAAATATGAAATTGACATGAACTTGCTTTGTTTTTATTTTTATTTCGTTTGTCAACGGCTGCCGAGCATTATGATTTTAATTTGTCGCGATCCCAGCTGCACCTTTGCACCAACACTGCACCCGCTCTCTCGACCATAAGGACCTTTGGCTTCACAATCGAAACTCGTACTTGTTCCGCATTATGTTATTTCGCTTAATTTATTGTTATGGTCCACTTGGGACACTCGCAAAGGCACTCATATGCAACCGCGCATGCGCCAAGCGGCAAGCTGCATGAACGCCGTTGAATTCCAATTTACACTCACACATCGTGCACTCGGCAAGCTGGCTTAAAATTAGTATGACGCTTGTCAGGAAATTAGATTTACTGTTGTTTAATTTAGGCGAAGAGTGTGAGCAGATGTGCGCTGAAGCGAGCGCAGGCTGCAACAAAACGGTAAACACAATATTGAAGGATACGCTGAAAGGATGTACCTTGTGTTAGCAAGCATTTAGGCAAATTAACGGTACAGTGAATGCCTTCTAATGTCGAAAGCAGGAGACACAGCGGCTGTTGCCGTCGAACGAACATAAGCCATGCCAGAATAAAGAGCAGACGCTGATATTTAGGGTTGATGCCTCATGTTGTATTTGTGCGAAAATATGCAAAAAGTGCTTTGGCACAACCTGTGCGCCATATGGACACGTGTCAGGATCCTTCGCTGATCTTAATTTCCGATCTGCACGTCAACGATGTGCCGAAAAACACATCACGAAGCGGAAGGGTCGCAGCACGAGCACAAGCAACGCTCCATTTCCCGCAAAATGTGCCAAAAACACCATAAATTGTGGTCGCGAACGCGCCGCTACCCTTTCCACGCTCCCCAACTGCGTTCACTGAGTGCGGTGTCTCGTTTTTCTTTTCACACTATTTTATCGCTGATTGCGACCAATTGTCGGTGAATTGCTCCGTCGACAAGCATGTTGATTGCGGACCACAACTGGCGTTCACTGGCAACAATCGTCGGCCGATCAGCTCAGCGCACAGATGACGCACTCCATGTGGCACATACACACAACTACGCGTGCGTTTGTGGGCATTCTTCGATCGCTGCGATCAGCTATCTTGATGAGCTACCACAACCGCAAGCCAACGGCGCACACGACACCGCATTACGTTCGACCCCAGCCAGCGAACGCCAGAGCTGCTAGCCGCTCGGAGGCGGAGGCGGACAGGTTGCGGTTTAACAAGCAGAGTCTCCGCCTCCGCGTCAGTGCATTCAAATTCTTGTGCTCTTCTTTTGGTATGTGGAGCAAATGTTGTTGTGTAGCCTATTCCTTTGTGCACTGGTGTTTTTGCTGTTGCGATGTCTGCTCGCGATAAAAGTTGTGGCAACAAAGCGAAACTGTTAAAATTGCGCACATTACTCATAACGCTTGTTGTTGCGTTACCACTGTTATCCTGGCCGCATGCCACGTAGCCACAGACACACATACACACACACGCACTGCGCAAAAGCGTGTTCATCGAATGGATTTAATTTAAATTGTAACTGGCTCGCTGCAACTGCTGCAAGGATAACATATGCTCATGAACAGTTATTGCTTGTCGCGTTCTTTTTTGGCTTTGTTCGTCCTACGGCTCGTTGGCATGCGATTCTGCGCGGCTTGAGGTTACTTCACTTGGTTACTGTTGTTTGTATAACACGTGACATTTGTTCACTGATTGCATCGAACTCGTATCGCCGATTCGCGGGAGCAACTCGTCAACTGTTTGCTCGAAAAAAGGTTATGTTTTTTGAGGCACTGCGAATTTACTGCAATTTCTCCCTACTTTTGGGAACATGTGTATGTGTCTTAAACCCTTTTTAGTGTGCAAATTTGACAAAGACCCCAGAATACAAATATGCTCTATGTGTTCTAAGTATTGAACCCACAATGAAGTAATATAATTTTAGAGAGTGCAAACTCATTTGTAGAAATTGTGGATTCCACCTGAAATTCTTAGCGTATATACATACAATTGGAGTTCGTATTAAGTCTTAGACTTTGGAACTGAACAATTTTGAAACCAGAATGTATTACATAATACTTGAAAGTACTTATATATATGTATGTAAATTTACCTAAAGTGGCACGTCAGCTGTCGTTCTCTACCTTTGAAACTGCGGTTACTGTCAACGACGATATATTGTATGGTAACTCTCACCTCTTTCTTATTTCGGTTAATGCAAATTTCACAAAAAAAATATTCATATATTGATGAACCGATCTGTGAAGGCTTCACAATCAAAATCAATTTTGCTTTCGAAGATGTCATAGTCGAAAATATTTAATTAGTTTCAATTACAATGTGAACTTAAATAAAAAGAGGGGTTTTCAATAAGGATGCTACAAATAAAGAGAGATAGTGACAGCAAACGACGCCATATTTTTCACCACTCTTTCGGCACTTCTCTTCAGTAAAGATTGCCATTTCATCATGGAAAGATATACGATCTAACAACTTGTCGAAATTATTAAAATTTACCAACGAAATTCGGAGTCAGTGGCCTCAATTTTAAGAGCGCTATGTCCAATTTATAGTCGTTATAATCGTCCTGTCCGATCAACAATTGAGCGTCTAGATGTGAATTCACAGGCTCAGTACAAAATATTCTCGTGACAGTGAGGCAAAGAACTGTCCGTAGTGACGAGAATATTGCTGCCGCTAGCGCATCAATTGGGGAAGACCCAAATCAGTCTCTCATATGTCGATGTTAAGCGTTAGGCATCTCTGTGACGTCGTTGTGGCTAATTTTGCGAAAAGATCTTGGCCTACAACCTTACAAGATTAAGTTGACAGCCGATTGGCCACCAAAATGGTCGTATATTTGTGGATTGGGCTAAACAACAACTTGCAAATGATTCGAATTTTCAAATCATCTTTGGCGAGGAAGCTCATTTCTGGCCGAATGGCTTCGTCAATAAACAAACTATGCGTTATTGGTCAGTTAGCAATTTACGCTTACTCCATGAGGCACCATTGCATCCCGAAAAAATTACGGATTGTTGTTTGGTACTTCTTCCGTGATGATCAAGACCGGCACGTTACTGTGAATGAGAATCGCTACCGTTCAATGATAAACAAGTATTTTTGGTCCGAATTGGATGATTTGTACTTGGACAATATGTGGTTCCAACAGAACGGCGCACCATGCCACACAGCGAATGTCACAATCGATTTATTGAAAACCAAGTTTGGTGAACGTGTTATCTCACGAAGTGGTCCAGTCAATTGGCCCCCTCGAAAAACTCGTTAGTTTTCCAAACATTAAATCAAGGTTTAGAATCCAACGTGAGATATAATATAAAACAATCTGTTTAAATGTCATAAACCTTGGGTCTTAAATATCATTATTTGTATCAAGTATGTGTGTACGGTATTTGATCGAATTCGAAGTAATCAGAATCTTATATCTTTAAAAAATTTCAAAGGAACATTCCCCGAATTTGTTCGAGTATGCAATGGGAATTACATGAAATCCTCAAAAAGGTAATCGTTCATAAAATAATATCGATCCAAATACATTGAAATCATCGCGGACTGTTTTAAAATGGTTAAAATATATAAAACGTAAATAAAATATTGTGTTGATTAAGAGAAAGTCCAAATTTTTTAAGATACCTTGCAAACAAAAGAGTGAAGAGCGCCTATCAACCTCTGGTAACATGAGGTCATCTTCGGTTTGACAACAGCTGGTGCGAACTTTTTCACTCTTCCACATTAAGCCGAAGTTGTGAAAGTTAAAGCTGGTTCTTTTCACTTTCGCCTCGCTTCGGGCTATGAGTGTGCGACGATCAGTTAATGTCAAAATTCTGGCGGCGACTAACACTGTGACACGTCGGTGGCTGCAGACTGTCAGCGGCGTTGCGTGTAATTAATCATTCCGAAGTCAAATTTGTGATTTTTACGAGCAACATGTCAGGCGGCGGCAGCGCAAATGCCAAAACAATTAAATGCCTGGACGAAGTGTGAGCGGCTAAACGGATGATCATACAAACGCACGAGTGTGAGTGTAGGCTGCGACGCATCCGAGCCATCACTCGCAGGATTTGCTGCGTCGACTTGAAAAATGCTGATTCATGTCACGCCAGGGCCGAGCATGTGACAGCACCAGCAGGCGCTGCTTTTGTTTTGTTGCATGTTTGCATGTAGTTATGAGCTGCGTAGTAAATATTTTGTTATTATTGTTATTGCCGCTTATGTATTTTCGGCAGTGATGCGCTCGTCTTCAAATTATGTTGTATGCTTAGTGCACGTTCAGTTGTTGTTGCTGCCATTTGGGTTGATATTTTACCGTCTTTATGGCCGACGCCCCCGAATCGGCGCAATTTAGTGGCCGTGTCACTGCTGAGGCGTCTGTCAGTTGGTTCGCTTGGGGCGTTGCTGCCACGGCTGTTACCGCTGTGTTCGTCAGTTGTTGTTGGTAAATAAAATAAAATGCATTAGATGACGCGTGGACCATAAAATAGATTTATTAATAAAATTTTATGGCCTCCAGCAGGGATGTGCGGTGCTGTGTTGTGACATTTGGTGACACAGAATTATGATTTTGATGATTTTGGAAACAAATGTCGAGTAAAATTTCGTCGTGATGATGCGTGGTTTGGAAATGCCTAAATGAAAGGACTGTGAGACAAGAAACTCGCTAAGGGGGAAAAAACTGAAGTGGTGATGTATTTGGACATCTGTTTTGACTTGAAAATATTTAAATATTGCAATGCTCCTGCCACTGCCACCAAACCTGCTTTGCAGAGTAGAGGTGCTACCTCGAAAGCGTAAATACAATGCTATGTTGGTGAAAAAGACTAGGCAGAGGGCTAAACCCAATAAGATGGGGTTAAAAGCAAAAGTGACCTACAAACCAGGGTGGGAGTTCACGAAAGGCTTAAATGCAAGTTCAACCGGACGAAGGAGGGAGAGTCTTTACTCTTGGCTGTAGCTTGGGCTGCAGCAAGAATAGAAAAAGGCCAGAAACATTACGGATCGAGGCCGTAGTGCAAATTCACGGATACAAGATTCGCAAATCAGATCGAGGATAGATTTGCAGCCAAAAGGCAGCGGTCGGTTGATAACCAAATAACGGTACCAGCGACACGACCGAGAAAAAAGAAGGCCGCTGTAAAGCCAAACGTCAGGCTCGATCAAGAGAAGCCCACAACGTCTAGGGCGGCAGCCCCCTGGACAAATCAGAGAGGAGAAATGGAAAAGCAGTGGAGATGAAACGGCTTGACGCGCTCTTCGACAGATTAGATGGAGACCCGCGCACGCCTATTCCAAGTTTCTATGGTGAGGGTTGACGCAACGGGGTCAAAGGTATTAAAATGTAAAGACGACCCCTCACTGCTATAGGTAAATTAAGCGATTGCGAAGTTTAAAGGCTTGTGTGATGGAGCCGTTCTAGAAAGACTAAACCGTAGTTGCATTCCATCGATACCGAAGGCGAAGGTTCTCACACTTCGCAAGGTAAAACCAGAGGACCTTTAGGAAAACTCGCTTGATTCTTACTCACACGGTCTCAAAAGAACTGCCGGACGGCTGTTGACAGGTTAGATGATTTGAAGTTCTGCACATATCCTTTTCTGTCGAAGTCGGTACTCATTTGTCGGACAAACTTAATGTCATTGTCCACCTCTATGCTACCAATTACATAGTGTGATTTCCCCGAAAAGTGCGACTCAGAAAATCTCGTGCCAATTTCAAAGTTCGATTTATATGAAGAAATTCGTTTAAAACTTGATTTTTAAACGTTATTACCAATGTAAGATTTCGAGTTGGGGATAAGTTCGAGTTATCGAAGTTCGAGTTATTGGCGTTCAGCTGTAGTATAATTCGCTGGTTATAAAATATAACGTGATCTCTCCTTCGGAATTTATTTCACTATTGCTAGGAATGCCTTAAGTACACATATTAATTTTAAGCCAAAAACTTGGTAAATATTTAGTTCACACTCGAGTTCAACTATCTCAAAACAAATATATGTAGGTATTTGGTCTCTGAAAGCTGCCAGTGAAATAACTGCAAGGCGTAACGGAATGTCAGTTAGCAAATATTATCAAAGAATTTCGATGTCAGCTTATCCAACACCTCTTCATTTAATTCTAGTTAGCGGCATTAGAAAAAGCCCCACACACACAGCCACACATACACACGAATGGGTTGCATGCAGCGGCTCGGCGCATGCCTCTGCATAACCAAGCAAGCTGCACTCCTCACGCCTGCGAACAGAGCCACCGCGAGGATGAACAACTTTTTCCAGACAGCTTAAATGTGCCATCAATGAATTCAGCTAATTTAGTGCTTTTCTCTAGCGTTTCTAGCCTTATTTGTGGATGCTATTACAATGCAAATGAGTGAAGAAGGGTGCCGAGCCGCAAGCCGCCAGCCGACAACCGACAGCCTCCCTAGATGTCTTTAGAAAGTCAAGTGCGTCTCAAGTTACCCGCAAAGCAAATAATATAGACGACTGTGTGTTTGACTATGTAGTTGTGTGGGTAAAGGCATAGGTATTCATTCATTGAAACGGAACCGAGCCAACAGCGCTGACGAGTTGAACAATTGATCAAATAGCATAATTTATCAAAGCGACTTTGGAAAACAAATATCGGTAATAGAGATGCAACGCCGCGGTGTTCGGCAAAGCGTAGAAGACATTGCAACAAACCATACATACACACAAGGCAGTACTTATGTAAATTTGTATAGGCACCTTCCCTCGGTGCCTCATTTGTTTAAACAATTTAGTCGGACAAAGCAATTCAAAATGACATTTGTTGTTGCTTTTATTGCTCGTGTATTGCTTTGCTATTTAAATGCTTAGCTTATTAGTGTCTTCGGAAAATTATGTTGTTGAAACTTGAGTAGCGTTATTGCCCCGACCCGCTAGTTTATAATGTTAATTTCACACAAAAAGCATAAATTTGAGTTGATTTCGTTTAAATTAGATTCTTTACTAAATTACATCGGTTATTGAATGTGTGCTGCTATTTGAGCGCTTTTATTTGCTCTGAAATTTAATATATATAATTATTTTAACATCTTAGTGACACTCAAACCGAACTGACTCGTAATAATTTGATATTATTTCGATACAAATCTCATTATGATAAAGACGCATATTTAAAAAGATAAAGTAAGAAGAGAGACGAACCAGGAAGGTCTGAGTGTATTATTCGACAACGTAGCTGCTCGGAACACAAATTATATAACCAACTATTTGCCACTTCCAAATCGATAGAGAAACTCTACTAAATGTTTGTTGCAAGATGAAATTGATTTCTTCACCAACCGCACCATACTTACATATTCACCGTTTGAGCGGATTTCAGAAGCAATCAAATCTCTTATATAAAAACATTTTTTTTTAACTTTTTATTATTCCAAAGTTACATATTTCCCAAAGAGTTTGTGAAATTTTCAAAGGATAATATTCAAAACTCGGCCATTACGACAACATTGCCGGCAAGTCCTCGTAATAAGCAAACGGAGGAACCGTTGGCGGCAGAACTTCTTACAGGACTATAGTAAAAAGAAGAAAATACGTGTTTTAATTAAGGGGTTACATGGGTTTCCTCGGGTAAAAACAGTATATTTTCAAAAAAAAAAATGTTTCTTTTCATTTAAAGAATTATATATTTAATTAGAATTTTTTATTCTTACAAACATACACTTCTAACCAAGAAATTCTGAAACCGTGAAAAAACAAATATTAAACTCGGCCATTGCGACGCCATTTCCGGTGACACCTTGGAAAAAAGATGCGCCCACGTTGGCAAGATAATTCTTTACAGGATCATCTAAAGTGAAAAATTCGTGTTTAAGATTAAAACCTTAACTTAGAACTTGGACGAAGGCAATACAAACTGAAAATTGGATTTTTTGCAGACATTTCAACAAAAAAATTAAAATTTCGCGTCATTTTTTTTTAATTGACTGTACTCTAAAAAAAATCCTTCGTCCAATGTTTTAAGAATTGTATCTCAAGGAACTGTGTGATATTTCATGAAGATCGGTTGAGCAGTTCTTGAGAAACATCGCCAACCTAGTTGAAAAGCACAGTTTCGAGAAAAACGTGTTTAAAGACGGTGCACTTAGCCTTGCTAGCCTCGAGAACACAAGTTCCCAAGGCTGGATCGCCGAAACTACAAGTACTCGGATCAACTTGATAATTTACGGCAATATTTTAAAGGTGTTGAAGAATTTAATAAGACAATAAAAAGTAGATTTTTTTGAAACCCGTAAGCATTTTTTGAAGTCGTGAAACTCATTTAACCCCTTATTGATTGGCTTAGGTTCTGGAATAAGATGAGTTTATGCATATTTAGGAATACTTAGTATTGAGTTTTAAGCCGTGGTACATGTTTGTGTCCAGAAAGACTTCTCGAATTCCTGGACTACCTTGTGAATAGCCAATTTATATTGATTACCCTATTGGATGGCTCTTAGTTTGAGCTGTACGCTTTGGCAATGACATCATAATAGTAAATGTCAAGTATAACGATGATCAAAGTGCCATTATCAGTTGGAAAAGGAAAAGCGGCAGAGGACCAGATTGGATGAGTTTGCGGAATAAAGAAAGGTTCGCCTACTTGTGTTTTTGGCTAAACTTTTTAAGGCAGCACTAGAGCAATCTAGGAAGATAAGAAGAGGTCTAACATCACAGAATACTGTTTGTCGCTACTGAACCCAAGAATTGCACGAAATAACAATTATCTCAAAGGTTTTGAACAGCCACAGTGAGTTCTTCTAACTGTTGGCCATAGTTCGTTTATATAATAGGTTGTCAAAAAAGTAATGCGGTATTTTCGCAAGGTGGCACTGAAAGCGCGTAGTTCTGGTTTTATTCGTCACATCGGGTCATGCTATACCTTTTTGGAAAGCTCATTTCATGCGCTAACACGTGTTTGATTGATTGTCGTCGTGAGTTATAGCGTCGCAAACATGGAGCAAAATAAAGAGAAAATACGGCATATTTTACAGTACTACCATGATAAAGGCAAAAATGCATCTCAAGCCGCCAATAAAATTTGTGCAGTTTATGGACCCGATACAGTTTCCATCAGTTTTGGTTTCAACGTTTTCGTTCTGGTGTAGAGGTGGTCGCTTCGGAAGGCCTGTCGTCGAAAATTGCGATAAAATCGCTGAATTGGTCGAAAGAGACCGGCATAGTAGCAGGCGTAGCATCGGTCAAGAGCTGGGCATGAGTCATCAAAAATTCATTTCAAGACTTTTTTGACAGCTCATTATTTTATATATTTGCTTCTTATGGAGTAGTTGTCAATATAAGCGAAATTTAGAAGCAATTTATGATCAGAAGAAATAGAACACCATATTTCGAGAATGCTCAGACGTAAGCTCATGGAATGCTAACAATTTTCGGAAAATGTTTTATGCAAATATGCAATTCGGCACTTACTCTCAAAAGTATACATACATACACACATATTAAAAGGTTTAATGCAAATTTATGCATTTGCAATAATCCAAAGCAATAAAATGGCAATCCCTTTTATTTTTTCTTCAACGCATGGTGAGGCATGTGGAACCGCTGGCAAGGACACTATCAACTGGATATTACAAGAGCGTCTCCATATATACATATATACATACATATATGTATGTACACTTGTAGCTATTTCCAGATGCATATAGTATGGCCACGAGGTGTAATGGAGTGATGGCAGACCAAATGGCGATGCTGCGAACTTCGCGGCATGTACTCACACATACCCCACACACGCTGGCGAGCGTTGTTGCTTGTATGCGAGAATTTGCATGTGTGTTGTTGTAACAAGTGATATTGGCGCTCTTTTCCATGGAATATGTAATGCATTCGGCGTGCAATTGTCACAGATCACGTGACATTGATAACGGATAACCCATAAGGAACACGCTCGCATATACACCACACACACTTACCCACATGTGTGCGTGTATGTGAAAAGACAAAAAAATGGTTTTAGTTTTGTTTGGAACTTTGAGTGGCGACCAGATTTTGTTATGTTGCATCAAATGTCATAAAAAGAGTGGACCAGCAACAACCCTTCCAATCTCATATGCGTGTGTGTCCACGTTTGTGTGAACAAATCTGCTGCTGTTCGCATCAACTAACAGATAAACACCGTGATTTACTGCGTGTTGAGCCTAAACGCTTGTTCTAGGCATTTAGCGGCAGTGTTGGTAAGCTTCTCTCCCGGTTTCAATCCCGAACACTTGAATTTATCTCCAGTTTTCATTGTTTGAGCTGCAATGCAGTAGTTGAACGCTCCACTTTTTGCAAAATAGTGCCCTACGGCGAGCGAGACAATTATTACCAGATGTCTGGTATCAAAAATGAAAATTTATAATGGATAAAGAAATTCAAATGGTATCATATCATTTTTTTAGGCTGACATTCTCAGTCTATCTAACCGTGAAAGAAAGGTATATAATAGAACTTGGCTTTCAGATAACGTTAGACCAGGCATAATCCCACTTGAACGCTTGTCCGTTGTGAAACCCAGAACTTCTAAGTACGGATCGAAACGACCGTGGTATATCTACAAAGCGTCTAGAGCCCGCCACAAATATATCAGACAGCTCAATAAAGTAACTATTGAGCTGGCTGACATCTACTCCAGGCAATTCGCCGGTAGAGTAGTAAGTAAGACAACCCAGATGCTTTAACCGCAGTCTGGCGAAAGCTGGATAGAGCAGGAGAAAGTGTCTAGATGTTTTTACCTCAACTTCTTCCCTGCAACTTTGACATGTAGCGTTTTATAAAACCTTTAGCCTCACCGCGTGATTGCCAATGGAACAATGTCCAGATACCTATCATTGCGGCTATATGAACCTTGCTAAGAGCTAGTAGTTCCATGAATCTTTGGCGTTTCACTCTAGGTCAGAAAGCTTTCGCAATCACACAAGTGCTGATTGCTGACCAACGCTAGCTGAGCTCGCGCGAGGCCATAGATACAGCCCCGATACTTCGAAGCTTGTACAGCAAAGTTTTGAACATACCAGAATCTCTATGATCTTCAGCGGTTTAAAATATGTATTATACTGGAAATAATAAGTGATTTAAGAGTTGCCGTCTTATTTCTCAATCCTAGTATGGATTGAGTAAATAATAATAGCTCTCTTGTGAACTATTTCTCTCACTGATTTATATCGACTTGAACAGTACGGATGTTAGCCTGTAAATTCAAATTCACATACTTGTTCAGACTGGTCAGAATTATGCTGCCAGATAAAAGAAACAATCAGATCAAGGACATGTTTCGGAATATATTATTTAAGCAATAAAACCAACATTAAGCCTATTTTTTACTTCGAACATTGTCCATTGGGAATATGAATCCCGTAACCAACTCTATAGCATTGTTGAATTTAAAGCAGCACCACGAAGCTTTGGCGCTAACATCAAGTTCCAGCGTTCACAGTTCACAGCCACCGTTGCCATTTCATATCGATTACACGCTCAATGGCATTTTAAACGTTCATTGTTTACGCTTGCAATCCATTCTGGGCTGTCGCTAGGTGCGCTGCGAGCTCTGTGGCACGAGCTCTGCCGCAGCCGCAGCCGATGCGTTTCACCTCCGTTGCGTTGAGCGGCGTGTGGCGTTGGAGTGCGTGTGGCATTGCCGCCTGCTGAGTGCGCACAAATTGAGTGGGCGCTGTCTGGCATTGGCCGCTTGTCACAGTGCGCCCGCATCATAACTCACTTCATCAGTTTGTTTACAGTTTGCTTTGCTATTTATTTCGTCTGCAGAGCATTTAGCAACGCTATTATATTTTTGCGCTTCAAGTGAAGCTTAAAATCTGTTTGTCTTGCTTTGTTTGCTTGATTTTTTTGTTTCGCTTTGGTTTGGCATTGACATTGACGCGCATTCTCGCCAGATTTTATCTGAGCGCGCACAAACATGCGAAACGCCCACTTCGCTTGCCAGTCAGCACACAGTGCATGCGCTTGCACTTACATAATTTACAAACTTACATGCGCGCTAAAGCTCATGCTCGTGTCTATCCGCCAGCCTTTAAATGCAGCTACCATAGCGGCTACCGCTTCGTGCTATGCCGCCCCAGTCACCTTTGTGCCAGTTGCACCTACTTGACTGGCTGGCTGGCTGGCATTAACTCAGGCGACAATACTCCGCATTTACAACAAAGCAATCGAATTAATTTCCATTTTTATGCCAGCAGGGATGTGATCTTTTGTCACCCTCTACTAGCGGGAGGTCCTTTGGAAGCTTCAAAAAGGTAGATTAATGTAACCAATTTGCACCCGAGCGCCGTAAATTAGTAAATTGGGTAGGTGAATAACATTTTCTGAGTGCATTTCTGACCCCTAACAGTCGAATAGAAGATTAAACTGAAAATTTTGGCGAAACTCGGCTTGATTTGATGACTATCACGATTAGTAAATATAAATATATATGTAGGTGTATAATGTCGTGAAGTGTTCATACTTGTATTCATGTATTGCCGCTGGCGGAACTTGTCAAATTTGAGATTTACACACGTGTTCGTTAAAAAAGACACAGTTCCTTACAATACATTAGGGATATCATAAGCTTTATTAGTAAGCATCGTCTGCTTGGAATCGCTAACCAAAGTATAAATAAACCTAAGCAGGAGTAATGGACGGTATATTAAGGAAAAAATGCTTAGCGATGGACAGACGACTATGAATTCAAAAGTAAAAATAATCGTTTTCTTATTATATCGTCAAAAGCTTATGTTGCCCGAAAGCGATTTTGATTCCCAGGAACCACTGAAAATCAAAGATTCAAACAAATGTGAGCGGCAGATTGGATAACGACAACCTTTACACACCACCTGAGCTTAGCACGGTTTTCGAAAGATGCACATCACCACCACAGCACTTAGCTTCATGAACGCCCATATAGTTCATGACCTTAACCAAAAACTACCCTACGAGAGGACGATCCACGTAGCCAAAATCCTTTGACAGAGTCAATCACACAACTATACTTGGGGACATCGAAAAATCTACATACACTCCCTCCAGGACTGAAGAGATGAACTATCAACTACATGAACTATCGTCAATCATCCGTACTATTTCGAGGTAAAAATTCCTCAAATCGCTTGCCGGTAGGTCATGGGAAAAGAAAAAGACAAAGAAACAACATGCAAGGCAATCGGCCGGACTTTCCTTAACTACGCCGCTCCAATGTGGTCGCCTGGATGCAGTGAAACGCGGACGAGGAAACTCTAGATGTCTCCCACAGAACACCCGCATAGTGAGGCTCGTATGCTCCCAGTTAAGGAGCATAATGAACTCCTCCCTATAACATTTACATATATAAAAATGATACGCGTCACCAGCTGAATGGATTTACCATTCCCACAACAGTTCTAGGATACCGGAATTGATCCGGTTACTATCCGTACTAATCCGCGTACCTATTTCTCAGTTTTCAAGATATAAATCTGAAATTTCGCACGTGTCCTTTTCTTACTAAGAAGTTACGCATTTTTTGGACCAGTGGTTCGGATCGCTATAGGATATAACTGCCAAACAAACTGCAAAATAAAAATCAGCTTTTGAATGAAAAACTTTTTTACGCAAATCGTCATGGATTATTGCCCAAAGCAACGCCACAATATTCGAACTAATTGTTGAGTTCGGACCACTATAGTATCATACAACAACAGCTGCCGTACATTTGGTGTGTGAACAGTTATTAAAACCATTTCTCGCGCTCTTGGAAACTGACTGCACATTGTTGCATAACGGGAAAATATTTGAAAGCAACATGTTTCTAATTCGTTAATTTATGCCTGCATATTTTCCAGGAAACAGGCATTCACGCAAACTTCCGCCACAATTCTTCGGCGCTCCTATTTCGATGGCCGTATACGTATTTGCATAAATTTATGCCAGCATGAAAAATACATAAAGCAAACACCAATTAATTTGAAACAACTTGTTTGGTTAGCTGGTAAGTATATTTTAATGTCAATTAGTAAATTAATCAGATTTACACCTAATATGTACAGTTATGCCTGCGGCTGATAAAATTAATTAAATTGCACTTGTAATGAGTTCAATTACTTCGACGTTAAATGGAAAGCTGTGCGTGTTCGGTGCACTAAGCAAATTCACCCTAATGAAAGCGTTTAATTTAGTGCACTTCAGTGACGTGTGAAAAATAATTTGTTCATCCTTCCACCGCCTCCACCATGCATATAAGTATGTATGTAGTACATGCAAACGTTATAACAATCAAATTGATTAACGCGAATTTTAACGGCCATAAAGCCAATTTTGTTTTTTGAAATACAACGGTAGTAATGGCGATGAGCACCTCTGTGCCTGTTTGAAACACAGAACCATCGTGGCACAAAGCTGGAGGAAACCTGTAGCATGGAGCGGAGGTGGACTTGTATGATGACTATTTTTAGGGAATCGATAGTATGTGCTCAAGCTATCTCTCCGACCTTTCTCTCTTCCTCGCTTCATGGAACTTAACACTCTCCTCCACTAAATCCACAGCAACCATTTTCCCAAACTGGAAGAAGGATTGCAGACTTAACCTCAATATTGAATTCGTGGCGTTAAAAACCCAAAGATTTTAGGTGTGACTTTCAACAGCCTGTGCCCCTTCATTTCTTACATGACCGCAACAAAATTCTCAAGTCGCTAGCCGGCAGTACTTGGTGAAAAGACAAATAAATCTTGCTGGCAATATGCAAAGCAATCGGCCGGCCGGTCTCTAACTACGCCGCATCAATATGGTCGCCTCGATGCAGGGAAACGCAGACGACAAAGCTGCAATCATGTCAGAACACTGCACTCCTGACTACGACAGAATGCCTCTTGATGTCTCCCATCGAACACCTGCATAGTGAGGCTCGTATGCTCCCAGTTAAGGACCGTAATGAACTCCTCCCCAAGCAGTTTCTGCTGGTGTATTTTCGCAGAAATCTTAGCTGCAGTCACCTGCTTGGAGCGGAACCGCCCCACAGGAGCTTCAAGAGGTCCTTCCTCAACTACGTCGACGACATAAAATAATACGCCGATCAGACTTCGGACGCAACTAACTTTAGACATACTCTGACCGTCATTAACAGTGGAGCTATTAATACCTTCACCGACTCCCTCTCAGTGAGTGGCGTACTTGAAGTCAAACCCCACCTATTGCAGTCGATGAGCTCGAGCTGCCGCGAGAAACGAGAGTGACCCTTGTGCAGCTTCGTTCTGAATACTGTTGCAGGTTAAACTCCTACTTATCCAGAGTAGATTCTGACACATCAAACATATGAGTCCCCGCACGACACTGACCACCTTTTTGCATGCCCTGCTAACCTTGGTAGTTCCTTGCAACTTCGTAGTAACCAAAGAAGTGGTCCACACGCAAAAATTCGTTACACATTTTTCTACCGAGAGGACCATCTTCTGTTGATATCGGCAAAAATAAAACTTTTATTTACAATACTGAAATTATCTATATGTAAGACCATTTAAGATAGCCAAAAGTGATCGATCTTAAATTTACGCCACTTCACACAAATTTTCCTGGCACAAATTAATAGAGTGGCAATCAAAACAGAAGAAAATAAAAGTGCATGACACACATGCATACAAATGTACAGGCATGTACATATGTAGGTAAAACGAAATGGAAGCCCACAAGAAACTTGTAAACAAACAAATTAGGACTCGTTGTCGGCTACCGCGGCGGCTGCAATAAATATGAGTGTATAGAAGCTGCCGCGGAATCAACAAACAGTGCCACAACAGCTGCAGGTGAGAAGATATTAACAACATCACGCCGAGATGCGCACAAACACACATACACACAAACATATTCATGCAAACATCTCCTTATGTGTGTGTGTGTGTGTGTGTATGTTTTGGTGCATGTGCACATCAAACACTGGCAAGCGCATAAACAGGCACGCACGCTTGCTCTGGCATGCAACGGCAGCAGCACGGTGCCACATGCGAGGCAGCAGCAAGTGGCAAGCAGTGCGAAAGCAAACAAAGCGCTGAGAAATCGCCTTGGCACAGCAGCTTTTGTGAACTTTTCCTACAAATGTACATACCCCCGTGCGTGTGTGTGTGTGTGCGGTGACGGCACTCATGTGTTTACATACAGACTCATTCATTGATAGCTGCTGCTCACTTGGCACTTGCAGTTGTGTGCCGATTCAAGCTACTTATCGCTTGTTGATATTTGCTGATCCTCAAGTAAACGTTTAGGGCGCTGCTGTTGTCGTTGTTGTTGCTGTTACTGCTGTTGGTATGTGGTGCACGATTGCAAGTACATAAATACGCACACACATCTGTACGTGCCACTGCGGGCGCATGCAAGTAGCTTGTCCGTTGCACCGCCGCTCGTTGCATGTTTGCACAGCCGTCTGTCGATGGAGCCCTTTTGCTCCGCGCCGGCCACGGCCGGAGTCCGTCGATGGGTATGTAATTTGAGCATTGGTCTACTTGAAGGCGTTTGAAGTGCTCATTAACATCAAAGCGCCAACGGCCGCCCACTTTAGAGCAGGCCACACACAACCGCACATCCAACTGCAGTTGTATATGTAAGTGCCTGGACTTGTGGAGCTGCATTTCAGTCTTATTGCATGATTTTACAGCTTGCGTAACAGCATTTATATTGGAAGGTAGTTGTTACAAGGCCTCAGATGTACTACACCAGATACAGTCTAAAATCTCTGATCACTGTGGTTTCCATAACAGAGGTAACTAGCAATAAATTTCGTAACAATTTAGGGATAGGAAATTTAAAATTCAGTCTAATATTAGCTGTCTTCAAAAACGGAGAGGTGATACGTAAAACCTCGAACTTCAACAAATATAAGTCACATAAACTGTGTAAGTATTGATTCCAAATGGACTGTACTTCATGTCAAAGAATTAGCAATGTCATCTTACCAATCGAATTTGGGGTTGAGATCAATCACGAGCGATTTTGCATTTCTCGATCTTTCAGTTTGATCAAATAAGTTTTGGTTTGTAGCACAAAAAATTCGATGTTTTGGTGGTTAATTGGTCTTCTCAGACTGACTATTACAAAGAGAGAATCAATGAACAAAAGAGCAAAGTAAAATCTCTTTATTATTAACGGTTTACATTTCACAGAATTTTTGATGGTTTTGAGGCCGACATTTGAGCCGAAAGTAACGGAAGCGTAACCTAAACCTGCCACCTATAGACCACTTCGCTGAAAACTGCGCTGCAAAATCGGCGGGACGACTACCAGCTGCAAGAGATTTTACATAAAGAACCTTCGGGCATAGCTCGGTGGGTAATGGCGACAAAAACCGACTACATGACCCCATTTTTCGACTTCTAAGTTACGCGCAACACTTTAAACATCTATACGAATGGCTCGCAAATGGACGATGGAGTTGGCGCGGGAATATAGTGTCCAGAGTTAGGCACAAAGCAACCTTTTAAGTTTACGAATCACTGCAGTATACTTCGAGCTGAGGTCTGGCCTCTAATGTAACTTCCTATCGCATATCGGCCAGAGGTGTCTTGGGAGGCAGGGCAGCAGTGGAAAGTGTTGTCAGAAGTAAGCAACTTCACTTCTACTGGAAACCAGGCCATAAAGGCATCAAGGGCACTGAAATAGTGGACTAGATTGCCAGGAATGGTGTACGGCTAATAACCGAAAAAATGATCAACAATGGGAAACCAATTCATTGTCTATACGACGATCGAGACAGAAGCATGATAAAATTAAAACCCGATTGAACAAGCTACCTGGGAGCAAGACTGCAAAATTCATGTGCAAAACGGTAGATCGGTAGTACAAATAATTCCTATTGTCACTCGTACAGAGACAGTATTTGACCTGCATGGCCAAGACTACGCTGTAAGCATCTGGGATCTCCACGTATGATTCACTGGAGGAGGTAGCGTTAGTGAGACCGCAGAGTCTATTAAAATTCGCGTCTTGGACCTAGCAACTTAACTCCATCTGGTGTCGTAAAGCGATACTCAAAATTGATAGGGAACCCGTAATTTGGAAAGGTTTATTAAAGGCAAAGAAATGGAAGAAATGAAAATAAATCCACCGGCACGCTTATTCTCCACTCTCCACCGAAGTTCCATTCAATACATATATCGACTACTTCATGTTCTTATCCATACGATATTAAGGCTAGGCTTAAATAGGCGGCTAGACATTCCTTCGCATTTGTTAGAAACTCCAGTTCTGGATTGTAACAGTGAAAGTAGTACAGATGTTATCGACTCTCCCACTGTGTTTCTATGTAAGCTCTATAAAGCCTCAAATTTCCATGACGGGTTTCACAATTGCTTGAAAAACAGATAAGTAACCTATCAATCGGTGTTCGAAATCAAATGACGTTCGAAGATAGTATGGTAAGTTTAATATATTCAAACTGTTAAAATGTCACAAATTTGGAAGTATACTACAAATAAGCTTGTTCATAATTGCAATATTAAATTCTCTTGAAAATTTAATAAAATACTTTATCACCATTAAATTCGCTAATTAGGTCAAATTTCTCTGCGTTCACTATTGCCTTGAGGCGTTTACTTCTATTTGCTCCAATTTTTGTTTACATAATCATATGTGCGGTATGGTGTATGTAGGAGCGTAACTAAGGCAAATATAAACCAAGTATATCAAATTGGAAACATCCGGATAATTTAGAAAAGGCAAGCGAGTCTACGCCGATTGAGCGTGAGCGATGCATCAGCGCCAGTAAATTGCTTAATAGAAGCTTTGTCGCTAACGATCCGCTGAACTCGCCTTGCTGGGCATGACGTCAGCGGTGCTGCGACAAAAGATAGTCGAGAACCATGCAGTGCCACATGCATATACATATATATGTGTGTGTGTGTGGACTCACTTTGATCGCTGCTGAGACGCTGCATCCTGTTGAAGTTCATTTAGTCGCGCCGCGAGCGCCAGCAGCCATACATATAAATGTGCATGTGTGTTTGTGTGTGCGCGCAATTGCCCTTACACTTTTAATAATCAAACTGTTTATCATTTTAGTACAATTCGTCTAAATACTCGCATCTAAATGCCTTTGAATTACAACAGAAATTCAGAAATGCTTACGAGTCACTCGAGTGGGCGTCAATGTAGCCCGGTACGGCATGGTACGTAAGCGGCGACCTTACATCTGTGGCATACATGTGTGCTCTTTGTTGTAAAGCTACAATCAGTGGTCCGTATGGTCAGCATTGATAATAAAACTAAGCGTGATTACGACATTTACGCCACTTATGCGGACGATACACACACATACGTTGTGTAATGGAGAATAGTAGTAGAGGCTTGTGAAATTTGGATTATGAATCATACATTCAAATATTAAACTTTTTAGAAAAAAACTTCAGAGTTGACATGTCACTAGTTCTCAGAATATTTACTTATGATTTCGTCCAGAAAACATATAGATATGTATTTCACAAAAAAATAAAAAAAAAAAAAGTACGAAGATGTTGTTTATAGTTCGTGATTAGTCCGCCTCTTCAGGTGTCAAAAAACATTCACTTTTTAGTTTACATCTTTACGTGCGGGAATAAAGAGAAGTCATTCGGTGGTAAGTCAGGACTTTACGGTGGATCACTCGTAAAATCGATGCTTTAAGTGCCCAAAAATGCAGTTGTTTCAGTCGACGTGTGAGAGCTCGCATTGTCGTGATGAAGAGAGTTCCGTCTTCGCCTGTTTCCTGAATTCCTGAAAGGCAGAGGGCCAAAAAATGATTGTGTACCACTCAGAATTTACTGTTATGCGTTTTTATAGTGGTCTGGTTGTGAAATATCCAGAATTTTCAACAAAACTGACAACCATTCGTTTGAAAGTGATTTACGTGCCTAGATTGTTTGTATGACTCAGCTCAACTGGAAACACCCATACGGTAGACTACTGTTTACTTTCGGGCTCTTATGCGTAAATTTACAATTCAGCATCTGTCTTGATGTCATAAACGTGTTTTGAAGTAGAGTCATCGTATTTGGTTAACATTTCTCTCGATCAAGCGACACGAACCTTTTTTTGAGGGAACAAGAACAAATATTTTTTACAGTAAAATATTCGTACAATTATTAAATGTATGCTGGTCCCACTAATGCCTAAAGGTTTTTTACGATAGGTCACATGACGATCTTGCATTATCAGTTTTCACACAGAATCAAAAGTTTCCGGAACAACAACCGATTTGGACGACCTTCACGAAATTCGTTTGGTAGTGATCCATAATGTCGGTTCAATGCACTGTTTCTGAGCAAATCCATGTCAAAAGTAGTAAAAAATAGTTTCGTGGAAATTTTATTACAGTTTTTGCCGAGATGAATATTTTAAGTGACTGTAAACAGCACAAATAGCGGTCGTTTGTCAAAATGTTCTGAGTATATACATACATACAATATATGTATAACATAAAAATTGTCAAAAATTACGACAAACTTGTGAGTTGCCAGTTTGCAACGCTGGGGTTGCCAAATCGTGAAATATAAAAGGCAACCCACGTATTTATGGACTAACTTAACGTTTTAACGCTGGTATGAATATTACAATAATAAGTGCTCAATAACAGTAAAATTGTAATAAATTCAGTGAAACAAAGGAACATTTAATTCCAAGTCTTTTATGGTAATCGATTTGAATGATAGTTGTTGTTGAGCACACACACACACACTTACATACAGAGTGCAAGTGTACTACTCCAAGAATACATCATCCTTCACTCTTGAAGTGGGCAATCAATCATTTAGCAAAAACTCATCACACTTTGCACATTTATGCATTGTCACGTCTCCGCACACTCACACAAACACACACACTTGCAATATAACAAACAAGCCTCGTTTGTATGTGGGAAATTATTTGCTATCACCGAAGTAAATATAAATATAGAACCCATTGCGTTAGGATAGAGGTGTCAGAACTCGAAAGCACCCTGGAAGGTGTACTCTGAATAGATAGGGAGCTTGTAGTCCGGAAAGCTTTGCTGTAGGCAAGGAATTAGACTGTGAATTTTAAATAAATTGGTACAGGGTTTTCCAATAGAGTGATATGAATTCTTTAAAAAAAACAAGCTATTTTTGTAAGGACATTCAAAGGTTTTTTTTATTTAATGGTCTCCACGACTTTTTTTTGCAGGAACGAATTCGATGAACCCAATTTTCGAGTACTTTTGCACTAAATCAAGTCGTAAGTTGTCAGAAAATCTGGTTTGTGACCAATGACTTCAAATAATCCCATAAGAAGTAGTATAAGAGTGTTAAATTCCAACTTCTTGGAGGCCATTCAATGTCACAATTCCTGAAAATAATCAAATCTCCAAACTTGTCCCACATTCATTTGGTTGTTGCACGTGCTGTGGGGCATGTAGCACAATCCTGTTATAACCAGATGTTGTTAAGATCAATTTCTTCCAATTGTGGTCATAAAAAGTGGGTTATCTTCGATGTATTCCACTCTCAATAGACAGTAACGGTGTCACCAGCTTCATTTCGAAAGAAGTACGGCTTGGTGATTCCACCAGACCAAATTTAGGTCAATGTATTGGTTTTTCATGATTTGATGATGACAGTTTTGTTTGTTTACCGCACCACTCAGATGAAGGTGAGTCTCATCGGAGAAGATTTTAATAAAAAAAATCGTTATCGTTTTCAAGTTTCTCCAAAATCAGCAAATTCACAACATTTACGGTAGTCCAATGACTTCAGTTCTTGAGCGAGAACAACTTTATACGGATGCAATCCCAAATCCTTTCTCAAATTCCGCCAGGTTGTGGTTTAAGGCAGCCTCAATTCTTGAGAACCACTTGGAATCTACAAATTTGGGTCTTCAGCAACATTTGACTGAACGGCAACAATATTTTCATAACTTCTAGTGATTCCTTGTCTTAATGGCACTTGAACGGTATGTAAAGAAATTGTACGCTCGAAATTTTCAACAATTCAACGAATAGGTACAGATCAACAATTATTACGACCATAAAGAGGCATAAGCGCACGAAAAGTTGCAATTGGAGAACGATTATTTTGATAGCAAAATTCATTTGTAAAAGTTGTTTTTGCGCGTATATTTCCATAATGAAATTCTAAACAAACATTGTTAAGAGTGACCGAAACGACACTTAGAAATCATATCCTACCTATTGGCAAACCCGGTGTATGGTGTGAATAACGTCTCCTGGTAGTTAGTGGCATTCGATATATAGGTGGAGACAACTTCATTGTTTTTTAAAGAACTTAACTTCCAGCAGGGATGACAGTCACTCTGCTGCTCACATCCCTACACATCTCTTTGCACAAAAATATTGCCAGCAAAAGCTGCATACGTGACGCCATCTACTCCGGGAAGTACATTCATACACCGCGTCTCAATTTGTCTCTTGTTGACTGGTGGATTAACCGAGTTACTGAAAAGAAGACCAAATAATACGTCAGACAATTTTGAATATTCATTTTACAACTTTTATGGCGCTACGTGTGCGCTTTCACAATGAAATGCTAGCGCCAGCCACAGTGGGACGAAATTAATGAAAAGGTTGCCACAAAATATAAGTAATGCAGCATTAAATCTGCGGTTAATTAAAAGATTTATTTTGCCAAAATAGAAATGATATTACTTCAGAAATATTGTCAGGTATTTTTAGACAAATTTCTACATGACAACGACAAAATAAAAGAAATCTCTGTGTATCAATTATTACTAAGAGGATTTTTTTTTAATAAATATTCTTTATCTAAATTTTAACGATGTACTTTTTCCAACCCATTAAAAAAGTGAAATAGGTTGGTTCAATTAAAAATTGCGATAAGGTTTTCAAGTAGAGCATTGATTCAGAAAAAGCCTATTTGGAAGGTTAAAGAAAGAAAGACTCCAGAAAGTTTGAGAGAATTTGGAGTGTTTAACAATACACAAAGCTGGAAATTATTTGGAAAGAAATTTCGACTGGTTCGATTAATTCTGGTCGGGCTCTAAGCCAACTAAGTTAGTCAGCCCACCATGAAGGCATCAACAGATCAAACTGGTATGGTGGTCTCAAATGGAGTACGAGTAGGAAAGACTCACACGAAACCGTTGATTATCCTGCTAGTAATACTAAAGTATAGATTTAATAAATTATGAGAACACTCTTTTATTTGTATGTATATATTTGCGTATATGCAGAGATACATAATATTCTCGTAGATTTCATGAATTAATAACAGAAAGGTAAAAGCGTGAAATGAAATGCTACAAATTTGAATTTCAGTTCAATGAACGAATGCAAATAGGTTCTAAAGGCCAAATCATCGGCTTTCAAGGCAAAATATGCGCACACACATACATACACACGCATACCCACACACATTGTGGGAATAACGCAATATTCAAATCGTGCTCTGGTGGCAGGCATATGCCTTAATATATTTATTGGCTCGCACACACACACTAGCACATACTAAAGTGAATATGTAAGTATGTGAATGTGCTCCTCATGCTGTCTATGCATTTCTGACTTATTCTCATATGCATATTTATTGCATTTTTTCGTTTCGGCAACGCCCCCATATTCGCAATGGAATTTCAATTTCATTATCCCCAACTCAAGTGCAGTTCTTAGTGCGTGTATCACCTTTCCCATCGTTCTTCAGTAGAGTAGAGCCTTTATAAATATATGCAAACGTAGATGAGCTGGTTTGAGAAGGATTCTCTTTAAAATTCTTCAGTCTTTTCTCTGATTAGTTTTTCAGACGCCCGCAAATCTCTGTCAGCGTTCACTTTTTTCTCAATAATTAAAAATTGTTCATTTTCGAAGATTGGTTCCCATGCATTTACATAGACAGTTGGGTGTAGGTGAATGGATGCAAAGGACGACTCAAAAGAAGTGCGATCAAACATCGTTTGGTCATATGCTTCACTTTTACGAAGCGCCGTAAGTTTAATATAGTAATAATTTCGTGAAATTTGCGTTTTTAAAAACGGACTTGGAGCTTAGCAATGTTTGTTCAAACACCTGCTGAAAAAATCCATATCAACTTTTCAGCTTAAGAATTAGAACACTTTCCTACACTTTTCATAATAATTATGAGCTTTCGTGCTTGAAGATCTTATGAACTCATGGAACTACTTTCACCGTATTGCTAACATAGAAGTCCAGAGCGTCTTGGGAGGGCAAACATATAAAATACTCAATTGACTCAATGACTTTGTGGCATAACGCAGAACTAACCAAAAGAATTTCCTCAAGCTCAGCTTATCTCATCAGTACAGGGTATCAAAAATTAACTTGATTCTCTTGTGATGGAATCCACAAATGGCCAGAAAGATGGAAAAGTGTTGTAGCGTCAGATGAACTTCTCTTTACTGGCGTAGACAATACGAGATGCCAAGTGATCCTTCTCCACCTGATCTCTCCATCTTCTCTTCTTTACTGTCGTAGAAACCTCTTACCCTCGTTTCTTCTTTTCGCAAGGTGTTGCCAATTGGAGATTCCAAGTGAAGCCAGGTCCTCCTCCACCTGGTTCTTCTAACGTAGTGAAGGTCTTCAGAGCTGGAGTGTTTTCGTCCATTCGGACATGACTTAATCAGCGTAGCCGCTGTCTCTTAATTCACTGAACTATTTCAATGTCTTCGTATATCTCATACAGCGTTCCAACGAATGCGATATTAGCCGTGGCCAACGCGCAAAGGACCATAAATCTTTCGCACAACCTTTCTCTCGAAAACTCGTAACGTCGACTCCTCAGTTGTTGTCTTCATCCATGCCTCTGCAACATATAGTAGGACTTATAGAGTTTGGACTTCATTCGTCGAGAGAGGACTTTAATTCTCAATTACCTACTCAGCCCGAAGTAGCACTTTTTGGCAAAAGTCGTTGTTGGTGTTAATACTGGTTCCAAGATAGACAAATTTATCTACACTTGCGAAGTCAACAGTGACGAGGGAGCCAAGTCGCGAGTGCGACGATAGTTTGTTTATCCATTCTGGAGAAAGCAGAACTAACGGTGCGGGTATTGAGATCAAGCTTGAGATGGGAAACACTTTGAATAACATTATCGAGTTGGGTTTTCTTAAATAAACGTTATAAACTCAATAATATCGTCCCGATGTGACTGACAGAACAAGTTTATGTAATGAAGCGATCTTATTACTCAGAGCATAATCAGAACTTATGCAGTTAATGCTCATTGGTCCAATTAAAGAGCGCTTTGTTCAAGTCATTGCTTTGCTTTTGCCCAAAAGGCCTCAAATAAGCTCTTACATGACATATGTAAGTGAGTTCATTATGGGCGATCCTCACAGCGATCAACTTAGGTGGTATTTTTGTGCAAAGTTTTTCAGCCTCCAATTAGCCAAGCGCCCTGGCACACTCTGTTCTGCCACCCAAAGACAGAGTCGCTGCAAGCAGAGCACAGCGTAATTGGTAAACTGATATGCCCACTCTGATCACTTTCGACATATTATCACACCTGGTACTACATGTGTAAGATGCGCTGCCTGAGCGTCGAATGTCGAAGAAAAAACACCACGAGCTCGTACAGGCAAAAGGGACAATATCAAAAGTGACAGCCGGACAGCCGCCAAAATGCAAAATGCAGAGGGCAGCAGCAGTGAGCAGTCAGCAGAGCCCTTTTGTACCGATGGCCACGCGCTTAAGTGATCATATTTCGTGATCAAACGAATGGAGGTGCAAAAAATTAATACAAGCACACACACATTACCTCACAAAATTTATGCACTCGTTAAGGGGCATTATGCTCAGACTACATATGCCGCCGCATAATTTTTTCTTGTTTTATTCGTGCTCGTTGGTAAATCGATCGCAGCACTGCCGACTGCATACACTTTCTCGGTAACTGACCTTTACATAATTCCTTATTATAATGGTGATGACTAAAAGCAACTGCCAAAATATGAGCCGAGCGGCTGATTGAGCGTGTTGGCGAGCCGGCTGGCAGACCGTCGACCCGTATAGTCCCTGTGTTGTTGGTGTTGCAGTTTTATTTGTTTTTTTTTTTCGCTCTTTTGCAGGCGGCTGTCAGTGGCGATTTTTCTGATCTTGCTGAATTCTGTCTGCTCCTTTCGGCTTTCGGACCAACTTAGCGTATTGTGTTTGCCGTTGTTGTTGCTCTTTTTATTTGGTAACCTGATGAGGCAGCTGTCCGTCTGTGGGCTAATTTTTTCGTGTGTTTGCTGTTTTTGCAAATTGCAAATTATGCGCACGATTTGCTCCTTGCGGTTGTTGCAGCTCCTTCTGAAGCTGAAGCTGCTGTTTAATTCATTGGTTGCGGCGTCTGTGGCGTTTATGCCCCCGATGCCCTGCTACCGCTGAGCGCCTCTCCGCGGCAAAGAGCACAAACAGGCCAAATTTGGGTGGTCCAGTAGGCATTATGGACACAGGTGCCTTCGAAATTACACAAGCGGTCACTTAGCGGGTCAATGTTTTTTCCAGCGATCTCATTAAACGGTGAATAAACTGTTATGACATTTTCCTACTGTTTGGCGACGAATTCAAGCGTAGTTGCATTAAACCGTACGAAGTAGAGGCGCTACAAATCTGTAGTATGAACGTAATGACCTAACGTACGAAAACAATACAAAATGCAATTAGCGTAAATGTGAAGACAATCAAAGTGTCTAACTGATCAATATTTAGTGACTTCATAAGCCTTATTCAAGGTCCGACCGGCAGAGCGCCGACAAAATTGCGCTCTCTTCAAGCGGTTTGGGTATGGTCAGCGCTGTTGACAAGGTTAACTCTTCAATTTTCGTCGTTAACACCATTTGTCCTTCACGATCTACAAGACTTGCTGCCTTTGTGCGTGCTCTTCTCACATTGGCCGACGCGTGCGAGCGACACGTCATTATCTCTAGCGCCACCTGATGCTATGCGTTATGCGTGAAATATTAGCTATTGAAATGTAAAGTTGAAATATAGACTGTCAAAGTGCCAAACGTTATAATGGTAACTGTTTTTAAATAGCCTTTGTATCCAACAGTCTCATGGCGATGGCATATTGAACGCACTTTGTATTAGTCAATTGCCTAATGAGTTTAGACACCGTGATATAGAACTGTTGTGAAATCTTACAAGGTTTAATTTGTTGACCATTTTGGAGTTTACTCATTTGCTTGAAAGTAATAGGAGCATTTTACGTCAAGATTTTAAATTAAAGACGCACAAAATACAGCTTGTCAAAGAACTGAAGGCGCTCGACTTTCGCTCTATGGGCTGTTGAAAAGTTCGATCTTCTTGGAACGACGTTTTCGAGCCAAATTCAGTTCAACGATGAAGTCCATATCAGGCTCAATGTGTACAGGGTTTGTTTGGAAAGTAATAGGACTGTTTTTTTTCCGCCGCGACTGTACTTCGGAGCAGTTGCGCACATACTGGATTCGGTAGAGAGCGTTCCTAGCTAACGAACAAGCGGTTAGTCAGTTGTCTCCGAGCACCTGGACAAGTCAGGACAAACATTTTCACGGGATGTGCTTCTGTGAGTGGCGCAAATCGAAAATGTAGCGTTCGTTGAGCAAAGGTACGCGATTGAATTCTATGTGAAAGAAGTGGTTTCGGTGACATCAGGCCTTTTTTAAGGGTGGGGAAGAGGTCGCTGAGGCAGAACGGGGGAATGAGCAAATCCAAAGTGAAAACGATGCTCATTGTCTTTTTTGACATCAAAGGCATCGTCCACCATGAACTTGACCCTCCTGGACAAACCATCAACTTCAAGTTTTACGTGGAAGTCCTCAAGAAACTCAAACGAAGGATCATTTAGGTCCGATAAGACATCACAGCCGATGGAAAGTTGCACCACGACAACGCACCGCCTTTCTTGTGAACAGCTACCTAACCAAGGCCGGCATCGTCAAAGCAGCAGCCCTACAGCCCAGATGTGCCCCCCTCCCCGGACTTAGTTTGTTTCCTTGCCTGAAAATGCCGATGAAAGCCAAGCAAGCAAATACCTTCCATGACGCCTTCATTGCTTGGAAATCGCACTGGCAGTGCTGCATCTACGCAGAAGGAGCATACTTTTAAAGTTTTTAAAGAATTGTAACGATTGGTTCATTAAATTTTTTCAAATCGACTTAGTCCTATTACTTTCTGGACAAACCCTGTATGTAAACAAGCAAAATTGCCGAATTTGTAACGAGGAGGAACCTGAAAGATTCAAGAGCTGACATTTCAATGAGAAAAAACAACGCTTTGGTATGTTTTGTGGTGGAATCATCGATCCATATTTCTTTAAAAATGATGCCGCTGAGAATTTGACTGGCAATGAGCTGATAACCGACTATTTGATGCTTGAAATTGAGTTCATGATCTCGGCGACATTTGGTTTCCACAACCCACTTCCCACACATCGCATCAATTAAAGCATTTATTGAGAAACCACTGCGGTGAGCAGATAATTTCACGTTTCGGGCCGATCGATTGGTCACCAAGACCGTGTGATATCACACCGTTAGACTTTTTCCTATGGGGATAAGTAAAATACAAAGTCTATGCGGATAGTTCCGCTTCATGTGCCTCGGAGCAATACGTCAGTCGAAATGATTGAACGAATCATCGAAAATTAGCCTCAACGGATGGAATATCTAAGACATAGCCGCAGTCAACATTTGAAAGAAATAATCTTCAAAAAATAACTGAATTATAATAAACATTTAAAGTTTCTGTGTTTTTCTTTAAAAAAGTAGGAATATTTACATCTTAAAGCACATCATTAATAATTGAAGGCGGAAAGCAAATGCAAATTTAGACTTAATATGCGTTAAAAGGTGCATGTAACGAACTACGTCAAATGACTTTGGACCTCTTCACCAAATATTTTTTTGGATATAAATAACTTTTCAATAATTTAACAGCGTTTCAACATTAATAACGCTAAAACAACTAAGCAAGATAGTAAAGATAACATTTTCACTAAATTCAAATTATAAATATTTACTTAATTTGTTCAATGGCGACACATATTTTGCCAAAACATCGTTGATTATGTTGTGAAAATTAAATTCATATCAGTGTTATGTAAACATTAGTTTCGCCGCAAGGTAGAGTAATTTCACAGTCGCACACACATACAACTACACTAACACACAGCTCACACAGCACAGGTGCTCGCACGTCCCCGTCATTTACTGTCACATTGTTTACCGTTGTGGACTGGCTATTGTTCGTTTTGTGTAAAATTTTCTGAAATTTACAAAAGAATTGCTGACGTCTAGCGCAATTAGCACAACAATACCCGCTGCCGTTTGCTGTGTCTGTCCTTGCGCACTTGCCACGGCCCGGCGCCCGCTGCGACATTGTGCGCCACCCTTTGCCGGTCGCTGGGAATTCAAAGAAACTTTGCAATGCTAATAGATAGTTTTGCGGTTTTCTGTTTACCTTCGACGCCCTCGAAATTTATCAAAATGTCCTTCAACAAATAGAGATATCCACACACACACACTTTCTCGCTTTCTCTGCTGATTTACACTGGCGCCACGCTTTATCTTACCTGTGCATTTGCTGCTACACATTTCTCTTGCTACTTCCACACTTTGTGCACATAAATTATTTCTGAATTGTTTTCCAACAATTTCCACAGTTTGCCCTCCACCCTCCAGCCCCAGCCTCAAGCGCAGCCCTCTTCAAGTGTTCGCTGGTCCTTGAGGCTGCCGATTGCCAAATTGCGAATGTGAGTACACGATAAATAAATTTGTTTACATCGAAATTGTGCGGTTATTCATGGCTCATAAAATGAAAATAGCAACTTAAAGTTGGCTGAGATAGAGAGGCGCAGAGAAATTTATTGCTGACCAAGTAAAGCTTCTAGGCCAGACAAACAAACAAAGTGCCAAATGAAGTGGCCAAGAAGCACGCGCGCACACACACGAAGCTCACCTGGCGCTCCAGCGCACATACATGTGCCTCGGTATCCACCTGGTTCCGCAAACTGTCCAAGATTGGTCGAACTGTGTGCCGTAGCCACTGACAGCGCAATTCTTCTTTGGATTTAATTCAATTCATTTCAATGGTTGGCCGCAGCTTTCACCTCGCAACCAGCTTTTGACCAGCAAACCAGCGAAGCCTTTTGGGTTTTTGCACCATCATCGAATTGTGCGGCGTAGCTCTCCAGTTATCCTTTTGAATTCCTTTCAGTTCCTTGCAATCGCAAGTGTTCGAACTTTTCATTGCACTGACGTCTACTGCACCCAACTTAACGGCAATCTTGTCCCACCTCCAGCTTTTGCATCCATTCACGTGCAGTCTGGATGAATGGCACCTGTTTGGCGGACAAGCAGTTTCCTGTTCTCTGTTTGCAGAAAACGCTGTGGTCAGGAAGACAAGGCATACAAAAGCTTGCGAGGAAATCATCAAAAAGATCCATCCATTACTGTTTCTAAAATGACCACGTAAGCAGGTTAAAGATGTGTAATATTTCAGTTCAGCAAATCGCCAGTGGACCATGCTTAAGATATTTTAGGAGAAGTAACATATTTTTAATCTTTATTTACGTAAGCTAGTTTAAGATGCCAATGCCAACAAAAATTCAATTAGCTAATTTGCATTATTTTGAAGGGAAATACATTTTTATACCCTCGCAACACATTGCACAAAGTGTTGTCCACCAAAAGGTTGTTTCTAACACCACGAAACTATACTACAACCATGCCTACTTCCCATATGACACCACTTCAATACTAAACTATAGAATATCGTAGACATATCGTTCACTTATTTTCATCAAGACATCATATATACTCTTCGAGATATATCACAGAAGTCAAACAGGGTAAAACGGCATATTTTTTTATTATTTAGGAGCTAAGGGTCCTACCAAAGCTATTTTTTTCTCTTTATAAACAGACCACTTTATTAGAGAAAGAGATAACCACTTAATTTCATTAAAATACCTAACAAGATACTTTCGGCTTCGGAGTTCTAATGTAAGACATCTATCAGCTTTTCTTTATTCTTCGTTGGAGCTTGGCCTATCTGTTTTAAAAGGAAATAATTTAGTGAAATAAGAACAATTTTCGATATCGTAGTTTTTGACGAAATGCGACAAAATTTTCAGCTGTTTTTTTATGATCTTGATGATTTTCAATTTGTTACAATTCACACTTCGTAGCTTTTCGCGAATTTTTGCCAATAACAATACTGTAACGATGCCTCCATATTCGTCAGACCTTGTGTGACTTTTTATACTCTCGCAACAATGTTGCTAAGGAGAGTATTATAGTTTTGTTCACATAACGGTTGTTTGTAAGTCCTAAAACTAAAAGAGTCAGATATAGGGTTATATATACCAAAGTGATCAGGGTGACGAGTAGAGTTGAAATCCGGATGTCTGTCTGTCCGTCCGTCCGTCTGTCCGTCTGTCCGTCCGTCCGTCCGTCCGTCCGTGCAAGCTGTAACTTGAGTAAAAATTGAGATATCATGATGAAACTTGGTACACGTATTCCTTGGCTCCATAAGAAGGTTAAGTTCGAAGATGGGCAAAATCGGCCCACTGCCACGCCCACAAAATGGCGGAAACTGAAAACCTATAAAGTTTCATAACTAAGCCATAAATAAAGATATTATAGTGAAATTTGGCACAAAGGATCTCATTAGGGAGGGGCATATTTGGACGCAATTTTTTTGGAAAAGTGGGCGTGGCCCCGCCCCCTACTAAGTTTTTTGTACATATCTCGGAAACTACTATAGCTATGTCAACCAAACTCTATGGAGTCGTTTTTTTCAGGCATTTCCATATACAGTTCAAAAATGGAAGAAATCGGATAATAGCCACGCCCACCTTCCATACAAAGGTTATGTTGAAAATCACTAAAAGTGCGTTAACCGATTAACAAAAAACGTCAGAAACACTAAATTCTACGGAAGAAATTGCAGAAGGAAGCTGCACCCAGGCTTTTTTTAAAAATTGAAAATGGGCGTGGCTTCGCCCACTTATGGACCAAAAACCATATCTCAGGAACTACTAGACCGATTTCAATGAAATTCGGTACATAATATTTTCTTAACACCCTGATGACATGTACGAAATATGGGTGAAATCGGTTTACAACCACGCCTTCTTCCAATATAACGCTATTTTGAATTCCATCTGATGCCCTTTCTGTATAATACGAGTATATACATTATGAACCAATGATGATAGCGGAATAAAACTTTACAAAAATACGGTATTTGAAAAATATGTAGATGACGTATAATGAAATCTCGATTATCACTTTATCATGCGAGAGTATAAAATGTTCGGTGACACCCGAACTTAGCTCTTCCTTACTTGTTTCTTCTTCAAATGTAAGATAGACTACATAAGAGTACTTCGTTTAACAAAATAGATGAAGATCGATGAAAAAACGAAAGGCTTTCCCAAAAATCGAGTTAGAGAAGTGTTTCGACGATTGGAAAAGCGCTGGCATAAGTGTATAGTATCGGATGAGCACTACTTTGAACATTACAAATGATTAAAAAACGAAAATTGCCGTTATTTTTTGATACCACCTCTATACCAATCAATGTGTGAGTTACCTTAATAACATTGTGTGGAAAAATTACCTCAAGCTTATTCTGTTAATGCAGGGAACAGGTGAAGCTGGACCATATCTTTATCTTATCGTAATGAAACTAGTATATTGATGTCTGGTTAACTTCGTGCCAAAAATTGCGTTTAATTTTATTATCATTAAGTGAACATGTTGTTTTACACATTATGTGATTTGATGCCTAAAATTTATGAAATCGCTTTATATGTTCCATTATCCCTCATATACCCGAAAGCCTTCAAGAAGGGATAGTTGAGTTTGTAATGAGTATTCTCTTATCTGTGAGTTTCTTTTATAGCAATTTTCGTATAACATAACATATAGTAACGGGATTTACAATAGGGACGCTACAAAAGTAGACCGATAGGGACAAAAAACAACGTCATATTTTTCCTCGCTCTTTTGACATTTCTCTTCAGTCAGGTTTGCCAGCTATTTCATCACGGAAAGATATACGATCTAACATCGAGTCGAAATTATTAAATTTACTAACGACATTCGGAGTCAGTGGTCTCAACTTTAAGAGCGCTACGTCCTATTTATGGTCGTCATAATCGTTCTGTCAGATCAACAATTGAGCGTCTAGTGGAAAAATTTGAATCCACAGGCACAGTACAACATTTTTCCGTGCCAGTCTGACAAAGAACTGTCCGCAGCGTCGAGAATATTGCTGCCGCTAGCGCATCAATTAAGGAAAACCCAAATTAGCCTCTTACACGTCGTTCTCAAGCCTTGGACATCTCTGTAACGCCGTTGTGGCGAATTTTGCGAAAAAACCTCAGCCTACATCCCTACAAGATTAAACTAACGCAGGAACTGAAGCCGCTTGACCACCAGAACCGTCGTATGTTCATAAATGATCTGGATTTTCATCGAAAAATCATCTTCAGCGTTAAGGCTCATTTTTAGCTGAATGGCTTTGTCAATAAGCAAAATATGCGTTATGGGTCAGGCGGCAATCCACTCGTAATCCATGAGTCAACACTGCAACCCGAAAAAATGTCGGTTGGGTGTGCTCTTCCATAATGATCAAGATCGGCATGTTACTGTGAATGGCCCGAACGTGATGATATGGACTTGGAAAATATGCGAATGCCGCAATCGGTTTTTTAAAGCCCAAGTTTGGTGAACGTGTTGTCCCACGAAATGGCCCAGACAATTGACCGCCTCGGTCATGCGGCTTGACGCCGTTACACTATTTCGTGTGGGGCGATGTCAAGTCTATGGTCTATGCCAGCAAGCCAGCGACGATTGATGAACTTCGTACGAATATCGAAAGAGAAATTGCAGCAGTATCGGCCAATTTATGCTTGAAAACCGTAGAAAATTGGGTTCAGCGTCTGCACTTTTGCAAGCGTGCTCGTGATGGCCGCCAAAAGAAATCTAGTTTAATATATAATGACATCGAATGTAGTTTCACAGGAATAAATAATTTCATTGATATCCCAAACCGTTTTTGTTTTATTTAAAAACAAATTGTAGCGCTTTTATTGGCGTGATTAAAAAAGCTGATTTGAACATGCCGATTTTATTTTTACCTCGAAAGAAATGCGTATGTAAAAATTTCTATCTTAAATTCAAGAAAATTGTAACAAATAGTTAGCTTTTTAATATTTTTTATATATTTATCTATGTATATATCTGTTTATGTGTGTGAGTGTAAATAAGCGCATAGTAAATGCTTTCAGCGGACCGTTAAATGGAACCGCAAAGCAAGGCTTACGTGTTTTCGCCTGCTAATTACAAATATGTGTTTATGTAAACGTTTTTGCCACATTAACCACACTCACACACACGCACACACACTGTGCACTTGTGGGTCACATACGCATGCGCCGCAATTTTGTAATTGCATTGCGGTAATTCATTCACCAAAAGTTTAGGGCGATTTTAATCAGCGACAAGTTAAATTGTAGGGTTTTCAACGCTGGCGGCTTTTTGTTTTCGCGTTTTAATGCCTTCAGCCGCATTCAAATTCACATTTAAAGTCATTAACATTTTTCATTGTCTCTGGCGCGGCGCTATTGTCCACATACGTGTGAGTGTGTGTGTAGTTACATCTGCATATTCGCAGCAATTTTATCAGTTGCACCAACGACGACACATCAAACCACCGAAAGCCACTCTTTTGGCAGAATATATATATATGTGTGTGTGTCTCATGTGGTATTGTCAATGTGGCAACATGACGAATTTGCAAATTAAAAAAGTGGCAAAACGCCGCCAAAAGTGCGCAGCCGCGCGAGACAATATTTGAGAGAGTTCGCACCTGGCGGCCGCCGCGCCGCCTTAATGCCCCCAGCAGGTACAAACACGGGCGGGAACGTGTGTTCATTTATAAACGGTGGGAAATTTAGTGTGAACACAATACAAATACCGTAAAGTACATGCTGCGCGAAGGTACGATCATTTTCGGCCACAAGCCTAAAAGTAAAAAAATGCTGAAAAATTAAGCAAACAAATTGTTATTGTCACATTTGTAGTTGCTGCCGTGCAATTTATGCTTTTCGAGGTAAATTTCACTCAACATTCCCATACAGGAACACACATGCACATTAACTTACATATGTCGGTGCCGGCGTCGGTGAATTATGACTTTTTGCGTAAAAATAAAATTTATTTGTCGTTTTAGATCGGAGATAGCATCGAAAGGTCGCTACGCTATGCTGAAGACTTTTTTGCTGTGAGCTTTCAAGTCAACTTAAAAGTTAACATATCTCCCAGCTGTTTCTTAATTTGCAACTTAATGAATTTCTACCTCTTTTTTTAGCGAGCGAGTTACTGTTAAGCGACAAAGTTATGTTTCCTAGTTTATTCCCCCAACACCAATTATATTAGGTTAAATTAGGTTAGAATGTCGATCCTGAAAACCAATACGGATCTAACAAGAGCATCAGAGAACGGCGATCCTTGGGAGTCTGAAACTCCTAAATATTTATTTTAAGATTTTTCGGAACTAAGATAAACTACTATATCGATTGTTTTGAAATTTTCAGGGGACATTTATACATGATTCGAGAACACCCAGTGACATTTTTAAAAATAAAAATTTAATATTTTTTGAGTTATATGAGATCCCTAAGGGTGCTGAAAAAGATCCTCCACAGCCGCAGTGTTTCGGGCCTTCCGCGCGAATGAAAAAAAGCTGAAATTTAAAATAAATCTTGGTCGTTTTTGGCCTGTCAAATAGATGTATGTATGTACTTGTAGAAGTATATACAGATCAGGTGAATTTCATAACGATTCCTAGTTTGCTGCACCAACTTTAATCTGAGTTCCTTTTTATTTTTTGATATTGATCTTTTCAAAAGCGCTTCTTATTAATTGTAATACCCAAATATTTTGCACATATGTTTGTTGGTAACAACTGACAATATAAAACCACTTGAGGGCAATTTTTGTGATTGAAAGACTTTTCAGTGTTGTTGCCAATGTTCCATTTGGAGAGCCATGGTTCTGGATCATTAAGTTGCATCTACAGTTTTCTGGGAGCAGTAGTACGGTTACCACTTGAGGCTGGCAGTACAGTATCATCAGTATAGGTTGCAGTCATTGCGGAGTCAGAGTTGACCACTGGAAGGTCTGCTGTATAAAGAATGTAGAGCACAGAGACGAGTAGTTGCATACTACCTTGAGGCGCGCCACCAAGAATAGATCTCAAATTCGACACAACATCACGACATCTAACGTAGAACGTCCTATTTAGTAAGTAAGACTTAGCAGCAAATAATAAGGCATTGATAGTTTTCTTTTAATTTGAATAGTAGGTCTAGATGCCAGACTTAGTCAAATGCTTGGCGGACATCAGAGCAGTATTTATTATTTTCCATAGCATCAGTTATATAATAGGGTAGAATATTACATTGTTCAAGTTTGCCATGAATATTTCTTAAACCAAACTGATGATTCGAAATAAACTGTTTGTCTTCCAATACTGGCAAAAGCCTTCGCAATTCATTCGAGATAGTTACCAGTAGCCTAATTGGTCGATAAGAATAATTAACTAAAATAACCTCAGCACATTTCCATTGCGATGGAAAATGCCAAAGTCTGAGTATTCCGTTAAAAAGCTTGGCAATCATGATGATTACTTTTCGGGTAGCCTTTAAGTGCAAACGCCTTAATTCTGTCACCACTTGTCACTTTGAGTTCTACAGCATATATTTTTACAATCTAAAATTCCATTTGACAAGCAACATCCAAAAAATTGCTGACTGCCGCATTGCTCGTTAGGAGTAAACGTGTTTTGGAGGTTTGTGGCTAACAATTCGGCTTCGAATTCGGACAGCGCTAGAACCCAAGAGGACAACGAATACAATTATATTACGTTTCCTTTGATGCGGCTAAATTCATACAAGCTCTGGGTAAGCCACCTTTCCAGGTTGTATAAGATAACAAACGCTGATGAATCGTTCCACTTATGGGTGAAAGCTCCGAACATTTTTAGCCGCCCTTTCCAAGTCGGTCTCCGATTCCCTGGAAAGTTATTCCACTAAGAGGGTCGAAACTCATAAAAAGTCCTTTTCAAGACCAAGTCTTATTAAATTAAATCTTGCCGTACTAGAACCAGATTTTGGCATCTCCGTCTAAGTTATGTTAACTGATAGATGCACTCTCACTTTCAGTTGTATTCCTGTTTTCCTCTTTCACTGTAATTGTTTATATCAAAACGGACCTATTTAGTTCAGATAACCTCACTTTAATGCAGCGGGTTTAAAAAATGATCCTAGCAGCAGCTATATACGTACATAAGCACAAGTAGAAGTAAGCTCGAGCACTTACGCACCTCCCCATACGCATTAGTACTCGTGTGCTACGAGTATAAACTTCAGCTCCCTGGCAATAGTCGACATCATAAATCTCCTTGCGGTTGCGTGTGCCAGTGAGCCAGCAATCGAGCCAAGACCGTTCAGACCGGCGATGCCAGTCAACAACTAGCAAGACACTACATAACTGCAAGCCAAAGCCGCAAAAGAGCTCGTATTTTTGGCAAATGTCCCAATGCATAACGAACGTTACGCACACAACTATTAAAAATTTATGCTGCTGAGCCATCGTTGTGGTGCATTCAAGCATTCGGAACGGGAGCGGTTACTCGATTGAAGTGCTGGCCAAAGGCGTTCGTTGTGCGAAGCGACCGAGCTTGCGTGCGAAGTCTAGGGGCTGCGGAAGCTCGGTGAGGCAATATTCGAAAACCGCACGCGTTGCACGAAATTCCAAAAATTAAGAGCGGAAAAAATGTCCCAGCGACTTTGGTGTAAACTCACTGAATGCGAGCACTCAATGCCACGTGCGTGCCCGCCGGATGGGATACATATGTACGTATGACTACGCTAAGGATGTGCTTTCCTAACTGTTCTATAGTTCTTTGAGATGGTGCCGCTGAGTTTCGGGAATCGAGCAAAGTGTCTGAAGAAAGGTAGGTATCCGAAAAATTGTCACCATACGAGTATATTGTAGTTTAACTTTTAGTTTTGCTTCGGGACTTTCACAAGCACTCAACGGGATTGTCGAATATTTCGCAACGCGTTCATCTCTGCGGCAAAGTTTTAGCTACTCGAGTGCGTAGATGTCATGTGTGCACTAAAGTGACCGCAAAAACAAAATAATTGACGGCATTTTTGTGGCCATTTCAAGCGGTAATTTAATGGAACCAACAAAATGCACTTAAATACACGCGTCTTTCGTATGTCAAGTATTTACTGTTATTAGCATAACACTAATGCTCTCGAAATTTCACTAGAAGAGGAGTGCAATTTAAGCCAGACATTTGGTTATTAAAATTTCATGTCGCTTGGTTGAGTTTTCATTCTTCTTGATTGGAATATTGTTCAGCATAGCGGTCACGTACTTTAAACTTAGTGACGCACTACGAAATTTGCAAAAAAGTCTGTCACCTTTTATTTGCAAGGGGGTTAGTTTTAGTTTTTAGTTAAAATATGATAAAGTAGGTTTGTTAAAGAGATGTATAAAGTTTGATTTAAGACATGTATGTATGTACGATATAGTCAAGTTGGGTTAGGTTGTTTTCTTGAATAAATTAGTGGACGGGTTCATTGCAGATATGTGCTTCACCAGTCGAGGTGAGTGGATCAGTTGTCATATTATTTAGAAGTCTATTTTTACAAAATTTTTTTATCATTACAAAGGAATTCGATAGTTCGTTAAATAAATTCTATAAAATGTATTTAAAGAAAGAGTGGGCAAAAAAGTTTTTTTAATACAAAAAAAAAATTACGGCAACAATCAAAACTCGTAGGAAGAACTTTGTTAGCGTGGCCTAAATTCAGATTAGCTTAGAAGCCTTGAGTAAATACGCTTTATTGACTTTAGGCCATAGCGGAGCGCAAAAGATGCATACAATTACTAGCTTTTAGTAAGGTTCGTATGGTCGCAATGATAAGTATCTTAACTGGACACTATTTCATTAGCACTCACGCGGCGAGGCTAAAGATTTTGGAGTACGAAACTTGTCAAAGTTGCATAGAGGAAGATGAGGTGGAAACATATAGACACCTTACCCTTTACTGTCCTACTTTCGCCAGACTAAGGTTGAAACATCTTGATTGTCACACTTTCTAGGAACGTGGCGAAATGGATAGAGTAGATATTAGCCAGCTCAATAAATTTGTGGCGGGCTCTAGGTGCTTTCTAGATCCTTAACTAAGAGTTCTAGGCATCACAACAGAAAAGCATCTCTAGTAGTTAAATTGGAATTATTCGGGGCCTCACGAATATCAGCCTATTTACTTAAGGGGGTATTGTTTTCTAGGATTTAGAAAAAATCGACTTTTTTTTGCATATCTTGAAAGTTTAGAATTTCAAAAATATGACCCTGGAAGGATTTTTCAAAATTCGACTTATTTTCGGAGATACAGCCGATTTTGTGACGTGGCGTCCGTGTTCACTAGAATTGTCTCCTAAACTTTAAACGCGTTTTTCTGAAAACTGACTTTTTCGGAACGATACCCACGATTTCTATGGTTCTACTGGACCGCTTTATTTGAAATTTTTTTAGAGTCTTCTATATAGACTTGTCTATGGTTGAAACTAGCCCCATGCCCAAGTTTTTATTTTCATTACTTTTAAAAAATTCGAAATAGTCAGAAAAAGTGACCCAAAAAAACTTTTTTTTCAGGCAGTCGCCATTTTGTGAAAAAAAGTTTTCCCACTTTTTCGCAGTTCCGGCCATTGCGACATTATTCTAGATTAATAATCTTTTTTTTTTTGGTTTCAGATAACTAGGAGGATTGAAATCATAACCATAATACCCCCTTAACCTAACCTAACCTATCCTTCTCCAGGATTGTGCTCTGGGTTTGGGACTCGCCACTTAAAAAACCCAATATAAAAATTCAAAAAAGGTTCAGATGAGAGATCCCCCTTTGGTAAACCGGAGCATTCTCTTATAGAACCCCCTGAGATGATTTAGTGACTGATGCCCAGAGCAGAGAGAATATCAGTGAAAGCATAAGCCCAGGAGATTGACATAGTTTAACGAAATGAAGACAGCGGGAATGGAAGACCTCCACTCCGTTGAAAAGACCAGGTGGAGAAGGACAGGCTACACTTGGAAGCTTCAATTGACGCCAAGCTGCGAAAAGGAAGAACGTCTGTCGCGATTTTTTTCTTAAAGCCCGCCTTAAAACAAGTAAATTTGTCCACTTCTTCTTAAGCATACTGCAGGTCAATGCTCTCCTCTATTAAAAATAATGATAACCACAATATGTATTAATTATGGTAATCGTTCACTGGAAGTACTCGTTGAATTAAGTAACCGCACTTTCGTGCAACAGCAGTTTATTCAGAAAAAAGAAATATTTGCTATGCTCCGTAGCTCCCTCTTTTCTCCTTCAAAGTGCTGAAATTATTTCTGTTGCACCCAAAAGCCAATTACATAATAATCAACACAATTCTCAATAGAAGCATATAAACACACGTACATGCTTATGTGAGATTTGATTTGTTGAGGATGAACTGTTGGTGTTCGATTCTGTCACAATATGTGACCAACGTAGTTAAGTAATTTCGTGTCATTGTGTGCGTGCGAGTGCTATAGAAGAAATGTCAGCAACGTGCAACAAAGTGCTGTGTGTCTTGTGGCATGCAACCGATAACAATTGTGTGCGGTTAAGAACAGCAAAATGTTTCCATACTTGCACACACACACACATACACAATTCGGTATACGCACATGCATACTTGCGGTGAGATTTCAGGAATCACTCGCTCGTAGAGATTGGAGTTAATTATAACACCTTAACACATTTTCGAATCAATCAATTTTCGAAGTGACCTCGAGTGTTGCACAAATGGCTTATTTAAATTTTCGCTTAAACTCTTCCTGTTCAGCACGAATGTATATTAAATACACACACATACATGTGTGCATGTGTTTGTTTTTGTTGCTGTGGCATCGGTCCACCTCGCAATTGCGGTTTAAATAAAATGAGAATTTCAGTAATTGCATTTGCATTAAACGAAATAACGCATTCTCACGCATACATGTGCGTTGGCGTTGGTGTGTGTGTGTGTGAGCTGCCTCGTTCTGACATTTTTGTTTGTGGTCGCAGCGGCTTTGGTGACGCAGCAAACTGTTGCCAGCAATTCAATTGCAAATTTCGGCAATTTTTACCGCAAGCATTTGCAGAAGCGCAAGCAATTTCAAAACATAGTATTTAACCCTTCGGTGAACGTAGTGGCATAAGACCAACCAATTTTTAAAAAATTTTAGTTTGCATAGATTTTGAAATTGTTTCATTTATATGGAGAGAAAGTTAATAAAAACCAAGCATGTAATTTTAAAAAGTCCTTTTTAGGTCAATATATGTACATAAAAGTACCCGGAAATTGTAAATAAAACGCAAAATAATTAATAATTCATCAATATTTATTTTGCCGCCTTCAAAGTAATCCCCGCCAGAAGTAAAACACTTAAGTCAACGATATTTTCAGACCTCGAAACTTTTTTCATAAGCACTTTTAGGGATGGCTTTCAGCTCCTTCAGCGAATTTTGTTTTATCTCTTATCGACTGAAAACGGGTTCCTCGGAGGGGCAACTTCAGTTTGAGAACAAGAAAAAATTTCACGAAGCCAAATCTGGTGAATAGTGGTTGATCGATGGTATTCATACCATTTTTGGCACTAAATACTGTCAGAATGATGGCTCGATGCAATGGTACATTAGCATAGAGTAAAGTCCATGAATTGTTCTTTCACGATTCCAGACGTTTTCGACAAAAGTTCTCACGCGAACGCCCCAATACGGCCAAATTGAACTCTTTATTGTCCGTCTGTCCCTCAGTTGAAGAGGTCGAAGGTCGTCCGGAACGAGGCACGTCTTTAACGATCTCTCGACCGTCTTTGAAGGCATTGTACCACTCATAGTACGAGTATTGTGTTTTTGATAAAACTATCATCACTTTAAGCCTTTTCCAACATTAGCAACGATTTCGCACACGAAATTTGGTTAGAGATACAAAATTTGAGACAAATTCATTGCTCGAAATTTTTTTTGAAATATCTTTAAAAACTTCCGGAACTTTTATATCACAATGATGCCTTGCCTAATCAAACTTAATTAAAAAGTAATGTATTCTAAATATCATTTCTGTGTCTAAGAGGGTTAAATACACAGATGGTATGTGAGTAGATCATTTTTAAAAACCCCGCTATTTCATAACCACAAAAAATTTGCCTAAAATTAAATTCACAAATTAATTAGAGCTTCAAATTGATTGTAGTAAAATATTTCAATATTTGCCACTACGCCGGAGCAGCATTTGGTCCCATTTCGATTAAATTTGTGAATAATTTTTCTCTTTCGGTATGTTTGGCGAATTCTTTACTATCGATTATTTATATTTCTTGGTGTTTGCTGTGACCGCTTAAGATAGTCTGGCCGAGAGCACAATCGAGCACCGTCGTTTCTTCTCTTGCCAGTTATGACATATTCGAAACATCAAGTGAATCTTACTACTACATTTGGACTTTACAACTGGCACCCGGTGAGTTTCAACGCTGACTTTGTTGCTTGTATTACCCCTTGCCCTCGTTTACCAATAGATATCTTCGCCGTGATCTCATTTAAGGGGGTATTCTGGTCTAGGAGCATGAATTTCAGGTAATTTTTAAAGTGTCGTAAAAAAAGGCAATTAATATTTTTACTATCCATTTTTTGATTAGTTATTTGTTAATTTTAGAAGAGTACAGAAACAAATTAAAAACTAAAAAAAGTAAAAAATTTCAAAAATTATGAGCTGACGATGTTATCTGAAACCAAGAAAAAAAAAAGATTATTAATCTAGAACAATGTCGCAAAGGCCGGAACTACAGAAAAGTGGTAAATTTTTTTTTTTCACAAAATGGCAACTGCCTGAAAAAAAAAGTTTTATTGGATCACTTTTTCTGACTATTTCGAATTTTTTAAAAATAATAAAAATAAAAATTTGGGAATGGGACTAGTTCCAACCATAGACAAGCCTATAAAGAAGACTCTATAAAAATTTCAAGTAAATCGGTCTAGTAGAACTTGAGAAATCAGGGGCATCGTTCCGAAAAAGTCAGTTTTGAGAAAAACGCGTTTAAAGTTTCGCGTAAAGTCTTTTGTTCGATTAGTTCCGGCCGAACCAGTTTGGATGCCGGTCAGAAAAATGCCTATATCTCCGAAAATAATTTGAATTTTGAAAAATCCTCTTGTACACATATTCTTGAATGGTTAGACTTTGAAAATATAAAAAAAAATTTCGATTTTTTTAAATTTCTAGATCAGAATACCCCCTTAAAATGTGAAACAAACGAAGTCATCAACGAAACATATACATGGACATTACATATGTCAAAAATTCAAAGGATTGCATATCTGAGTTTCGGAGATGTTTTCTTTTGGCGGCTCAGCTGTTTGTTTAACTCGGTATCATCTTAAAAACCCATAACAGCCAACATTTTTGAACTGATATGAAGCTGACAAACAGTTAGTTCGAATTATTTTGGGTCCATTCCAAGGGTCGGATCATGAAACGGCTGTTGTATCTGGTTAATTGCATGATATTCAGGTCAAAAGGCAAAGAGATAAGTTCTGTAGTGTCTCTCTGACTGTGGATGTCAATAGTTTCATAACAAGTTCGATAAAATTCCATTATTTTGCAGATTAATTGCATGAAAGTTAACTCAACTTGTTTACAGAATCAAGAAACCCATTTCTTATTGAGTTCGACCTCTCTAATTTTACTACTATTCGCTTTTTTTTGGGATTAAAACGCACTGAGGATACAACTTTTACCTTTTATGTTCACTAATTTTTTGCAAAACTCCTTATTAATTTTCATATTTGTATTCAACCAATTATTCCGATGGAAATTATATCATTTTCATCCAACCTCCTAGTTTCGATGATCTTCCAGGTGGCCCATACTGCTGGCAACCAAATTACTGCTCTAAGTTCATTCTCACGCTGTCGCGCCGCAGGCCCACTAACGCGAGACTGTATCTATGTATGCATGTGGTGCGTGTATTCAACACTATTGCAAAGCAATTCACAAATGTGATGCACAAATGACTGTATGTGTGTTCAAATGTGCTCTTTGCGCTTCTCATCATTCGAACACACAGCCACACGCATGTGGTAGTAGTGGTAGTTCTTCACCTCTGTACAGATCGTAATTAATTGTGGCTATAAAAAATCCACAAAATGATGAGTGGCCAAAAACAGAAGCGTTGCGTGGAGTTCATAAACAGCCAACAATTGTTATAGGCGTAACGGCATAAAGTTGTTAATAGGCTAGCATTAGCCGGCAGCTCGCGGACTAAATGTACACACAGTACTACATGAAAGCATACCAATTGCAGTCATACAGTTATGCCTAAAAGTGATCGGAAGTTGTGCTTCTACTACTTGCATACTAGATATTCTAATAAGCTACTGAAGAACTGACCATAAATGCCGAGAGCTTCTTATATTCATGATCTTAGTGCTTACCGAGAAGTGAGAACATTCAAGCACTGCAATGAAAATCAGTAATGGGAATGACTGGAGATATGTGGATAATGTGGTCCATCTCTGTGAATGATCATCGATGAGAAACTGATGAGAACCTTGAGTATCTGATTCCGCTCAATTCCAGTGTTTTTGTTGTTATTCTGCCAGAAGTAAACTGGAGCAATGCTGCGGTTTTTACAGGCCTTGATCGTATAAAACTCTGTATGCCTTACGGCTACATAGACTCGACTGTCGTTCAATACCTTCGATCACTGTGCATGGGTAAACATGCTTCGGGCGCTTGCTGCAACCGATGCATTACATTTTCCAACTAATTTAATGGTATAATTTTGCTTTCGAACCTGCCACACGCATGCCGCAACTAGTGAAAATAGCTTAATTGTTTTGCCTTCGCCGGCGCCCCACTCTGCCCAACTCAACAGGGAGATGCGCTCTGATATACGAATGGATACGAGTACAAGCGCTCAACACGTTGCTTGCGAGCAGGTCCACTCTTCTTCGGTGTTCACACACAGGTTGAAGTCATCTTTCAACAACTTAAAAATAAATGAAAACAACAATTAAAGCTCAATAGATCAATGGGATAAAATACCTTAATCGCCCAGATGCAATGGTCATATACAAAGTCATTGCTACAGATGCACATTAGGGCGGAGCGGTGCAACACTTAAGAGAAATGAGTAGCAAGCTTTGAGCCGATGGCTTTGTGTAAGCATATGGGTCGAGAATGCTAGCCTTTGCGATTAGGTGTATGGTCTACTTGTATATACTTAGAACTGAATATATCATATCATAATATAATAAGTTTTCGAATACACAAAAAGCAATAATTTTCAGTAAAAGTAAAGATGCAAAGTTAAATTGTAGCATAAATTGTGAGAGATTATGATCACGTTATTCCGATATTTGAACATAGCATTTGGCGAATCCGGAATTTCGTCGGTAGTTATCTTCTCTCTGCCGGTGTAGGGACCCTAAGTCTCCGAACCTTTTCAAAGGATGAACAATAAAAATCTACCTTAGAATTCTGAACCACCGTGAGACATACATATATTAAAGAAATTAAAATTAATAACAATGCCAACAACAATTAATTGGTCTACCTCACACCCAGTTTCAGCCGATCAATAGCATTATCGCTGCAAAGCAACAAAGAAACTCAACAATAGGCACACAATCGATAACACGCTTTCAACTTGATTATCATGCCACATATCCGTAAGGGCCAGCACATTCCGCCACACATGTGTGAACGCATGCGCAGGCGCTCCCATATCTAAAAAAAAAACATCATTCTCAGCGCTCACCCATTGGAGCCGCTGTTATGCTCCACACCGATCGCTACAAGACGCTTTAACGCCCAAGTAGAGTGGCCACACACATGCAACACAACTCATTTGCGGCCTCTACGCCCCCCTACTTTTGTACCGCACTTCAATTCCTCCTTTTTCCATTTTCTCATATTGCGCTATGTGCATGCGCCCATTGTTTACGAGTGTGTGTGTGTGTGTGTAATGTCGTTCGATCTTTCACCAACTTCGTTTTCCATCATCACTCATCTTTTCTACGGGATTGCCGTGATTAGTTTTATGGCGGCCGTTGACGGGCATTCGCTGAGCTGTTGAGAGTTCAATTAGAATTCTTCTTTGCCTTTGCCCTGCTTTTTTAAGCTGCAACTAAAGCTGCTGACACCTTCGGCAATCTTAATGGAGTTGTAAAGCTGCGCTCTGTCGGCTGTCGGCCTCTTTGGCCCGCACAAGCGCCCAATCTTGATTTAACTCTGGTCACACAGGCTTTCAGGAGTACAAATGTACACATGCCCAGCAGTATACATGTAGGTATATGTATATACGCTCGCAGGTCACTATTAATTGCTGGTCGGGAAATTTGATTAATTTTCTATTTCAATCTCTAAATCAGCATCTGCATCAATATTAATTTCAAGCCTTCCTCTATGGTACCGACCTGCCAACGTCACTGTGTCGGTGTGTGCGGGTGTGTGTGGGTGTAAGTTAGGCCTATACTTATTAGTAAGCACTTAAGTATGCATGGGTGTGTGTCCTACCTTGCGTTTAATTGAAATTCTGCTCCATTTCTAGGCAATTCATCAAAGACGCCGTCGGTGTACTGTCCAAGGTGGATATATCTGCCCACATTCATACACATATCATTGATTGCTTTTCACCGGGTTGTCCATCATACCGTTGTTGTCCACAACATACGCAACATATTTAATCATACTCCCATTTCTGGTTGCATTCCCTTGGCTTATGAAATCGCTTTGTAATTAGCTTCAAGATTTTGGGTTACCGATGAATTCATACTCAAGGCTTTGCGGTTATATAGACTTTGACATCCCTTTTTGCGAGTTCGTATGCCACTTATAAAAGGTAAATGGTAAGGGCCTTAACCAAGGCAAAATAAAGAAGTATTGAGACCTAGATTCCACATTAGTCGCAGGAAATCAGGAAGCATGCGGTTTTATTTCCAGAAAAGGATGTCTTATTTGCACTATCGCTAAGCCAAACTGTAAGTATTCGAAGGAAAGCGAGATCCTAAAAAAAGTTTTGGAACAATAAGAAATGGCGAGTGGCTGATAAGGGGGAACGATAAGCGGACCAGCTTATAAAAAGTGAAAATGTCATACGATTCATCAAAGCGCAGCAACTAAGATAGCTCGGACGTATAACGATAACAAGAGAGCGCAGGAGAAAATCGTAGAGGCCACAGCATTCACCACTAAAACAATGTTAAGACCGCGATCAAGATTGATATACGAAATCAGGAAAGACATAAAAAAGTCGGGCATACAAAATAATAAAGAGACCGCATATGACTGTGATTTTAGGAGAGCACATGTGCAACGGGTTCCACTTTCTAACCTAAGATCTTGGACATCAAGCACGAAAATCTGCGTGGGAAATACAAAGCTGGTGTTGTCAATTTGGCCGCCGTATCGTTACAGAATGGTTACCCAACTATTACTTCAGCACCGCACAGTGTTGCCAAAGGTTTCAAGAATCTGTTGGCTATTGCTGCTGCCACCGAAGTAGATTTCAAGGAAGCTGCTACCATCAAGGAGTTCATCAAGAATCCAAGCAAGTTTGTTGCTGCTGTTACCTCTGCTCCAGCTGCTTGTGCTGGCGATGCTCCCGTAAAGAATGAAGAAACCGAAAAGCAGGAGTCGGAGTCGAAGTCCGAGGAAGACGACGATATGGATTTTGGTCTCTACGACTAAACAGGTCAACACCAAAGTTACAAGGAGCTGAAGCGCAAATTGTGATGATGATTTGGGTAGTTTTTCGTCGCTACAACAACAAAAGCAAATGTGTTGTCAAATATGGTAGAGACATTGGAAAATCAAATGTTTAGTTCAAAGAAGCTATGTCTTTTTCTAGCAAGCATGCAGCCGTGGACTAAGTAGACCTAACAAAGTGATACCGTTTATAAGATGACCAACCAAAGCAAACTTCCTGGCTTCTTTTATATAACTACATATAAAACTCTTACTTATTTTACTTAGTGTTGCTAGTTTCTATCAATCACTGTTAGTTCTGCGAAATATTTATAAAGAAAAAGCACACGGTTTTGGAGAAGCTATTGGAGACAAAAGCGACTTCGATAAATTAAAAGTAATAAGTAAGAACTTGCAATTAGAAATTCTTTTTTGAGAATCTTTGTGAAACTGAACCCAGCCCGGTCAAGGATGCAGCTTGGCTCTCATGACCTCTAATACATTGCTAAGCCTTTAGACGATGGGAAAATACACATTTTGTTTGAATTAAAAATTAGATAATGGATTTACGTATGTATATAAGGCTTTAGGCTGACGAACATGCAAAGGCAAGAGCACATAACTCATTTATAGCTGAAAACCCGAAGCCTTTGAACTTTTAAGTGGTCTGGGAAGAAGTAAACACGCTTGGAGGCGAATAACGCACACAAATGACCTTTGTCAACAAGAAGTTTATGGGAACAAACCAAGGCAATATGTCCACATAGCACCAATGCATATTCTCGGCCAGTCGCCTTGCGTGGAGTCACACTCAGGCGTTATCCAAACGACAATAGAAAACTGAAGAAAATAAGAAACAAATCTGTGAATTACAAACGTTTAACACCACTCAATTTCAAACTAATTTTACAAGTTTTGTTATTGTTGTTGCTTTTACTTCGTACCATAGTGCCACCAAAACATGAGTCGCTGGGCGTATCAAGGTGGCTACAATCTCCATAAAGCACACACATACTCACACACATGCATTTATGTATGCAAACGGTCAGAGAGACAGACAGACGGGCAGACGGACAGTTTGTAGTCAATTAAATATAAACTAAAGCAGGCAAACATAAAGATCGGTGAAGCGAGCTGCGTGGAACGGTCAACAATCATCAACTTATGGCACACAACTTGCGGCAGATGGTCTTGATGTATGTACTGTATGTATGTATGAATTGTTTGTGGTAGTCGTTGTCGGAAATTCGGCTACTCAAGTGGTTGGCCAGAGTCTCGCTGGTTTATGTTGCTCGACTTTATTAACAGTGCCATTGGTGACAACTGAGCTGCTTGGTGGTCAAAAGTTGTCAAAATGGTAACTGTTTGCAAGAAGTAAACAAAAACACACACATACACATGTGTGTATGTGCACATAAATTACATTAGTCAAACAATGATAACAAAGCGGCAACAACTGTTCGTCAACATTCAAAACATGGGAAAAGTTTCGAAACCTGTAAGCATTCGTTTGCTGTGGGAAAAGTGAAGGCGCATAAGTGCACACACACATACACACACACGGTACATTGTTGTTGTAGAGACGCATGGAGTTTGGTAGTTACTCGGGGTCTTTCGCCATAACCAAATTTCAAAAGTAAAAGTTGTGCAATGGCTGCTTCATTTATTTGTGGTATAATTTCCTTAAGGAATGGAGTGCAATTGAAATGCATTTCCTTTCCAACGGTTCCAAAGCAGAGTATACATGAGAAGTCCAAAACTTAAGAAATCTCTCTTCCTCTTCTTCTTTACTAGCGAAGACACCTCTTACGCGGTTATACAAAAAACATCACGCCAAACGTTTCTTCTTTTTCCAATGTGGTCCTTCCAACGGAGTGGAGGTCTTCCACTTCCTCTGCTTCCCCCGACGGGTACTGCGTCGCCTCTACACCATATAGCAGGATGGAAATAATGACTGAGTTATTGAGTTTGGTCTTTGTTCGTCGAGAGAGGACTTTACTACTGAATTGCCTACTCAGTCCGTAGTAGAACCTGTAGGCAAGATATACATATTCTGCTTTGGATTTCGAGACAGACGTTGTTGTTGGTGTTGATGCTGGTTCGAAGATAAGCGAAATTATTTACAACTTCGAAGCTATGACTGTCAAAAGTGACGTGAGAGCCAAATCGCGAGTGCGACGACTGTTTGTTTGATGACAGGAGATATTTTGTCTTGCTCTCGTTCACTACCAGACGTATTTGCTTCGCTTCCTTATCCATCCGAGCAAACGCCAATTAACTTTCCGAGAGCTTCAGTAGCCAACTCACTCATGGCTCACGATCTCATAGTAGAGATTATCTCTGACCTGGAAGCATTTCTCCAACTTCTCCTTTTAGCAAGTACTAGCACTTGCATGGAGGGCAAACTAGACGCCCAGCTTCAAAGTCTTTAGATGTTTTCTTATACATTCACTTCGGCCACAAAAATCACCTGCGTCAATAGGTTTTGATTTCCCACTATCCATAGCTGCATAGTTTTGCTATCAGCGAACAAATGCATTCAACTGGATTCGTTCGTTCAATTATTCATACAAATGTTTAAACATTTATACAAACCGTTGCTTGCGTATATGGTATGTACATACATACATATATCTGAGTGTTTCAGGGCTTGGCTAAGACTGTAACGAAATATGGCTCTTTAACTTTCCCACGCATTATTTACGCAGTTGTGTTTGTTGCTATTACCTCCATAGCATAAGTACTTCTTTAGTCAGTCTAGCCGGGAATTTTTGTCTGTGTGAAAATTCCCTTATTGTTAGTTACTTAATTGTCATACAATATTTGCCAAGTTGTCGCATTTTTATCGGTTCAACTATGTTGACTTTATGAGTGGTGCGTATAAAGTATGTACATATATGTATGAAGGACGGTGTCTTATTGGCACATTACCAGTTGTTTTAGCTGGTTTTTCGCCTTTATGCCGCTAATATTCGACAGAAACTGGTAATACCTTTAAGTAAGGCATTAGGGTTATACCGAATACTGAAAAAAAATTAATTCTACTATTAACCTCTTTAATAGAGCTTCACAAAACTATCTTTTAGATAGTATTTACAACGGTACATATAATTGTATGTAGATAATATTATTTGCATGCATGCAGATTTCTTCTAGTTTGGCTGTTAACAAGCAACTTGTAGACCACCATCTTTAAAATCAAAAGCTTTGAAAATTCTTTATGCTATTTCCTTTCAAACTTAAACGTCCCAATTGCCTCACCCCAATACAAAATATGAATTTTGATAAGAAGTATATGTTGCACGCAAACATATGTACATATATATTCCATATATTCACACAAACCTGCACACAAACATTTCGTGAGAATTAACGAAATGTAATTATAAACGAACTTATGCCCATTCTTACATACATATGTATGTACCTCTATCTACATATTATGAATAACAAAAAAGTTGTACAAACATAATGCGACTACGCTTGGCTATTTTGGGCGAGGGCATGAGGTGTGAAGGTTGAGTCCATTACAAATTTAGCCGTAATACTCCAGAGGCGAACACAATATATATTATAAACTGGTGTTAGCCAACCCACGTCGGTTGAAAAAGTCGACCCATTCTTCTCTACAAAGCCACGAGTATTTCGAATAGCGGCAAAAAAATTTAAATAAATTCGTCATCGCCTGTTTTCCACTACTTGGAATGCAAATTACTCATTATTTGCATTTTAGTTACAAAATTAGATTCACTAGTGCATATAGCAGACACTGTTGTAGCACAATAACAGAGATGAACTATATTTTTCGGAGCTTCGGAGCCATGATATGAAGCTGAACTAATATTTCCGCCATACTAAGATTTGTTTGTACTTAAAAGTCTCTGAAAAGTATGCTGAATTTCTCATTGTACAACAATAATATTTTTTTGACAGTTTTCATCAGTTTTTTAACCGAAAATAATTTGAATCCCATGAAATTGCAAATTAGCCACAACTTTTCCTGCTGTCGTATGTACTCGTATAACTTTTCTGTTAAATTTTTGAAGTGGTAAACAATTGTTCTACGCACTCTCAAGCCAAAGCTCAGATTATATCTTGGTTCATAGACGCGACCTTTTCTTACATTCGTGTACAGATTTATCGCGTCTTATAGTGAATGCGCCCTCATGTCCTAATCTCCCAGTAGCAGGCAGAGTGAAATTGTCCGTTTCCATAATCGAACTATTCTCCATGTCATTACAATTGTACACTAAGAGCTTAGCAACTAAATTGAGAATAACTGTATAAATTGACGGAAAGTAGGTATTCTGAATCATCAAAAGAGCTTGTCGTTTGTGGTTTTTTGAAACCAACTAAACTATGTTGTTTTGAAGTGAAATCGCTGAGTTTTTAAATTGAATTCATTTCGAGTTCTTGAGAGTTGATACATAGTTCCAATATATAAGAAAATAGTTCTAATGGAAGACAAAATATCTCCTGTCATCAAAGAAAAAGTGTTCGCACCCCCGACTTGGCTCCCACATCGCTGTTGACAGTCGTAACTTTGAAGTCATAGGTAATTTCGTCTATCTTGGAACCAGTATTAACAGCAACAACAATGTAACTCGAAATCCAACGCAGAATAACTCTTGCCAACAGGGGCTACTTCGGACTGAGTGTTCAATTGAGAAGTAAAGTCTTCTCTCGACGAACAAAGACCAAACTATATATGTAAGTCCCTCATTATTCTCGTCATGGTGCAGACGCATGGACGATGATTCTGCGGAAGATTTATGGTTCTTTGCACGTTGGCCACGGCGAATATCGCATTCGATGGAATGATGAGCTGTATGAAATATGCGACGGCATTGGCATAGTTCAGAGAATTAAGAGACAGGGGCTACGCTGACAAGATCATCTCATCTGAATGGATGAAAACGCTCCAGCAGTGAAAATATTCGACGCAATACCCACCGGGGGAAGCAGAGGAAGAGAAAGACCTCAACTTCGTTGGAGAGATCAGGTGGAGAGGGACCTGCCTGCACTTGGTATCTCGAATTGTCGCAAAATTGCGAAAAGAAGAAGCGACTGACGCGCTGTTAAAAACTCGGTTATAACCGCGTAAGCGCTGTCTACGGAAATAAAAAAGAAGAAGTTCTAATGCAAGATTTTCGAGAAATCTACTCCGCAGAGAGTGGTAATATCTCCACGACCATGAAATTTAAACAAAAGCTCACTGATAACAAACCCTATAACTGAACTTTTATATTTTTAGTCCCTGCGTATGTGACAGTTATTTACCTTAAACACGCTTCGAAGCCTGACACTCATATTTACATAGTAGTCAATTTGCACTGCCTTTACACAGTGTGGATGTGTGTGTAAATGAATGGGTGAATTGAGGCATCGAAGAATGAATGCTGCAGATGTTGAACAAAACCAATCAAATCGCAAATAAAAATGGGACATTTTCAAGTGAAAGTGGATTTTTTCAATCGGTTGTGGCAGAAATATTGCAATTGCATTGCCTGCGAGGGTGTGTGTGTTCAACCGACTGGCCTTGGGTGCCCATAGAACCTTTCTAGTCTGTTGTAACATAAACGCACACCCGCACACCCGCACAACCTCCCATTACAAGCATCGCTGGGATTTCAATAAACTCATGTAAGTCTATGGTTTCGCTTCTCCATTTCAGCCAGAAACACTGAAGCGGGCATTTGAGCGCAAACAAAAGTTTTTCGCATTTTATTACTTTTTCCTTAGCGAAGTCAAGAAGCACCAGGAAGCGGCACCAAAGGGGTATTGTGTGTGCATATGGTTACAACAAGGATATCTGAATATATGTACTTACCTTTCCAATGCCGGCATGCATGCGACTCCACCCCACCTCTTCCAAGGTGCGCAGCTTTGGTCCAATATACTTGTATGTGACAGGCGTCTGGTGTGTACTTAGTGCTGGCGCTGCTGCCTGACATACCATGCTCCATGCCATGGCAGGTACTGTTTGAAGCATCCAATTGATGCAGTGCACCGAACTGTGGCGTTCTTCATATGCTCAGCTGGTTAAATGATTTCCTCGAATGCAGCCACCGGCAACCCTGCTGGTTTGCTACTCGTTTAAAGGAAATGGAATGGGTTTTACTTTCAATCACGCGCATGAATTGCTTTCCAATTTCATTCGATACACAATTGTTTTTATTTCAGAAATTTGCTGGCGTTTAGTATGACAATGTGAGATTGCTTTTGCCGTTATTCCATTGTTTTATCTTATTTTGTCAATTTTCTAAGTCAACACCTTGCAATTTCAGAGAACGTGGCTGTGATTGTAGCTACTGTACTGAGGTAAAATCCAAGCCTCTTTATTGTTTCCGTTCACATCTTAAATAATTTAAATGGAATATGGCTCGGTTTATAGTTTACAGTTTACGTTCCGATGGCCACTTTTTGGCTAGTATACATTTTGTTTTTTCTTTGCTTTTTGTGAGTGATTGACCATCTGAGTTCCATTCCATTTACATAGTGCTTTGCTCTCACTTTATAGCTAGCGTTGTACAGTAATGAGATCGGCCGAACTGTGACGAATCTCTCAAGAGATAGAGAGTGACATACATAAGTAATATGCATACTTAACTTTTCAGAAAAGTTTGCCATTTCATCATGGAAAGACATACGATCCAACAATAAGAAATTTTTAAAATTTAAATTTGGAGTCAGTGGTCTCAACTTTAAGAACGCTACGCCCAATTTATGGTCGTCATAATCGTCCTGTCAGATCAACAATTGAGCGTCTAGTGGAAAAATTTGAGTCAAATTTTGCAAAAGATCTTGATCTACATCTTGCCAAGATCAAATTGACGCGGGAACTGAGGTTCGGTTTTATACGCTATAGATTGCTGGGGTAATACCCTGAGCATAAAAAGGTTATTTAAATTAAATGAATATGATTCAGGAAGTCATCCGATGAACTAACCTTAAAAAAGACGGTTGGTGCTGAATAATTTTTGCTTAAAGAAAGGTGCGTTACATAGTCTAATTTTATATATTAACTTTACTTCAGGAACGAATTACTTCCAACTATACTTTGAAACCCTCGGTTTTTATTTCAAACAATATTTTTCCGCATCACATAACTTAAAGTCATCTTCAAGAATTTAAATAGGTTCAATATCCGCTAACCAGCCATTTTTAATACCGCAAATGCAGGGTTGCATTCGAAATTTATGAAGCCTATCTGATGTTTCATTAAGTCAGCCTGTTCTACTGGCTTTAATGATTAGTTATACCTATTAGAATTCTCATAATGAAATCACTCACATACATAGCTTGCACAATTTCGGTGACTTGGCAGTCTTTAAACCCCCGCCCAACAGTGCTTTGGTGGCCGCTTGTTAATTTATACATTTAAGCCAATTTATACAGCTTTAACACGTACATATAATTTTCCATTGTGACTATCGCATTTGCCATATAATAAATTATCAACCAATTCAGCATTTCATAATGAAAGTTGCAACACGAACAATAACAACATAAACCCAATAAATTTAAGCTCGTAAATCTGAAAGCTGTGTGGCTACAAAGTGTTGATAAAATATGATATGGACAACATTCGAAAAGCAATTTCAATACCCACTTGCAGCATGTGTGTGTATTGTAATGTACCGCATAATGTTGCCACAATTCGAAATTCCTCTTTGCCCTGCGGTTTGGACACTTTAGTCGGTATTTCAGTTGACTACTGCGGGCTTTGTGTTTAAGTGCATTATATACAGACCCATACATACATATGTATGTATGTACATTGTCGAGTTGACCACACATGCACGCATTTCGAGCATGTATGTATGTAGATGTGAGAGTGGCTGCTTTGTGAGATTCTTGACGGAACTATAGAGGAGCATCGAAAGGATTTGCAGTTTGAGTTGACCTAGAGGTCTGTAGAAATAGTTTCCATCAGGCGCAACCTCTTGAACGCCTTAGTTGACAAGAGAATAAGTGCGTAGAGCTTTCAATAAACGTGATATGGACTTAAAAAGCAGGGATTTAGTCATTGTAAAGTCGAAGGAACACCAAAGCAAAGGCGGAGCATATTTTTTATACTGGAGTCTATCCGACCAATTTTTCCGAAGATGGACAATATCAATATTGAAACAGCAGAAGGAACGATTTATTATCTCAAGGAACCATTTGCTATTACATATTGCCTTAAGGAAGCGAAAATAAATATTTGAGATTAGTTGGAGCTGAGCAACGACTTCCAAATGTAAACGATTTATGAGAAGTTATTAATAAAATTTGGTAGTCCACCATAAAAAAGTGACGAAAAAGACTGGTAGAAAGCACGGAATGCAGTAGTGAGGCCGATGAAAATCAAGGATACAATACAAAGCTTGGAAATAAATAAAATAAACAATCAAAAAAATAGAAGAGTGCATGTGTATGTGTGTTCCTGTGTACCTTTCATAATATTTGTGCAATTATGTCTTTATCTGTTCGCTTTCGTTGGCAGCTAAGCAGTGCTGGTGGCGCTAGCAAAAACATAAATTTTCAGATACAAATCTATAAAGACTCCTGCGTCAGCAGTCAGAAGCATAGCTCCTCTTTTCAAGTCACTTCTTTGTGGTTGGTTTTGGTTAGTGTGTTCCCCATGCTCTCATGTGTGTACATGTTTGTGTGGGTGTATGCGTGTGTGTAATTGTAATCACGTATCTCCGCAATCGAACATGCACACTTACTTTTGTTCGCACTGCTGCGCCGAGTTCTCCTCCTGAATTAAATGCAATTGCAGCATTTTATTCCTCACTCTCTAATTTTCCATCTTCTTTTGACTTAATAACTTTGCTTCATCATAAATTCACCTGCCGTACGCCACCAGTATCCCTCTCATTCAATATTTTATTTTATTACACACGCTCTGCTTATTGTTGTTGCTAGAGTGGATGTTTGCGCATTATTTACCATTCTCAATTTTTCACTCGACACATCCATTTTAGAAGCCAAAAACAAAACACCACAAAAGCAATAGACTCATTTACAATTTAATATTACTTTGTGGTTTCATGGCCCCAATTTTCCAAAGAATTTCTCTGCTCAAAGTGGAAAATTGTGGTTGCCTTTTGAATTGGAAATTGATTTCGGTTAAATATATTTTAATATATTTTAACTTTCTCAAAAGTATTATCCGTTTCAAAAAGTAAGTCGACTGTGTGTGCTTGTGGGCACGTTCTGGGCAATTTTTATGATTTTTCTACTGAATCGAAGCAAGCCAAAGACATGAATCCATACTCAGTGGCTGGTGTCGTCCATTCAATTATTTTTATTTTTACAATTTTTTGTTTTTGTAATTTCCAATATTTTAATATTATCACCTGATTTATTAAGGTGAATTAAGAGTTATGAATTATAAACATGGTCACGTATTTCCTACAAAGATCGCCTATATTTTTGAGTGCTTCCAATGAAAGGAGGAAATAAGATTTTTAATGTGCCTTTTTGAAAACAAATTTAGTCAATTTTTATATTAATATAAATAATACTACTACATACATATGTATGTACATATATTGTTGTATTGACTATTTTCAATTCGCCAAACCTTTTGTTTTCTACATACCGTCTACATATTCTCTATTTTGAAATTAACTGTTTAACTTTGTTTCTCTAGTTTTTGCATGAGCGGAGAGCCAAAATAGTGAGTGCAGTGAGTAAAGAAGCTACGAATCGAAGACGATGAGCACAAAGCACTTTTCCTAGTTTGGTTAAGTTGGATGAAGTTGCAAAGAAATTAGGGAAATAAACAGCTAACCGATTATATAATTAGTGAATTTTGTTCATATTAGTCGAAGAAGAAAATGACATTCCAGAAATTATATTTAAGCATCGTATATTCGTAGGTGGAGGATACATCATGAAAAAATGATTTTAATTGAAAGTATTTAAGCACTATCTTCAATTGGTGACTTTGACTCTTGCATAAGAGTGACTCCTGTTTCACTTTTTTCAAAAAACAAAAAAAGAAACTCAACTCTTTGTTGATATTTGATCCTCACTATCTCAAAAAGCATTTATTCATATTTACTTCAAGCCTCTGTTCATCAGCCATGGGCTTCTGAAAAGAGGTCAATAAATTCCAGATCAATTTGTTTCATCTTTATTTAATTTTATGCAATGGCGTATGGAAATATATTTTTGTCGTTCTAGAAAAGCGTCATTATCCCTACTCTAACATCCAACGTTTTTCCAATCGTTTTCGCATCACCTTATGCCTCAAACCGAATTTTCTTTACTTCGAGGCCTCATCATTCATAGGCTCCTAAATACTGATCAATAGATATGTTATTACTTATAGTAGGTAATGGAAAAAGTCTTTTCGTATTTTGTCAATAGATTTCGTGACAGTCGTACATCTCTAGTGCTACCAATCGCATTGTGTCATATCATATAGTGTTGAAAGGTGAGATTTTAAGCTTCATTTAAAACAAAAAATTCGGGGAAGTTGAAAAAAATTACAAAACAAATGACAATAATTTTTGTATAAAATAGGGAAGAATGCCACGCAAGCCATCAATGAAATTTGTAATCTTTACGAAGACGATGCTGTATCAGTTCGTGTAGCACAACAATGGTTCGCTCGCTTCCGTTCTGGAAATTTCGAAACTTCGATTTACACTCCTACAAGTGGTACGAAGCCTTCAAAGACAGTCGAGAGAACGTTGAAGACATACTACCTCGTTCTGGACGACCTTTGACTCCTTAACTGATGAAAATATTAAAAAAGTGAAAGATATGGTGCTTGAAAATTGTCAGGCAAGCGTTAGAGGCATGGCAAGAGAGGTTGATATCTCTCGCGAGTTCGTTCGAATGATTTTGGTGGATATTTTAGCTATGAAACGCGTTTTTGCTCGACTCGTCCCGATAAAACTGATTTTTTTTTTCAAAACGAGTACGATTGTAACTGAATTTAAAACCAAAAACGCAATAAAATTGCCGCTTCATGGAACCCGTTTTCAGTCTATCGAAGAGATAAAACAATATTCGCTGAAGGAGTTGAAGGCCATCTCAAAAAATGCTTATGAAAAGTGTTTCGAGATCTGGTAAAATCATTGTCATGTGAAGGCGACAAAATAAATATTGTTGAATAATTAAATATTCAGCGTTTTATTAAAAATTTCGGTGTACTTTTTTGTCACAAAAATACATTAAGTAGTTCTGGAAGAGAGTCGGCAAAGATAAACTAAGAAACGAAAATTGTACTTGGATACTTTTTCATTTGCTAGTACTTTTCTATGTCGAAATTACAAACCAATACAAAGCAAAATATTATAAGAAATCGATTATAAATACTTCTCTCCCCTCTTTTCCATCTTTCTCTCTCTTTTGGTACAAATCATAACGCCGTGAGTCCAGTGACCGCTGCCCACAGCATTCCCATAAAAGAAAGTGCGAAAGTGATGTGCAGTATGAGAAGTTATATTTACGTATTTATGAATATTTCCAAATATTTCAACTATTAACTCTTATGCAAAAAAACAAAACGCTCAGCGATACTAACACCCACGCAAGCTGCTCCCACTGCGTCAAAGTTCGAGAACTTCCGGTGTGGCAAACTAAATCAAACTCTATCAAACAGAATTAAGCTGAATTGGAAAAAAGAAAGTGAAATGAAGTGCAACATAAACTAAACTGTAACGGAAAAGAGGGGAATTGGAAAACTTTTGCGCGCCAAAACTTTTCACTTCCTATTTACATGCAACACTTGTCTATCTGTAGATGTGTGTGCGCATTTATGTATCGTTTATATGTGTTTGTCGCAGCTTTGTATTTTATTGTGATTATTTTCTGAAGTGAATTCGACAAGCCTCGAAGTTTCGCAATTGAAAAGAGTTTTTACCTAACATAAAACTGTAGTAAACAATAAAGATGCTTATCCACCGCTCGGCTGTGGCTGCATCATGGTGCGACTGTGTGTGTGTGTGAGTGTTGAGCACCAGCTGTGTTAACCCTCCAACTTCTGGTCAAAGGCAGTACAGACATTTACTTTTATTTGAACAACTTACAACAGGCGGCTGCGTTTATATGCTAAATCAATGAGGTTAAATAATGGTTAGGCCTTACTTAAATTAATTCAAAGCAAGTCAATGCTTTCCAGTATTTTGATATCACTCTTAATGCCAAATTGAACGAAAAATAAATGCGATGAACTGAATTTTTTGTTCTTTTAAGGGAAGCCTTGAATGGTTTATGTACAGTTTTTATGACTTGTATAAGAAGTATCTTATTGGCATTCATAAACTCCTCTTAGTTCCTCTCATTGCTATCAGCCTTTAGAACTGTTACAAAATTTAATTAATTTAGTAAGCTAAACCCCATTCAAAGTTAAATCTACCGTCAAAGCGCGCCATTCTAAACTGAACACATACAGTGCAGTTCTACGAAATTGCATGAAAATTCGCTTAGGAAAGCCAAACATTGTCTAATTGCAATTTTGAATATTTTAGTGTTTACATATTGCCTTAAATTTGATGTTCACAAAAAGAGTTGCCACGCGGCATGAAATTCAATAAATTTTATTTTCACCTCGAATAAACCTTTGCCGAAGAAATGCGGCTTAAAAAGAGGTGGGATTTGTGACATTGCATTTATTTTTTATTGTATACAATTCCAGAGTCAATTACTATGTACATAGACAGCCAAGCAGCAATAAAGGCAGTAACCTCGTATCGCAAATCAGACAGAAGTGTCTTGGGAAGCAAGGCAGCAGTAAAAAGTGTTGTTAGAAGAAAGCAACTTCATTTCTATTTGGAGCCAGGCCACAAAGGCATCGAGGGCAATGAAATAGTGGACGAGATGGCCAAGAATGGTGTTCGGCTAACATCCGAAAACGTGACCAACATTGAGAAACCCATGCATTGTCTATACGACGATCTGGACAGAAGCGTGGTAAAGAAAATTAAAACCCGATGGAACGAGCTACCTAGATGCAAGACAGCAGTGCACCAGGGAAACAATGAGCATCTCTTGTGCATTTGTCCCACATCGGCAAGACTACGATGTAAGCATCTAAGATCCCCAGGGTATGATACACTGGTGGAGGTATCGATAGTTAGGCCGTCGAATCTGTTAAAATTCGCTTCAAGCGCAGGCATCCTAAAAAAAAAACTACTTTCCTAGGAAATGAACTCCACCTGGTATCGCAAAGGGCCAAAGCTGGTTATGCTACTAATTTAACATAACCTAACCTTTATTGTATAGAATTTACTCTATTTTATACATATAATGAATTATATTTGAAAGTTATGGACCGGCAGCCAGACCTATGCGCCACCTAATTAGAAAATGATTCATTGCGGCCTGTAGGTTTGAAGTCGGGCTTATCTAAATTCTAGATTGAATGGACTGCTTCAATTCTGTCGGATTTCTGGGTTTTGTTTTCTACAAGTACACCTCTTATTTGACATAAACTCATAAAACAGTCTAGTGCGGTGAGGTGAGGTGATCTCGGAGCCTGCGGTAAGTGGAGCGTCTTGATATTAATTTCTTCTCAAATTTTCGTTGGAGCTCCGTAATAACCGATCTGGCTATGTCTGCATGTTTATAAAGCTGGCTTCACGACTTCCCAAAAAAAAAGTAGGAGGGCTTGGTCTACACTTTGGTGGTAACAAATGATTAATAAATATGTTTAGACCACCAGTTTATGGTATGATTAATAAAAAAAATGGCGGTTCCACTTTTGATTGGACAAAACCAAACTAAGTCCCCAAAAAGTAAAGGGAGTTCTTTTTAATAAAGATCAAAATTTTATATATTACTCCTCCCAAACAAGAAAGAGGATGAACCTTATCATGATTTAAATAATTAAATTATGTTATGGCAACCCTGCTCTCCCTGTTTGACCGTTTATGATAGCTTTTAAACTAATAAATTAAGATGGAGCGCAGCGGGGTATTGTGGAAGCGCCGTTGCTGCAACTCCACTAGCAGTTGTCACCAGTTCTGTTTCCAACTTCATGCACTCGCCAACGAGTCGGTGTTCGGTTGGAAGTGCGTTTTAGTTCCCGTTGTTGGAGAGGGCGTCGCGTGCGCTCGCATGCAAATTTTAATTTAACATGTAGCAAAATGAATAACGGTATGCCACAACGATTGTTTATTATGTGTTGCAAAAGCAAATAATCTGGTCTGCGGGTATGACGTGGCCAGGCACGCCCAGTCACATGTGTCGCCGCAGAACAGGCCATTAGATGTGAATATGTGACCGCAGGACAGCATTTGCCATTGTCTGCTGCTTCATATGTTCCAATACGACGGGAGCACCACAGAGATGGCACCCGACCCGTCGGTTGTTGTCGTTTTATTTGTGCAAAATGCAATTAGTTTGAAATTTTGATTGCATGCTGCATAAAGAGAGCACACAGCTCGCCCGAGTGAGCGGACAACTTTGCTCGCACGTAGCGGACGGACAGCAAGCACCAAGTTGTGCGACTAATTAGCGGTTTAACCATTGAAATCCTGTAAAGTGCATAAGTAATCAATGTTCGCCGCGCCATTTTGTTGTACTCGTTAAAAAGTTTCCAGTTTTATGGAGCAGGTAAGCGCGTGCAAAAGACACGCTGGCGCTGGATGTCCTCAGCTGCCACCGCAATTGTCACTACCGTTATTGCTGCTTAGTTTTGTTGGCTAAGTATTTAAGTTGAAGTTGAGCACATTGGACTCGCATGGCGTTTGCATTTGTCGAGTTCACTTCACACCTTGCACTGCATGCAATCTCCGTGGCTGCCGGAGGGGCAATGCATGCATTTGATTAGCAGTGAAGCAGCAACAGCAAATTGCGAATTTCACCACTGTCATGTAATTACTAACGGTAATACCAAAGCTGTTATTGCTGCTAATTGCTTTAACCGGTTGTCTCTCAACTATGCCACAACAAAAGTTTCAGTAGCGTTAGATGTATGTATGTATTTGAAGGATAATTCAAATTATCTGGCGATGATGGCGTTGCACAGGAATCGTTTTTGTCGGATAGTGAAAGTTAAGACCTACCTGACTAGCCATTTTCCTCACCAAATTAGAATTAATGTAGGTTCTCTTCCATATTTTGTAAGCCAGAAGACTCGTTTAGGGCTGAAAACGTAGTGTCCGTTCGAATTACTTGTCCTACAATATTGCGACAAATGATATCACTCTACCGCTGGATCTCTCTGTAGTCTTCTAAGGCCCTCAGCAGGTTATTCAACCCATTCAAGGGATTACCAAAACCATTCAGCTGGTTGAACTTATAGCATTCTTCTTCTTTACTGGCGTAGACACCACTTGAACGGTTACAGCAGAGTTAACAACAGCGCGCCAGTCGTTTCTTCTTTTTACTATATGGCGCCAATTGGAGGTTCCAAGCGAAACCAGGCCCTTCTTCTCCTGAACTTTATAATGGAGTGAAGATCGTCCTCTTCCTCTGCTTCATGAGGCGGATACTGCGTCAAATCCTTTCAGAGCTGGAGTGTTTTCGTCCATTCGGACGTAGCTAGCCGTCGTTTAATTCGCTGAACTATATCAATGTTGTCGTATATCTCATACAGCTCATCGTTCTATCGCATGCGATTCGCCGTGGCTAATGCGTAAAGCACTATAAATCTTCCGCAGAGCCTTTCTCTCGAAAACTCGAAACGTCGACTCATCAGATGTTGTCATCGTCCATGCCTCTACACCATATAGCAAGAAAGGAATAATGAGTGACTTATAGAGTTTAGTTTTTTTCGTCGAGAGAGGACTTTCCTTTCCAATTGCCTACTCAGTCCGAAGTAGCACTTGTTGGTGTCGAGGCTGACGACAAGATAAACGAAATTATCTACGACTTCGAAGTTATGACTGTCAACAGTGACGTGGGAACCAAGTCACGAGTGCGATGACGGTTTGTTTGATGACATGAACTCACATAAGGGCTGGGAATGAACTAATCAATGTGAACACATTGACATTCCGTTTTGTACGGAATCCAGAGGAAATGCAAATTCTATAAGATAGTTACACGCTGAAACCCACTGACAGATGGTGGTTACTACTTATCCGGGTTTCGGAAGAGTGCCAACCAATGCTACTGTTGATGTTATAGCGGCAGAATTCTGCCGAATTAGAAGTCATTGGCCGGATAAAAATTCGGGTCCGTTCCAATTACGCAGACCCGACTATCGTTAGAACGGCCAACCAATTTTACTCTAAGAGTTCGGTATGCTCAGTAATAGGATACCCAAACCAGATTTTAAAAAGCCGTATGAGTTCAGTAAGCAGTAAGGAATGCCATGAGACGAAGAGAATTCCGAGTGATTTAGGAAATGCCCACTAAAAGTCACGCTGGCGAGATAAAGAAATAAATTTTACCGCCAGCATTCGGCGCTGATTTAACGGCACTATTACAAAACAACAAGATAGACACAAAAAGATGCCACACATGGAGGGGACGCCGGTATATTGTTGCATCAACGTTTTTATGTTTTCCACTGCAACACTTTTCGTTTAATTAATAAACGCTTTATCTTCCAATACAACATGCAGTTGCCGTCATGCCGAGGTCCGCAGAGACCAGAGCGCGCCGAGATCTCAATCACGGCATAAGCAAGTAGAAGAGAACCCAAAGCATAAAAACAATGCAACAACTAAATGTTTTACCAATAAAATGAGATGTCAACCTTTTTAATGCGCCGCGGTCAGTGGCAACGCGCAGTCGCCAAAGTGGGCATTAAAGAGGTCCACGGAAAGCTAATAAAATGAAGTCAACCTACAAAAGCAAAGCGTAAGTATGAGTGTTTATGACACACGCACACACGCACACACACTTCCACATATGCACAGTGAACTGGAGTTCCAAAGCGGCCAGAAGGTCGCTGCACCGGCCACATGCAAGTGACACTCACACACAACAACAAGAATTGCCTGCCGCAGATACGGCTAACAGCCACAGGCAGCTACCCAAAACCCGCGTCGCCACAATCCCCACTGTCCCATGCTATGTGGGCTTGTACCCATGTGTATGTATGTATGTATTTCCTGCCGTTTATGGCCCACTCAGTGACAACTAAATTAGTCTTAACAGTTCCGTTGGCGCACCAGAGAATTCCGAGCCATAAATGTGCGTGTGTGTGTTATGCCGCTACTAAATGTAGTTAACAGTTGTTGTTGTAAGTATGTCATGTGTATTAAGTATTATATCTATATTTCCATAAACTTATAAGCTTGCGTGAGTGTGTGTGTGGCACCATAAATGGCGAGCTTAAAAGTGTTGGTCGCAACGTGTCTTCTGGCCAGTATAAAATCTATTATTCTTGTCGCAACACATGTTGTTGTTGTTCTCTGCCCTCCTTTCCCCGGCTGCAAAGTATTATGTGCTAACCCTCACACCAGAACACCTTCGACCCGTGATCGTGGTTAACACCGCCTGTCCGAAATGACAAAACTACACGGCGGTGAGGCGGACGCGGTCCTCGGCTATGGACCATATTTGGCACCTGGGTGGGCGCGCATTGAAATTCTTTTCTTCTCTTATATTTCTCTATTTCTAAATTAATGAAAAAATGACGAATAAAGCGACACACACGCACACACACACATGCATTAATATGTATTTAATGCCTAAACTATGCTCGTGCGATAAGCGGTTTAGATGACGCTAACTAAAACAAACAATGTACCCCCCACATGGCGGTTTAGTGCGAGGGCCGTTGATCTTGCTGATCGGTGTGGGTATGTGTGTGTGTATGTTTATTTAGTAGCTGAGCTTTTCTCTGCTTTTGCTTTGTCTAAAAAGCGCCGCAAAATTAATGATGAAATGAAACCTTAGTATTCCCTTTACAGTCTACAACAACAAATACTTATGGGTGTACACCGACAGTTAGGTATCAATTTGATCAGGTTAAGTGTGAAATTAATGGTTGACGCGCTTAAGTTTTCGAATTTCTAAGCAAAATCATGCGACTATTATTAGAATCGGATTGCTCAATCGCTTTAAAATAAGACACTGGGGATCGCAGAACGACCAGTGTGGATTCTTATGAAATGGTAATAATGCGTGGGTGTAAGTAATAATGCATACCGCCTCTAGCCCATTTTTCATAAGAATGACTACAGGGAACAATTCTTAAAGTAAAGTGAATCAAGTCGATTACATTATTAGACGGTATAGAATTATACATACTCGCATGGTTGTGACTGACTTCTTAGCCACACAGGTAAGGGGAGACAAGACCCATCTCATTCGGCAGATTTGGCTCCCTGTGACTTTTTCCTGTCTCCAAAACTGAAAAACCCGCTTCGGTGAACTCATAAGACCCTTGAGTCCATGGGCCCAATCACTCTAATTGAAATATGAAGATCAAACTTCATCATCAGCTCCAAAATCCGGTGCTGGTCTGCCTTGCTGCAATTAATTTTTCAATTATTTCTGTTCCTTGCTTGAGTTCATCAGGATCGTAGTTCCAGCGCTTCAGCATCCTGATCCATCAATCAAGTTGTGTTCTGTGTTATTGCTGCATCTGCTCAGGAGAGTTTGCTTACGACAATAGTTTTCGTAGACTGTGTAACTTAGTTTTTGTAGTAGCGGTTACCCGTCTCAGCAACAAACGAGGTTTTAAACACGGTGAATCCCTATCGTGTGACTCCTTCAATCTATTTCTGGAGAAGATACTGCAAGCTAAATAGTGAAAGTACAATATTCTATTAGAGGGTACAGCTACTGGAGTACGCCGATGATATTGGTATCATCTGCGAGTTCTGCTTTCTCCAAAGTGGATAAAGAAGCGAAGCAAATGGGTTCGGTAGTGAACGAGGGCAAGACGAAATAACTCCTGTCATCAAAGAAACAGTCGTCTCACTGGCGACTTGGCCCATCATGTCTCTGTCTTAGACAATTCTATCTCGGAACCAGCATTAACACCAACAACAACGACAAAATCCAACACACAACTCTTGCCAACAGTTGGTACTCGGACGGAGTAAGCCATTGGGAAGTAAAGTCCTCTCGACGACGAACGAAGGCCAAACTCTTTAAGTTACTTATTATTCCCGTCCTGCTATATGATGCAGAAGCATGGATTATGACAAAATCTGATGAGTCGGCTTACGAGTTTTCGAAAGTAAGATCTGGTCACGGCAAATGCCGCATTCAATGGAACTGTATAGAGCTGTACGAGATATAGAACGGCATTGGCGTAGTTCAGCGAATCCAGAGACAGCATCTACGTTGGCTAGGTTATGTTGTCCGAATGGAAAAAACACTCCAGCTTTGAGAATATTATACACAGTACCCGGCGGGGGAAGCAGAAGAAGAGGAAGACTTCCACTTCGTTGGAAAGACCAGGTGGTGAAGGACCTATCTCAGCTTGAAATCCCCAATCGGCGGCAAACAGCGAAAGGAAAGAACGACTGGCGCGCTACAATTAGCTATAATCACGTACGCGGTGTCTACGCCAATAAAGAGGAAGCGGTTTGAGCGCCCTGTTTATATGAACCTGTTCGAGTTGTTTTCGATCTTGAGCTATGACATCGAAAAGTCGGTAGAATGCATGATGAGGCTTATTGGATGAACAATTTCAGTGGCATTTAAGCAAAAATTATATTAAACTCAGGGTATTTATCTATGGCGCTAATTTTCTTGTTTCAAAATAAATGTGCAACACTTCCGGTGGCGCAAACTTGTCACATATGCATACATATTCATACAAATAACCATGTATTTGTAGGAGAGGAAGTTGTCACAACATAATACCACTTGAAAGGCGCTGGAAATCACACAAATTAATTGATCAAAATGAAACAACAAAAGTGTGTGCCACACCGCAAGCTTCTACAAACATATTTAGCCCGAAGCTTAATAAGGTACATGCATACATAAATAGATCCCCATAACAACGGTACCTGAAAATTAATAGCCATCGATTAATCACCTCAATAAAGTTGTTAGATTAATACGCACACACACACACTCACACATACATACAACAGTTCGGAGCATTGAAGCCACAAATTATCCAAATAAATATGCGCGTTGGGATCATTTACGCGGTGACAAACCATAAACACCAACAACACAGCAGAAATAGAAAAATAATGTGCTTTGGAAACATACACAGCTGACTCCGTGGTGCATATTAATACCGAATGAGGCGGGTGGTGGAGAGCGCACAGACACTTTTATGGATTACCAAGCAGATTGAACGAAACACCTTTGCCACTCGAAACAACCGCAACGACAGTGGCGCGGTCAGGAGGCGCTGAGAGAGCGCACAGCCATAAAGTCTCAGTTGCACAGCAGCAAAAATTTACATTTCTATAGATTTTGAAATAAATCCACACACACATAGACGTATGCAAGATGAAGTGACGCAGGCGAAGGCGAAGGCAAACAAACAATTGGCGGGTCGTGTTGTGGCAAGCTGATGGACAGGCGCATCGACAGATGGATTTGACAGTGCAGCTTAAAGAATTTATAGCATCTTCGCTCGAGTTGTCGCCGAAAGCGCGCAAAGCACCCACCAGCACACACTCAACTGCCGCATACAGTCACCGCCAGCCACCAGCCGGCGCGTGTGTGCTCTTGGCGCAGTGATTGCCGTAGGGCTCCTCCTGCTGACGACTGACGGCTGAATGCTGGCGCTGATCGTAAATTTTGCGCGTTGATGAGCCGACAGAGCATTTAAGCAATGAGGCGTGCAGATGAGTCGCACTGAGGCGAGCACATGTGGTAATGGTCGCGCTGCGCTGGTGAGGAATGGCGGTCCACATTTAAATGGAATGTGCATGTTGCGTTACACAGCTTTGATCTGTTGCCAATCTGCAGCATCGTTGATGGGTGATTGTCGAGACAATCGCGCACCGATCGCAATAAAAAGCCATATTGGCTGAAGGACGCCTCCACAATCTAGCGTCTGAGTTTGTCCGGAAAGTAATAGGACTGAGTCGATTTAAAAAAAGTTATTGAACCAATCGTTACCATTCTTTAAAAACTTTTAGAATAGGCTCCTTCTGCATCGCTGCAGCGCTGCCAACGCGATTTCCAAGCATTGAAGGCGTCATGGAAGGCATTCTACGGAATAGCCTTCAGAGCCGAGGTGCATACTGCTTGGATCCGCACTGTCGTCTCAAAATGCTTGCCTTTCATCGGCCTTTTCATGTAAGGAAACAAAAAAGTCCGGGGGGCCACATCTGGGCTGTAGGGCGGCTGCGGAAACCTTGAGATTCCGACCTTGGTTAGGTAGCTCTTCGCAGCTGTGAGCCAGCTGCGATTTCTTCTCGGACCCCATCGACCCTTCGTTTGAGTCTCTTGAGGACTTCCACGTAAAACTTGGCGTTGACGGTCTGGTAGAGCGCTCTTTTTTGAAAGAAAAAAATACACTTCGTCTATATGTAAATTCTGCCCAGTATGTCCAAGTCCAAACTTAAATTGCTTTAAAATGGATCCAATGCTTCAGGTCTTTTCGTATTCATAAATTTGGGCCTTGGACCAGTTTCAAAGCGTCAAAGCCAAAAGTCATCATTTCTGATTAGTAGGTTAAGGTAGGTTCCATTGGAAAGACCAGGTGGAGAAAGACTTGGCTTCACTTATAATCTCTAATTGGCGCAAAGCAGCGAAAAAAAACAACGCGCGCTGTTGTAAACTCGGCTTCATCACCCACTTTTAACTAACGTTGCTGGCAAAATCGTAAGTGATCAAAGGGCGGAGAGCAGTCAATGCAACCTCAGAGAGAAACAGTTTTGTGCGAATGTTGATATGTTTTGATTGAAAATAACTTTTGCCATTGGCTGCAGCAAGACGACGCCGTAACAAAATCCGGACTTAACGGTATCAACCATCTCTGTGGTGTTGAATGATTTCCTAAGAGCAACCTTCTAAGTTAGAAGCACAAATATCTAACAGATTATTAAAAAGTTCCTATCTGTTTTCTCTCTCTCTCTCTCTCTCTCTCTCTATCTCTCAGAAATAATTGAAATTTTTCTCTTTGATATGAATTTCAAAAATAAACCACTATTCGGAACACCCAGTACAAATATAAATAAGCAAAATCCATATTTATGCATATCTGAATGTTTGATTCTTCATCGTTCTGCCGATTTTGTGGTCGCTGCGCTCGTTTGGTGGCCATTCATACGTGTCTACATATCCGTGCATTTGTATGCTGCGCTGACTTTGCTTTACTTAATGTGTCTGATGGCCATCAAAATAATTTCATTGGTGTCTTCATAAAGCACAGGATGATGCCGGCGCTGATCGCTGCCCGAGCCAATCGATCCGATGAGCACTCGCACACACACACACACACATATGCCAAAGCGCACATATTCGAAAATTGTACAAATATTTTGATGCCACTTGATTTGTTGTTGTTGTTGCGCTTTAAAAGTCACAACAGCGCAAATTAAAGCACATCAACCGTTAAAATGGGCAAATTAAAATCAGAAATTATTACAAGCATAATTAATTTATTGCCGCCAACTTGTTTCGGGGGGAATGGAAGCATGCGCTTAGACATACATGCATACAGACATAGCTGTATACACATATGTATGTACATATATAGCATATGTATGTGCTCTTGTGCGCGCTTGCAACTGCGGTGTGGGCGTTTATGACGCGTCGCGCTATTTTATTAATTCATTTATATTCCACACAATCAAATTAGCCGGTTGCTAGGCGTTTTTTGTTTTTTTGTTTTTGCTTTTGCTTAATTGCTGCTCTTAAAACATTAGTGTGCCATATAAATAAAGCGAAAATAAAATATTTGTGAAGATATCTCAGCATGACATTAGATTTCACTGATTCCATGAGCCCGATGTGTTGGATTTGGAATCCCGTAATAAAATTCGGTTATATCGGAACATTCTATTGTTAAAATTAAGACACTTATCGGCCAAGAAGCATTTACAAGTATGAATTCTATACATATATATGTACATGTCTATATAATGGTTATACTTGCTTATTACTTACTTGATTACTCAGCTCGACTTTCTCGTTAGTGCAACTGTGCAATGTGGGTCAACGCTAGAGCACACTCACAAGCACACACCTACGCGGCTGAAGGCCCCTCTTCGCATGCACGGGCCACGGGTTCATAAAAGAAGTCATAAAATTTCTGGTTCTGCAATGCAGATGTATTAATAAAATTATACGTGGCTACAAGCACACATTCCGCACTCAAACACAAGCATATTGTTTGTACATATGTATGTATGTACACAGAGTTACACCATAATGCCGTAAACACAAGGCTGCTGGAGTCGTACGGACTAAAATACCAATATTTGTATATAAACAGAAGTGCGGAAAATAAACCATTGAAGTGAAATGAAGTAAAAGTGTGGTGCTGTAATCGCCGTTGCATTATGTAAGTATGTACTCGTTCAATAGAGGGTCGCTATTAACTTTGTATTCGAATGGAATGCAGTGGTTTTTATTAGAAGATAGTGTTGTCTGTGGAAAAGTTTGGTATGCCATGGGCATTGTGTATGGGAGTAATTGAAATTATCAGGAATTTTAAAGATTGCATAAAGCTTCTACCTCGGTAGAAATAATCTAATCATATCATCTATTAAATTAAGAAGTGTTCTTTTATTTGCGAAAATGATACTCAGTACCTTCATGTTTTAGTCTTGCTGTTTTTTTTTCTAAATTTGAACGTTTTTTTAGGAAAACATGTGAACCATATTCTAGTGAGAATGCCTTTATTGGAACAAAGAGAAGTCAGAAGTCACTATTAGCAAAGAAATTCTGAAATTTTTGGAAAAAAAATTCTTTAAACTCTGCCATTGCTACGCCATTTCCGGTGATCTCTCGAAAAAAAGATACGCCCACGTTGGCAGGAAAACTCCTTATTGGAAAGTGAAAAAAAACGTTTTTAATTAACTTAACTTTGGGACGAATGAAAAGAAAAAAATGGAATCTTGTAAAAAAATTAAAATTTCAGTGAAAATTTCGCGAATCTTTTTTTTCAAATAGTTGTAACCGAAAAAACTCTTCGTATAAGTTTTAAAGAACTGTATCTCAAAGACCTAGGTAAAATTTCATGAGGATCGGTTAAATAGTTCCCGAGAAATTTTGCCAACCGACTTCAAAAACACAGTTTTGGAAAAAGTTTTTAAGACTGTATATCCGAAACTATTAATCGGATCCACTTGAAGTTTTAGGACAATATTCTAGACGTGTTGTAGAGTTTAATGAGGCAGTCAAAAAGTCGATTTTTTGAAATCCATGTAACCCATTAAAAAGTTTTGCCTCATGTTAGTTTAAAATTTCGGGAGTTGAAAATTTCGGCCCGCTTTAATTTGATGGGTTGTCGGTGGCGCTGCGATCCCACCAAAGACAAATATTATCTTGACGTCATGGATATTTGGCTTTGTAGTTAATTTGACTGGTTGGCCGGATTTCACATTTGATTCTATGCATTTCGGAATGTCGGAATTGATACATTTTTCAGCCATAGTCACAATTCGAATCAAAAACTACTTCTTTTTGTAGCGACCAAGGAATTTTTTGCTTGCAAAATCGTGTTCCGCCTTCTCTTGACTTCAATTCATATTCCCAATTCCTTTGTTTTTGAATTTATTCGGTTGCCTTTAGCGTTTTGAAATGGCTGATTGTGCGACTTCCAAAGTTTCTGCGAGATCTTCTTCTGTTAGACAACAATAAAAAACGAAGTTTCTTCTGATGTCTTCCATTTGATAGCAATATTCTAATCTTTCAATTGTGGTGGAAGGCTGTAGAAAGGACCACACTTGCTAAGAAACTCGAGAGCGTTGAGCGGGCGGCGCTCATCAGCATGTGTGGTGCACTTAGGTCTACTCCAACCATGGCACTTAACGCCATTCTGCACATATTGCCCGTGGACATCGCCGGAAGGTGTATGGCTGTGAAAATTGCCGTTAGACTTAGAAAGTCTAGGTTTCTAAAAGAACACGGATCTGAACACTCGGAAATCCTCACTAACTTTGACTTCATACCGTTTAACTTGGATCATGGAACCGAAGTCTGGAGGCTTTTTCTCTACGTACATACTATCAGCGAAGGAGTTGTGGGTGCGAAGAAGCCGTTGGAGGAAAGGGCGTTTCCTCACGGATTGGTCAAAGATAGCAATATATTTACTGCTCCGGAGTGCTACCTCTTTAGCAAGGCGTTCAGGGCTGATCAAAAAGCGCCTAACCTCGCTATCAATAGCATCGAGTCTCTTTGTGATAAGACTGGTATGGGTGCCGGGCCACAGCGGATTCGCAAGAAACTATAAAACTTATGATCTAGCAAGACAAGCAACCTAGGACCTCTATCGGTAGAATGCGATCGGATCGGTGCTTTCGTATCCTTTTGTGTTCTACTACTGATGATTCTAGCGGAAGCTCGGTCAGCGCTGGGCCAGCATTGGTAGATGCCCTGCCGCAAAATTCTTCTGGCCCAAGAACGATCTCAAGAACTGTAATGATCTCTTTGCCCTCACTAAGGTTGGCCTTTCTCTAGTTTTGGGCCTTTTAACGGAGTATTGCTCTATTGGCGTCCACGCAGTAAGGCTGAGAATCCCACCAGACGCCATCTGGAGAAGCACTATGGAAAAAGATGAGGTGGAAACAACTCAACACTTCCTTCTTGACTGTCCCGTGTTTCGGAAGTCAAGACTTAAGCACTTGGGAGCGTATACCTTCGGACTTCTCATCGACCTTACAGGAAATTAAACGCTTGTGGAAATTTGTATTGGCTACTAAGCGTTTAACTAATTTATAGTTTGAACACAGGAGTTCTTCTTTTCTACGGCCTCACAAAGCATTGAAAGAATTATAGTAAAAAGTAACAACTAAAATTTTGGTTAGAATTATCAATTGTGCTTTAAGCAACTCCTAGAAACTTTAACAGAAATCTCTGATAGCGCTTTTGCGTAGCGCTGTTGGGTAACTAACTGGTGACTTAACCGTTATGTGGCTTGCAGATAACCATTTGAATGAAATATCCAAAAATCCAAACATATTAAAATCAGTTCAACCTTCTCTCTGGTGGCGCTCTTCATCGATTTAGCTTGTCTGCAAAAGGAAGTATCATTTGAACACTGCAACCATTCTGCAGAGTTCTATGCTTTTGTATGCACATTGATTTGAAGAATATTCAAATGACGCTCCTGAATTTTGCTACCGTCAGGTGCACAATTTATATTCACCATTTGTATTCTTTCTATTATATTGCAACAAATCTAGCCAAATCGCGTCAAAAATTTCGTTTTTAAACAACAGAAGTGGCGCTGGAGCAACAAACAGCTGGCCGACCGCCGATCGCCGGTTGTCGGCTGCAAGCCGCCTTCAGCTTGAGCGTGGACGCGGCCTTGACTCTGTCGCTGGCACGGCTAACGTCAAGAATGTCGTAGGCAAAACGTGTCACCATATTTGAAAATTCATTTTATTTCAGCGTCTCTTATTATTTTCATTTCGTGTTTGGCGCTGCTGTCGGCTGCACGCACACACACACGCCACAGTTGGACCGGCAAGGCGTTCTGATTTTTCGAGTATTTAATAAACGATTTGCATATATCGGACGCGTGTTGGCTCGCCAGCTAGCGCGCTCGCTTTGTCTGCGCCGCCGTTTGTCCGTTTGTCCGTTGGCGTGTTGACGCTGGCATTGTTTGCGGCGTCGTTTAGTCGTTCGCGACGAATTTGGTAATTGCCGAGCGTACAGGTAATAAGAAATTCAAAATTAGAAAATATGACTTTTCATAAAATTTATTGGTAGCAAACTCGATTGCACCAAAAATGGCATGATTTGAATAACAATGTTTTGGCTACAACTTCTATGTAGAAACATATGCAAATGGGCGCGTACATATGTATGTATATTTGTACGAATGTACGTTTGTAGGTATACGAATTATGTGCTAAGATCCAGCAGCAGCGCAAGAAATAAAAATTATGAAAGAAAAATATTGCTCAGGTGGGTTTTATAAAACTGCCATCCACATACATACATACATACATACGCACACCAGCACACTAGTTGTGTGCTTGAACTTTTCCATTTGTTTGGCGATGTGTGCGCTTGCCTGCGTATTTGCGATTTGCGTGGGTTTGCAGTTGAGCTATTTTCGACAAAAGAATTATTTGTCATATGTGATTTGTTGCTGCGATGATATTTCTGAAATAACGGATTTCTGTGGCGCGCAGCGACTCATTCAATTTATATTTTGATTTATTTTATGTTGTTGTTTGTGCGCTCTCCAAAGCGACCAGTTGAAAGTCTAGCGATTGGCATAAATTTCAAGTGCAAAATTTTCGAATTTCTTTGCGAATTTATTGAATTTGCTGAGCGCGAAAAATAATTGAAGCGCAAAATAAAATATTATAACTATATACATATATGTATATCTCACAAATTGCAGATCTGTAATGAAATTGATAAATGTCTTTAAATATATTTTTTTTTAATATTTTTTTCTGCGAATTTCATGCCTAACAAACAACGAGTTGTTGCTCTTGAATAAATTCGCTGAAACAATTAATCAACACTTTTAAAATTGGAAATGACATCCAGCTATTTTTAAAACAAAATCGTAAGATTTTGGGTTGCGGTCACACTTGTTGCCCTATGTTTTAGTTTTTTAATTTCTTTTGATTTTAATTCGGTGTTTAAATGTCGCCAAAATTATTTCAAGCATATTTCTTTGTAAATTCAAGTGGTCTCTGCGAAATTTGCCGCAAATTAAGAACTTTTTCGTAATATTCAGTTAGTCTTTTATTTTGAATGGTGAATTTATGCTATATATTACGTGAGAAGTCCAGTTATAAGAATAGGTAACGGCCACCGTATTGAGCGGTTTCCTAGAATCGGCTTGACGTATAATGGATGTGTTAGACAGTTTATAATTTTATATTTATGTTATGGAGGTTATGGAGGTACAACAGTACAAGTAATTAGTAAAAGCCAATATTTATACTGGACTTGTAATGGCAATGATCTTTATCTTCTTAGGAGAGCCTGAATAATTGGCTCTCTGAATTTCAGTACTTGAATACTTGATCATAATTTAAAAATTAACATATTTTATAGACATAGTAAAAAATTATACGCATACGAATAATTCGGTAACCATTACTTAACGAATTTCCGAACCGAATGCCCCAATTTATTTTGCATAAAATACGAAAATAGTTTACTTCAATAAGCGAGCCAAGCTCATAGTCAGAGATATTCACTTTACTATCAATGAAATACACCTTATTGAGTTTGAAGAAAATATAAACCTAGTGGAGACGTAATCTTATAAGCATCACGAGTTAAATGCATCCTGAAATATGATAATCAGGGATAACTAGGGATATGGGACAATCATAAAATGCTTATAAAACTTTGAAACTTCTTCAGCACAATCGAAATATTGACCGAGTTAACAACAACGCGCCAGTCGTTCTTCCTTGTCACTGCTTGGCGCCAACTGGAAACTCCAAGCGAAGCAAGGTCCTTCTCAACCTGGTCTTTCCAACAGAGCTGAGATCTTCCTCTGTTTTCCCCGACGGGTACTGCGTCGAATATTTTCAGAGCTGGTTTGTTTTCGAACGACATGTCCCAGCCAGCGTATCCACCGTCTTTTAATTCGCTGAACCATGTCAATGTCGTCCCATATCACATACAGCTCATCGTTCCATCGCACCATATAGTAGGACGGAAATAATGAGTGCCTTATAGAGTTTGGTCTTTATTCGTCGAGAGAGCACTTAACTTCTCAGTTGCCTACTCAATCCGAAGTAGCATCTGTTGGCAAGAGTTATTTTGCGTTGGATTTCGAGTTACATTGTTGTTGGTGTTAATACTGGTTCCAAGATAGGCGAAATTATATACGACTTCGAAGTTATGACTGTCAACAGTGACGTGGGAGCCTAGTCGGGAGTGCGGCGACTGTCTGTTTGATGACAGGAGATATTTCGTCTTGCCCTCGTTCACCACCAGACCCATTTGCTTTGCTTCTTTATCCCTTCTGGAGAAAGCGGAACTAGCCGCGCGGTTGTTGAGACCAATGATATATTATCGGTGTACTCCAGCAGCTGTACACACTTATAAAATATTGTGACTTCTCTATTCAGATCTGCAGCTCGAATTATTTACTCCGGAAGTAAGATAAAGAAGTCACACGAAAGAGAGTCCCCTTTTCTGAAACCTCGTTTGGTATCGAACGGCTGGGAGAGGTTCTTTTCAATCCTGACGGAGCTTTTAGTGTTGCTCGACGTCAGCTTACACAGCCGTATTAGTTTTGCGAGGATACCAAATTCAGGCATCGCGGGATAAAGTCAGCTCCATTTCATGCTGTCAAATGCAGCTTTGAAATCGACAAAGAGGTGGTGAGTGTTGATTCTCTTTTCACGGATCTTTTCCGAGATTTGGTGCATGGTGAATATCTGGTCAGTTGTTGATTTTCCAGACCTAAAGTTCTACTGATAAGGTTCAATTAGTTTGTTGACGCATGGCTTTAACCTTTCTCACAATACGCTTGATAGAACCTTATGTACGATGTTGAGGAGACTTATTCCACGGTACTTTGGGGTCTCCTTGTTTGTGGATTGGGCAGAGCACACTTAAATTCTAATCGTCGGGTTTGCTTTCGTCCGACCATATTCTACAAAGAAGCTGATGCATGCTCCTTATCAGTTCTTCGAGGCTTTATAGCTCGACCGTCAACCCAACGACCCAACCGCTTTGTTGTTCTTCAGACCGGTAGTTGCTATTCGAACTACTTCATGGTCGGGCAGTGGAACAACTGCTCCATCGCCATCGATTGAGGATTTTATATTAAACAAACAAAGTTAACTTTAGCTGCTAAGAAGCTATAATACACTTCACAAATACAAAATATTCCTTACGAAAGTTTAATTCCGATCTTCGGTTTGTGTGACAGCTGTATGTTAATTGGTTCGATTTCGGCGATTCCGATAAATAAGCAGCTTTTCCGGAAGAGAGAATGTGTGCGAAATTTCAGATCGGTATCTTAAAAACTAAAGAACTAATTCGCGTGTATACATACAGATGTACAGACAGACATGTCTATCTTTTATACGTTCTCCAAGTCCGATTCTGTTCTAAAACAGAAGCACTAATATTAACGAACAATTCTCATATCATTTCAGCCTTTCCTTTAAAAATTTATTTATTTTTTTATACATTCTATTGGTATTCTCTACATTTTTTCCTATCTAACTCAACCACAGCTAAATAAGCTTATTTATTCATGTGTTCATTGAACATTTCATAGCCAATTAGTTTTTCTCGCGACACGAACACGGAAAACATTACAACGCCAAACATGAAATACTGAATAAATACGCGCGATTATAATTACATACACAAATTTATATACGGTGTACATATGTAGGTATATAAGCAGTATATAATATGCGCAAATATGTTTGTGCTGGTTGTGATATGAAATTTTTGCAAATCGACGACTGTTAACCGTGACAGGCTCACGTTGCAAAGGCATAAAAACCTTTCACCCGACACACTCATACATTCTCAAAATTCGTATGTTTGTGTGCTGCATAACGCTAGTTTCAACGGTTTTTATGGCAAACACATATTCTGCGGTTTTGCATAGACAAGCAGGCACAAAAAAGGCGTCAACGCTCGGCTGTAGCTCCTGCTCGCTCGGGTGTGGTGAGGCGCGTGGGGCGTATGAGTAACATGTGAAATATTCAGTACTTGGAGTGCATGCAGCATTTATGAGCGCTTTAGCATGGAATTCATGACTTTAATTTTCGCCAAAGCACCATAACGAATTTCGATGAAATAAATCTGTAAAAGTTTTATTTAAATACTGTCAGTTTAAATGCAGTTTTCGCTGTTGGATACACCTGCAATTCGTTTAGGAGTGATGGTTTTCATGCGCAAACGAAAATATTGACGAGCATTCCTTCATATGAGTTTCAATTTGGAGTTTGGCGGTAATATTGGCGGCATTGCTTTCGTGCGGCAGACAGAAAAATTGACTGGTGTTAAACATTTTTATTAAATCAGCGTTCAAGCACTCTTTCTTTTTTCGGCCGTAGCTTCAGGCTCCAAGTTTATTAAACACTTCGATGTTAAGTAGTAAACACTACTCACGGACACCGAATTCGCTAAACAGAAATTGTGGCTTAACTCGCCACAATATTTATGAAGATGTTTTCCACCAAAATTTTCAAATTTCAAATTCTTACATTTTCGTTAATTCATATTCGGTTACGTGAAAGCAGTTTGCTCAACCTCACACTGAGCACATCTTACAGCCATTCACAGACGCGGAACCTGCAACTTGTGTTTATGCCGCAACGGGATCTTCTTTAATGCTAAATATAGCGCACAAGTTCCCATCTAACATTTCCAAGCAGCAAAAGCTATATGTATTTATAGATATCGTTCAAAAATTTACACATTTATTGAGACATAATTCCTTAATAATTTATTTATTTCCCGGCAGCATTATGATTGACATGGCACGTGTTCACTCAGAGAGCCCCCAAAAAGTACCAGCTAAACGAACTTGCCACTTGCAACATTCATGCTTGACATGCACTCACATCGGAAGACGTGTGGCAGCGAGATGGACGTGCTGCTGGCTTTGTTATTATTGCCGCAGATAGAAATGTTTAAAAGCATGTGGCAGGCTGGCAGCCTTTGCTTGGCAACACGTATACTTCTAGATATACTTGTACATATGTGGGTATTTTTGTGTATCAAGGAGTGTGAAAGCTTAGACTAATTTATTCGTGAGTTCAGAAACCCTCCAAGTGAACTTGATATATTTTTTGCTTTGAAGTTTTTATTAAATTTTTTTTGTGGGGGAAATATTTCTTCTAAAATAAGTAAAATTCCTTGAACACTGTTTTTCAAAATATTTCAAAAATGTTGAGAACTGAACAGATGAGTTTGGTTTATCTCTCTCTCTATTTTCAGCTTCAGAACTACCTATTATTCATATCGAGAATAATTACAAGAAGTTCCATTCAAAATATTTTTTAGGATCGAACTCATGAAACCACTCTTTTCACAAAAGATAGTCGTTTGAGAGAGCACTCAGGCAGCGTGATATTTGTCTTTGGTCGACCAAAATTTGGAGAGTGGTGAATCGAACTGCTATAAGCATTGATGAAAGAGGCAGGAGAGCAGGGCTCAAATAAAGAGATATTATTGGATCCAAATCCCTCAAACAGCTACAATAAAGGCATTGTAGTTAAAAACGTTTGTCTTTGATAAACCCATATATGATCAGCATGACGAGCTAAGTCAATTTGTCCGTCTGCCCGTCTGCTCGTCTATATATACAAACTAGTCCCTCAGTTTTTGAGATATCAATGCGCAAATTTTCTCTCCGTACTTTTCTCATCAAGAAGCTGCTCATTTATCGGAGCAGCTGATATGGGACTACTATAGCATGTTGCTGCCATACATACAGACCGATGTGAAAGATGCACCTCGCTCTGGTCGACATATCGTTGAAAAATTCGATGAAATTATGGAAAAGATTGACCAGGACCTAAGCAGCCATGACATCGCTAGGGAACTTAACATTCATCATCAAACGGTTTTGAACCATTTATAAAAAGCTATCTACAAAAAGAAACTCGATGATCAGAAATTTTCTGCGAAACATTTAATGGACCGAATTAACAACTGCGATTCTTTGGTAATCGGAGACGAAAATTGGATCAAATACGACAATAGTGTGCTCTTTGATGACTCGGCAAAAACTGGGAGAGCTTGAGTAGGAAGTTTTGATGCATCCACCACATAGCACTGACCTTGCACCATCGGACTACCATTTGTTTCGGTCAATGCAGAACTTCCTTAATGTTGTAAAATTGGCTTCAAGCGGAGCATGTGAAAATTACTTGTCGAAGTTTTGCGCCGAGAAACCAGAAAAGTTCTACACTGATGGAATAATGGCTCTAGCGGAAAAATGTCAAAAATTGATCAACCGAAATAGTACATATTTGGTTCATTAAAGTTCATTCATATAAAAAAATAAGTTGAGATTTAATTAAAAATACAAAAAGATTTTTTCGCCTATAATACTTGTATATCCCTGTGGCACGAAGCTGTAAACGAAATGTTTCATACAATTTTTGAAACTGAATTTTGCCTCCGTTTTGCCATAATTTCGAAATTTTCCATGCTGCAGATTGAACTGTTGCTGTTGTTACAACTTCATTGAACTTCTGTTGAATTTGTTGTTTTTGTTGCTATTTTTATGTATTTGTTGTTGTTTTGCTTTCGTTGTTAACGTAAAATGTTGAAAATTTCTGACTGCATTGATGTGTGATGATTCTCGTGCCTGTTGTTATTTTTGTTGTGGTTGTTTTTGTTGTACATTTTTTACCTTTTTGTTGCAGGAATTGGTGTTATTGCCTAAACATTTTGTTGATATTAAACATTGGCTGCGGCAATAACCGCAACAGCAAAGAAAACAAAAGTAGCGAGTGCAGCAATGCCAGCGCAAGTGTGTGTGTGTGAGTATGTGTACACGAAAAATAAATTCTTATGTACTTATACATTTATAAATGCGTATGTATAAGTGTATGAATATGTGTGCTTTTCAAGTGATTGAAAAACACTTTCCACTGAATTTTCCGCTTAACGCGATGGCAATACAGCTGCCACACGCCGCACTTGCACACACATATACATTTGTTTGTCGATTGCAGCAGCAATATTTATTTAAATACGCGCACACAAACATTTATTCAGATTTTTATGCATCGCCCTTTATTAAATTGTGTTTTAAATGCATATATGTATATATGTGTGTTTGTGTATGTATGTGTGTGTGTAGAGGAAAATGTTATTTTTATTTTAATAAATGAACAGAGAAAGTTTAAAATTTCAATTAAATTGTGTAATTTTGCTTTCATTCTATTTGCGTGCATGTGTGTGTGTGTGCGCCATATCAAGACTTCCACAAAAGTTCAAGCGCGCACTCATACATACAAAGCCATACAAACATTTTCAAATATGTGTGCGTGTGTTTTTCCCCGTTTTATTCTGCTTCTAGTGCATCCTCGTTGTTTATTGTTGTTTACATTTCTTGCTGGTGTGCGGGCATTGCGCCAATAATGGCTACAAATTCAATATTATCAGCGCTGCATGCAGCGCCAGCTTAATAGCAATAGCAACAACAACAACAGCGGCAGCAAACATAATCAAAACATTCAACAACGTATTGAACTCAAATTAACTGCCGCACTCAGCGCAGCGCAACGAAGTGATAATAAACATAGACATCACAACAACAACAACAACAAAGCAGAAGCAAAAGAACAACGCAACAATTCAGCAATGCACTTGCCACACCATGTGGCTACATCAATAACAACAACTGCAACCGCAAGACTAGCTCAGCGCTGCAGTATTTGTAAATATACATTTGCCATTGTTGTTGTTGTTGTTGCGTCATCATCCAAATTGCGGCAGCCGTCGTGGCTGTGTGCCCCAAGGTGGTCGCCGACGCGTGTACTTTTCAAAATGTAAACTTGCCACACTGCAGACTATGCCGTCGCATCTGCGGATGAGTCAATTTAATGGCAGAGGAGTCAATATTTTGATAATAACACAACAATAACTGCAACATTGTGGTTTACAGAATAAATGCAAAAGATTTAATTAACGCATATCGCATTGGGTATTCTTTTCTTGAAGCAGTGGGAAATGGAAGTACATCAAGTGAGAAGAATATATTAAGCGAAGAAGAAGCTCCACACAGACCCTTAAAAGCGAAGTCATTAACATAAAGAAAATAATTACACAAATCGTGGCAGACCCTAAAAAAAATATCTCGAACGCATAAAAGAAAAATTTACCTTGAGTTTATGACGACAGAGAAATACTGCCAGGCTCGCTGAGGTAATGTTTCCGCTCTGCATCAAGTCGTGGAACAGATGATGGAAGAAAATTCCACTTAATCTTTCAGATTTTGGATTGGAACAAGTACTTGGAAAACAGTTTGAATTATATTGCACCTCCATATAACAAGGTTTTCAATAGCGACACTACAAAATAGACCGATAAAGACAGCCAAGGACACCATATTTTGTCCCGTTCTTTTGACATTTATTTTCTTTAAGGTTTACAATCTTATTTTGTAAAGATATACATACAAGCCGAAAACCTGTCGAAGTTACTAAAATGGCCTCAACTTTAAGAAGACTACGTCCAATTAGTGGTCGTCATAACCGTCCTGTCAGATCAAAAATTGAGCGTCTAGTAGAAAAATCCACAAGCACAGTACAAAATGTTCCAGCACCAGTGAAATAAAGAAGTGCCCTTAGTGTCGAGAATATTGCTGCCGCATCAATTTCGGAAGACCCAATTTAGTCTCTCAGACGTCGTTCTCAAGCGTTGGGTATCTCAGAGACGTCGTTGTGGCGAATTTTGCGAAAAGATCTTGGCTTACATCCTTCCAAGATGAAATTGACGCAAGAACTGAAGCCGCATGACCACCAAAATCGTCGTATGTTCGTGAATTGGACTGAGCAATAACTTGAAAACGATCCGGATTTCCATCGAAAAATCATCTTCATTGATGAGGCCCATTTCGGACTGAATGGCTTCGTCATTAAGCAAACTATACGTTATTGGTACTCCATGAGTCACCATTACATCCCGAAAGAATTACGGATTGGTACGGTTTATGAGCCGCCGCCGTCATTGGTCCGTACTTGTTTCGTGATGATCAAGACTGACACGTTACTGTGAATAGGAATCGTTACCGCTAAATAATAATCGAATATTTTTGGCCCGAATTAGATAATATGGAAACTCCCGAACACCTGATGCGAGACTGCACAACAGTCTGCATACGCAGGATTAAAGGCCCTTGGATCCATGTATCCGATTACGGATCAATAGATCCTAGCAATATAGTGGAATTTAACAATGTGCCGGATCTATGTGACTCTCCAAAATTGAGCCTAACCCGAAAATACCAAAATTCGCTAAAGACACTGAAGGCCAACCCAGCCGAGACTTATAACAAGTGAATGGGAAATTGGATTAATCCTATGATGAGAGAACATTTCCATATGAACCACTCAGTGTTGATCCGTGCGGTTTGACAAATACAGTTTTGACTTTATTCTACTTTTTGCTTAACAGAAGCGTCATTTTTAACTATCGTCATTTTGTTTAAAGTGCAGTCTGCTCTCCACAGCTTTTGAAATATTAACAAGTATAAATTGCAACTCCCTGAAATCGCTGGTGCAAAGGGATTAGTGGGCGAAATGAGCGATTTATCAAATGAACGTCAGTCAACGGCACTCTTGGTGAACGTGGAAGTGAAGGTGAAGTTGGCGGTGGTTGCGCTAATGCACTGCAAGCACGTCGCATTAATTATTAATATCAACTAATGGCTGCATTTAACTAATGCAAGTAGCCAGCTAATACGTCTTGCTCAAAGAAAGTAGCCGGAACTTCCTTAAGTACATGCTGTAACCTTATACATACATACATACATACGAGTACCACAGTGTGTAAATACATATACTTACTAACGCTGTCAGCAACTCGCTGTCTGAGCACTTAATGCAAGTACATCCCTCATCCCTCTCTCATTACAGATTCACTTTCAATCTCTCTATCCATCAGCCGTTAAGCTTAAGCCCAAGTTCGACTTAATAATGACTTAGTTACGCTGGCGTAGGTAATTGCTACCAGATCATATAGTACATATATACTTGTACATATATACATACATACGCACGCTTGCTCACTTGGTGAATGAACTTCCGTCATGAAAACAACTCGACAGCAACTATGAAACAATATCCGATTAGGACTTATGCACTCACACAAGCGGTGCGGCGCGCGGTGCGCGGCGTGTGAGCTTCTGCTACGCCCACAAAGTTTCTCAGGACGATTTTGCAGATGCTGCGGCGGATTGAATGAAGCAATATTAATGCAACTGGTAAGCCGCTACAAATGCAACTGCCACTAAGCCAAAGTGCTGATGAGCCACTGAGATTACTTTCAGATTCCGCTCGCATTTAAGTTTATAAGTTAATAGACACAATTGGATGTGGGCGCAGAACTCGTGGGCGGTAGCGTTGCTCTGACTACTTAGATAATTGTCACTGTCACCGGCGCGTTGAAAGTAAAATTGAGATGAGGCAAGTAATAAAAAGTTATAAAAAGATGTGTAATCACATAATCATAAATGAACTGGTATATGTGTAACCAGAGATGAAAATGGATTGATCGCTTGATTCAGAATATAAATCTCTTCTGAACTGCTTCAAGTAATTATTGGACTTTTCTGAAGTTTTGAAGGTGGTTAAGGGCCAATGGAACTCGAGCTTGACGTCACGCGAGGGCAGGTCAAGCTCTTTTTGTATTAGGAATATCCACAGAACTCACGCATATATGTATATATGTACATACATATGTATAGTATATGTACTATAAGCGCTCACTAAACTTCTTCGAGGCGCCAAAACAAGCCAACTGTAAGTGACAGCCTGAGCAGGGAAACCTCAATGAAAATAAAAACAAAGATGTGCAATGAATCATCAAAAGTTCCAACAACTGTGACACGAAAAAAATAAGTATGTACTATATTCATGTAAACATACATACATATATCTTCAATATTTCTGTGCCTTTAAGAACACCCAAAGCAAGAGTTCATGCTTCAAGTGAGCGATGATGTGATCTGCCTGAGCTGAGTAGGTGTGGATGCGAGTCTATGGAGTGATTGGCTATATATAAACACATATATGTAAGTATGTGTATATGTATGTAAGTATATTCGCCGGTTAGGCCTGGTCGTGCGAGTTTAAGTGCTAGTTGTATGCTTTGTTTGCCCGCGCAGATGTCTCCCCAGCGATAAAAGAATTCGGAGTCTGCCAGAGCACCAGCTCCAGTTCTACCGACAATTGCGAAATTATTTTTCACAAGCAAATTTGGACTTTGTACTTGACTTGGATGCTGAATAATGAATGAAAGGAGAAAAGATTTACGCAATACTCCATTTGGAGTCTAAGGCATTGCTTATGCCGAATTTAAATGGTAAAAGCAAATACAAATATTTCATGCAAGCATTGTTTAAAAAGATAAATTTAGTTGTAGACATTACATATATCTATGTGTATTAATATATACACATACACGTATGCATATGAAGCTCGTGCAATTATATAAGGATCAAATGTATGCAAGTAGTGAGCATTAAGTCATTAAGCGAGCTTGTTTCATACTAAACAATAAATATCCTTTTTTTTGAAGATAATCCGATTAGAATAGAATATGTCGTATGTATGTATATAAAGAGAATATTGAATTTGTCCAGAAACTTCGAGTGAGGAAAAATTTTAAACATTTTCACTTGGAATGAAGTTTATTTGTGAAAAAATTCTGTATGATCAAAATATTTTCACAAAACAAAGCGATAGTTTTAGAAAAAATTTGTTTTATAATTTTTAAATTATGTATATAAATCAGTTTAGATTTGTTCGTTCTGCAGTAGTTGTACTACTTTACTTTCACTGGTTTTCAAAACAATTTTCTGACTCTCAAATTACCGTATAAGACCAATGACTTGAGAACATTACAGTTTTAACGAAATGCTAATTTATATATACAAAAGTATGACTCTAGACTGGAATAGAGCTGTGAAGCTCAGATAATTTTTGAAGTGTCGTAAAAAAGACAATTCATATTTTTATTATCCATTTTTTAATTTACATATTTATTAACATTACAAAAATACAGGAAAAATTTAAAAAATATAAAAAGTTAAAAATTTCAAAACATGAAATTGCCATATGACAACTTCAACCCTTCCAGCAATCTGAAATAAATAAAAAAAAATAAAAACAAGAAATACGGAAAAGTTGGGAAAATATTTTTCTGAAAAGGCGGCTGCTTAAAATTTTTTTTACCGCTTTCTTTACTGTTCGATTGTTTTAAAAATAGTAAAAAATTAAATTTGGAGATACGGTTAGTTCCAGCCATAGACAAGTCTATAAAGAATACTCTCTAAAAATTTCAAAAAGTCGGTTCAGTAGAATATGAAAAATCGTTGGCATTGTTTTGAAAAATACAGTTTCAAGAAAAACTAGTTTAAGGTTTGAAAACATACTTAAATCTCCGAAATTAATTTGAATTCTGGAATAGTTAAACTTTCATAACCAAAAATAAATCGACGTTTTTATTTCTAGGCTAGAATACCCCCTTATGCGGAAGTATATGGGCAACGAATCCCAGCACATATCACAAAATGATTTGTCTAAGGCTTAAGAGGCTATATCCATATTGAAAATTTGATGTTCATTCGGATGATTTCATTTCGGAAATACGAGCGTATTTATAAGATTTATTAAACTTAGTACAATCAGCTACCGCAAACGTTTTTTAAGCGCTGTTTGGAGAGTTCGTGAAGAAAAGTTCTCCGAAACGGCAGCACCGATCGACTTGAAACTTTCCCAAGATCTTCATAGATATACAATTAAAGCTCAATTGAATAGACACCTCAACTCTATTAACCACCGAGAAAGGCTGGTCCCGACTGTGTCCGCCTATGGGAGCGATCACTGTATTTGGTAGTTATGTAATGACGTTGAAAATTATTGAAACGACATTTTTGGTTAAGGAGTCGCAATTTTTTTATCAAAATTTTGTTTTTCGGTCACTACCTTTATTCACTTTTAGTAATAATTAATTGTTTTCGTTTTTAGATTTGAAATAATTTGAAATAATTTTAAACAAAAAAATCATTCTAACCGCCTGACACCCATTTTCAGAGGTCCTCGTACAGATAGCCGAATGGAATCAAGGAAATCCTAATTTTTTTCAAAATGGATCGCAGATTATTAAAGAAATTTAAAATTTGTGAATGTTTATTTATTTGTTTATTTTTAAACAAAATTCTTCTTCCAAAAAAAAATGCAAAAAAACGCATTTTTTCTGACTAACAAGTGGGTATAACCCCCTAAGTTATGATGTCATTATGACTTCATACTCGTATGAGACGAGTAAATAATGAAAATGTGACTCTAAGGCTCGAATAAAAATACTCAAAAAAAATATTAATCGATGGTTCTAAGAATCAATCGTATAACACCTTTGACATTTTATAAACAAGGAAGATATTAAAACCTAACCTAACCTAACCTAACCTAAGATATTAAAATAATAAACGCAAATAATACCGAATACTGTTGACAGTGATTACTTCGCAGTCGTAGATAATTTCGTCTATCTTGGAACCAGCATTAACACCAACAACAAAGTCGGTCTCGTAATCCAACGCAGAACAAATCTTTCCAACAGGTGCTACTTCGGATTGGGTAGGGAATAGAGAAGTAAAGTCCTCTCTCGATGAACAAAAACCAAATTCTATAAGTCCCTCATCATTCCCATCCTGCTATATGGTGCAAAGGCATCTGCGATGACAACATCTGATGAGTCGACGTTACGAGTTTTCGAGAGATAGGTTCTGCGGAAGATTTATGAAAAATATAAAATCAAAACTGAAATATTGTCCTATAAATGTCCCAATATCTCTAAACCTGCCAATTTGCTTCAGAAGACTTAAGATTTGTTTTAAAGCATTTGTAGGACTCAGCATATAGCTTTGTATATATGTATATACGTAAATTTTCTTTCTGAAGATGTGCGATGCCGCCGCATACGAGTAAGTAAATACGAGCGAGCCGCCGCTGCGGGTGCTACCTATTAAGCATAACAAATTGGCTGTAAACACTTAAAAGTCCATTTAAGAAGTTAATTGAAAGGAGCAGTGCAAACAGGATTATGTTTGGGCATACGGCCGTTTGTATGTATGTATGTATCTGCGAAGTGAAGACAAAAGGCAAAATGCCGCAACGCACATTTGCAACATTGCCACTTCGTCACAGTGGCGCCTCTAATGTCAATGGTCTATGTGTTTTGTTGCGAAGCGGTAGTTGTTGACTAATTAATAGACTGTGCTGTTATGTTCTGCCGAAAGGACAATGTAAGGAATTGTGAAGCAAGTCAAAAGATCGCAAACAACAAAAATAAATAAAATATGCCGTATATTTACAAACACATACAGACAGACACTTGCTGGCAAAAAACCAAAAGAGAACCCAACAGCGGCAGACGAAGGCAGATACACAAAGGCAAAGAGAGGGAGCGGAGAGCACTACGGTGGCAACGACCACTTAATCTGCAGCGTAACTAACGCGTTAAATGTTCGCCAAGTTGCAATTGGCAATTGGCCCGCGTAGTTGTTGTATAATTGCTCGAACTGTTGCCAATTTTAGGATCACTATCAAAACGGAACATACTTCTACAACAACAAAATATGTGTGTTGACGCACTCACCTTTCCTCCACGCGGAATCATTCATATTTTCAGAACACAGAGTTGTAATTAATCTGCAGTAAGTCCTTACACCAGAGACTCTTACGTTCTGCTGTGGGCACACATGACTGACTTGAAATGTTGTTGCTATTGTTGTTATGTACTTGTGATGGCATCAGAACATTTCAAATTGATCTGACTTGGTTACTTAACAAGCTGCAGCAGCGACAAACACTCAGCATATAACAAGAGGAATACATGCAACAAATAGTGGCATCAATAGCCAGCATCAGCGCAGCCGACACATCGCCGCTGGCAATGACATGAACACCAGCGACACAGCACTGACAGCGACGCCAAGTCCGAGCGCAAATGTCTTGGCAGCACATTCGGCTTGGCAGCTGAGTGCGTTGGAGGAGTCACAAGCACACTTAATTGCCGCATCAAGGCTTAAATTACACGCCTGTGCAACATACAACCACGCTATCCTCGCGAGAGTCCAGCCGCTTTTTTCCATTTGCAATCGCCGCGCTTTGAATTGGTAAACATTATTCGTACCAAATTTCATTCCTTTTCATTACATCTTCCAAACACTGATTTTCGTACTTGTTTTGCCACCGATGGCGTTAATTGGGTTTGAAGTGCAAAACGACAGACATTCGATAGACATTAGGAGCAGCGGCGCCATGACGCTACACCGGTGCCATACAGGTACAAGAGAGACGCTTGGTGTGAGGACAGTGCGAGTTTTACTTTAGGTGACTATTATAATAAGCCAAGCCTTGTTTTTGTTAGATAACAAATATCATAGAAAAGTTCGGGTTTATATAAAATAACATAAGATTGTTAACCTCTCAAGAATTTTTGTAGGCCACGGTTAGTCTGCAATGTTATAGTGGTAATATAGTATATCGGATCGCAGCTAAGTTCTTTATGTTCACGTCACTAAGGACCCAATCGTTAGTCTAAGGATAATTCTTCACGAACCAAGTTTCAGATCTATATAACAGAAAGGTAAACGTTTTAGGCCTCTGACTTCCTCTGTTCATATTTTTGGAATTATCGATCGTCCATATGATCTTTTCAGTGATCGTTAATTGAATGAAAAGAGACATGGAGACTTCGGTAGGCAACTGAATTGAAGGCATCACTAACTGCCAGTTAATTATTACTTCCAATCAAGACCACACCTAAATCTTAATGTATTTGAGTATTCATTTAGGTAAAGTATATTATTAAGTATTCATTTTGAATTGAAGACTTTTTATGGAACTTTATGTACCATACATATCTGTATATAGAAACGTTATCTCCAAAGTTAAAAAAGGAAAGCGGCTGAGGTAGCAACCATTAATGGAAACAATATAAAAAGCCTAAATATATGGTATACGTCGATAGGCAAGCGGCAAATGTACTGGGTTCTAAGGCACAAAGGAATTCCGGAAAACGAAATAACTGCCAATCCTTCTGGCTACCAAACTAGTACAGGAATACGGAAGACACTAAAAACGATACACGTATAATGAAATGGAATGGCTTAAGTGCATACACCATCATGTTCAAGAACCCCGAAAGAAACCTGGCATGCTTTTTACCCACACGTTCGCGAACTGCCGGACAGTTGTGGGCTTCTTGGCAAGTCACAACATACTGGCAAGCCGGAAGGGCATAAGTAACGACGATACATGTCGAAAGTGGAGAGAAGTAGGCATGAGAGAGACGCTGAAAACTTAGGTATAGAATCGATTTTATAGTTCACAAAAATCATCGATATCCAGTACAACAAATACTTCACTTCAAGTTCCAGTTGTTCTATTTATGGTATAACAGCCGACCAGTGTAACCTATATCAGTAGTTTCGACAAAAAAGCAGCTTCTTGGGAAGAAAAGCCGTCTACAAAATATCAAATGGATATTTCTGAAACTGAGGGACTAATTCGCTCCGACGTTTACTTTTTAATACCACAAACTTTATATAACCTTCTCTAAGTATAATAGTTCACAAAATTATAAGTTATTTATATTGAGGACCGTATTTGAATAGAAACTGTTCCATATTTAGCAGCCTTTTAACTATTTTGAGAAATGCATTCTCCCAAAGTTGAATTTCAATAGTTACTTCCAGGTGAGGATACCTTCTAAACGAGAATGGAAAGGGCCATAATTGGGGAGGAAGATACCATCTCAGTCTATACCGAGGGGTCCAAAATGGACTGCGGAGTAGGTACGGGAGTATATTCCGATGATCTGGACATTTGTCTCCCTATCCGTCTAACGAACTCGCTTAGCACCTTCCAAGCGGAAGTACTGGATATAGAGAAGCCATGCGAAGTATAATAAGAACGAGAGGATACATAAAGCAACAATATGCACGAACTAGTTCCAGCATTTTCCTTAACTGCAAGAAAACACTGAGCTCACTAGAAAGCAAGCTCCACCTAGACTTGATCTGGGTTTCCGGCCATAGGAACAAATTCGGCAACGAAAAAGCAGACAAGTTGGCAAAGGCAGGAGCTTTTCTAAACGAATCCGAAGCAGAATTAATACAAAGCCCGCTAGGATCGATCAGAAGAGAGCTCAATATACAATTTCAACAATTAGCAAAAAACAGATGGGAAAGCACAACAAAATGCAATATAACTAAAAAGATATGGCCAAATTATGGCAAGAACTAACGACTTATTAAATACATCCAGGAAAATTATCTTCAAACTAACTGATACCATAACAGGGCATTGGTCATTTGGAGAAAATGCGTCCAAAATGGGTATGCCCTACGATAGCATCTGCCGACGCTGCAAACTAGTAGGGAATAAGGAAACAATTTTACTTTCTCTGTGAATGCCCAGACCTATGGCAGAACACTTGTAATCCATCAAGCGTCAAACTTTGAATGGGCATCTACAAAAAGCATATCGGACATTAGTAGCTTCATCGAAACCACAAAATGGTTCGAACGAGATGATGAAACGTGATAGCAATAATAAAAAGTCTACAACTAGTGCATCAAAATGGCACAACTAGCCCGAAATATAACAGGGCTGCACTCCTACCTACCTATCTATTTTGAGAAAACTCTCTCCATGGCCTAAGTCACTTATGCAACTATGCAGTTAAGCAAGTGCAAAAGTTTCAAGACTCAACCAGACTGCTACTGAATTTCTTAAATACACACAAGTTTAAAGTGATTTGCGCAAAATTGCTAAACCACACAGGAGACTCGTACGCGTATCAAAAAGTTTTGAAGATAAATTGAATGCACTAAGCAGTGGAAAACGCTACAAATGGAGGAATATAAGTGCGTCCAGAATCACACAAGTACATATGTATATGAGATACACATGCTAGAGGGAGTATGACTGAAGATATGCACTTGTGTGTAGGAGCCATTCAGCATTATTGGCAGAGAGACGTGGACGTCGCGGCCGACGTCATCGCATGTATTGACCCAAGTCAATGAGTTTCTTCAAATTGAAAAGTCAAACAAAGAAAAATACATCAATCAGTGTAGTGAGGCAATCAGGCAGTTAAGCAGTCACTCAGAAGTGGGTGAGGCGCATAAAAGCATTGAGTACAACTTCGACGCCGAAGGAAGGAAGTATGGAACTTGGAAGTAGAATTCTGCAATGTCAAAGCAGCACGCATCGACATATGTAAAAGACACACACTGGCGCTTCCATTTACCCAGTTAAGCAAAGATGATGCGGCAACTATTTTGGTCTGTGAGGATCTGTAAATTAACTTTGACAAAAGAAAAAATATGGTACTTAGAACCATCAGTTCGAACCTACTCTATCTAATTATTTCACCGTTACCCAAAAATTGCGTTAAGTTAGCCCGAACACATTGCGGTTACGAAAAGTCACATGAGTTGAAGGCCGTCTTTTGTCAGAATAAGCGAAGAAGAAACGTCATAATTAAGTTCAACGGGTATACCCGGAAATATAGCTAAGACCTGATCTAACTTATAACAAAAGTTTCACTTGGCGACCCTTGTACCTTCTTAGAGCGCTCCCAAATTTTGGTTGGTTGGGCACAGAATTGCTATCATATGAGAGCATATATACCTACATTTGTCCAACATCGATATCCCAAGAGTATATGTAAACAACGTGGTTCAATGATATTAAGTTGTCCTTTATGGCTGAGATGCTGTGTGGCATGGTGGCATGGCTACTGCCACCGGGCGACTGGGAAGCCCTTCGAGGACGAGACATGGCAATTTTGCACGTTTGATGCGACATTGATGATTTAATCCAGACAATTTACCAAGATGCGATATGTGACAAACGCCCAAACATACAAACAGCTGTAGTACTGTTGTGTTGCAAGCAGAGTTATACACCAAATACTCGCCGTCGATGCCGTTGCAAGCCGAGCAAAAGCGAAATGAAATGGAATGCAGTCATTTGTGTGTTGTTGCTTATCGCAATCGCTTAAATCCTCGTTAAATCATCATTAAGCCAGCGTTAACGTCATGCAGTATACACGTCCGTGACCATGCCACATTGTGAACTACATTTGACAATATTTTGTGTGACAGTAAAAGCGGCAAGCAGACAAACTCAACTTGAACTCCTTGGCTTTCGATCGGTTTTTATGCAGTTTTTTCGGTTGATTGGTAGTTGTTCTTGTTGCGCCTGTGTTTCGTGGCTGCTGGTTGTTGGCTTTGCGTGCGCTCACTGCTCTCGCTAGTTGGCGCGCTTTGAATGTCTACTTCGTTGGCCCGATGGCTCGATGGCTCGCTGGACGCTGGCTGGCTGACTAAGTGCTGGCTTTTTTCAATGGCTAAATGATTGAATTTAGTAGCCGTTGTTGTTGCTTGTTGTTGTATCGAAAACGCAAAACACAATAACCGCCTTCGAAACCATTAATTTAATGAAGACTTTTGTCCGCCAGAGCCAGAGCCGAAGAGCATATGCTGTAATCTGTTAGTCGGCTGGCGCGAGTATGCGTCTCTGTTTCTGTTTGTATGATGATTAACTACTGGTCGTAATGTGCGTTCTCAGTTATAAAAGAATGGAGTAACGAGAAAAAAACTGCACAAACCTAAGTGCGTATATATCATGGCCGAATTGTCGTGAATGTCGTATAGGCATATGAAGCAAGGATGCCACAGCTTTCGAAAACAGTGTAACATTACCACTTTTGTTTCGATTGACCTTAAAGAATCCTGTAGGTGAGCTTTAAAGACTTTTCGTTGAAGACCAACGAAACAAGTATCCACTAAAGTTTGCCATACTACAAAGGATATAGTATACGTATTGGACTAAACTGGAATCGAAAATGATTTGAAATAACACTAATGTTCAAGCCCGAAAATTAAACTATACCATTTGTGACCGCAACTCTAAGTGGCTGTGTATACTCCAATTTGACCTTACAGAATATGATGAATAAACCGGAGGTCGCCTCATGGATATGTTCCTCAAAGGTAACACCTAACATTATTCAGTAGATTCTTTCATGAAACCGTGCTCAAAGTGAATACTCAACCGGTCCATGGTTGAATAATCATAAACACAGAAAACAACTTCTTCTACGAATCTGCCTCAAAGCCTACCCATTAAGGGTATAACAAGCGGAAAACGCATTCCTGCAGCTTATACATCAATAATTTGTGTCCGCTCAAAATAATTGACCACCACCAAAGTCAGCCGTCAGCCGTTCCAGCAGTAGCTGCAGCATCAGCAGCAATACGCCCAGCAGCCGGTTTATCGGCTAACCATCTGCTCCTGCCGCCATTTAAAACACCACAACAGCAACAACAAACTTTATCTCTTGCCATTTTGGTACGCAATTTTGCTTTCATTTGATTTGTTGCGACTCGGCATTTGTTTGCCATTTAATTGACTCTTCAAGCGAATGCAAATGCTGCAGTCGAGTTTAGGGCTCGAAAGCCACTTCAGTCTAAAGTGGCAATAGGAGCAATTTGTGCAACAAAATGCTAACGCAAATATTTTTTCTCTCTGAAATTCTTTAAAACATAAGTGAAATGTGTATGTAAGGGTGTACGAGTTCGTTACGTAACGTGCTAAGACTGAGAATGTGTGTTTTACAAGCTGCGAAGTCAGCAAACTCACTTTTCGGCCGAAAAGGATCGGCAATTTGCTCTTAATAGCTCAAAAGCTCGGAAGAAGTCAGTATTTAATTGAAATGACCGCAGCTTTTTGGAGCACGATACTTATGCAACTTTGATAGATAAAACTTTAACGATAGCTCCACTCATCCTGCCTCCTGAAGACAGGTATTCTATGTATCTTCAGAAGAGATTTTCTCTCAAAAGTTTTCCTCATTTGCATTACTATCTTTCTTGGAAATAGCTTTAATTTGTGAATGATTGGTTCAATAAGATATGAAGTCCTCTAGCTTACTCAAGGGAAAACCAAGTAATTCAAATAAAGTTCCATTATTCCAAATTATTATAGGAAAAAGCGATCTGGCCCTTAATGTACCAAGTGTACTTAAGTTATGATATAAATGATTTTCTAAAAGGAGACTAGGAGATATACTGAAATACTAAGAGGCCTCATACACTATCCTAGGAGTATTCATTTGGTATATGGCAGGGAAGAACTGATTAATTGCACCAAGCCTTACATAGAAAATAGTGTTGTTCTATCATTTAACAATCCCTCTGGGACTTCTTAATTTACATCGATATCATTGGCTATAACGACCGCGCTCTTAGTTCTGCTTTCTCCAGATTGGACAAAGAAACAAAGCAAATGGCTCAAACGTCATTGTTGACAGTCATAACTTCAAAGTCGCAGATAATTTCGTTATCCCATGTTTGATTTTTTTCTAAAGATCTTTCAAATGGCTGACTCTTATTTCAAGTTCTCTATTCTATGCTTTCTCCAGACTGGACAAAGAAACGAAGCAAATGGGTCCGGTAATGAACTAAGGCAAAATTAAATATCTCCTGTCATAAAACAAACAGTCGTCGCAATCGCGACTTGGCTCCCACGTCACTGTTGACAGTCATAACTTCGAAGTCGTAGATAATTTCGTCTACCTTAGAACCAATATTAAGAGCAACAACAATGTCAGCCTCGAATAACTCTTGCCAACAGGTGCTACTTCGGACTGAGTAGGTGTAGTTGATAAGTAAAGTCCTCTCTCGACGAACAAAGACCATTCATCATCACCGTCTTGCTTTATGGTGCAAAGGCATGGGCGATGACAACATTTGATGTGTCGACGTTACGAGTTTTAGAGAGAAAGGTTATGCGGAATACTTATGGTCTTTTGCCACTGGACAACGGCGAATATCGCATTCGATGGAACGATGAGCTGTACGAGTTATACGACGACATTGATAGTTCTGCGAATTTTGATACAGCGGCTAAGCCGGCTAGGTCATGTCGTCCGAATGGATGAAAACGCTTCAGCTCTGAAAGTATACGACGCAGTAGCCTGGGGAAGCAGAGAAAGAGGGAGACCTCTAATCCGTTGGAAAGACCAGGTGGAGAAGTACTTGGATTCGCTTGGAATCTCCAATTGGCACCACCTTGCGAAGAAGAAGAAACGACTGGCGCGCTGTTGTTAACTCGGCTATAATCGCGAAAGCGGTGCCCACGACAGAAAAGAAGAAGAATAGTGATAAGTTCAACGCCGGTGTATATGAAATAAGTATGAACTTACCTCCAACTTGGCATTTTATGAAAGTAAAATTGATTCTCATCACACAGACTTGTTTCCAATTCCGTGGCAGTCACTGTACATTTTTTCCACTGGAATTTTTACGTAATTTTTTTACACGCCACATAAATTTTTTCACTTGAAATGCTCAACAGTTAACCGCCGCTTGCCGCTGTTGCAGCCGGCCACAAGTGCAACTGATAATTTGGCTAATTCAGTGTTGAGCTGAAAATGGCCGTGTTCCTCGCCGCACGGCAGCGCTCTGCATGCCAAACCGAAGTCAGCTATCGTTGGCTTTATTTATTTTGAATTCGACGGCGTTCTCTTTTTGTGGTGCTCGAGTGGCTGCTGAAGTCCGCTTAGCACGCGGCTGGCAGACGTTTCGCCCTGCGCTACTAATGATGGCTTAAGCGTTCAATGCACTTCTTTTTTCGCCTCATTCATATGCACACGACCCATTTCGTGCCGAAAATGAATGCGGCTGATCGACTTTTGGGGTGCGCAATCAACTTCATTTCATTATCTGCGCGATTCTTTTACACCACACTTTCAATATGCTTTATTTCTGCCGAATTACAGTGGCGTTTTTGCTTATTTGCAACCAAACAAATTGGGCGATTATTGCACTTGTGTGTACGTGTGTGTGGGTATGCATTTTGTTGCAATTCTCATTACCAAATATTGACTCCAATGAAATGCGCTTCAAACACGAACTGAAGTACGCACTTATATAAATATGTATGCATGGATGGGTATGCATGGAGTAAAATTAGGAACCATTAATTCAAATTACAGCGCGATCCTCTTTCAGCATTGCAACCTGAATACTTTGCTTTGGCAATGCAAGCGCGCCACCACAGCCGGCGGCATATTTTGGCTGTCAAGCATTCATATTTATTATGAAACACTAATGCATTCAGAGCGCATTGGTTAGCCGCTTTTATTGATATTTATTTATTACCACTAATGAATTAATTTCGTACATCGAAATCAGCAAAATTTATTGAAAACCAGCTGGACAATTGGCTATAGATAGCGTACTTTTCCACACATATTTGCCAACCCATTAGTAAATTCTAATTAAGTTTTAGTTTTGTGTACTTTAACCCTATAATAAAAATTAATCCATTTGTAAATCTACAACTGGTTACGGTCTAGTTCCTTTCAGACCATATTCACCAGTTTAGAGAAGATTACTTTCACAGTTAAGTTCACAGATTTTTTCCTCGACTATTTAATTATTTCTTAGTGGAGTTAGAACCCTTAGCAGTAAGGCTTTGAATCGGAGAGTTGTCAATTTGCATCATCGATTGCTTAAATTAAATATTAAATAATTCTGCCAAATTTTTTTCGTTTCACCCAAAAATGGATTATATTCTCCTTTCAACTCTTTTATTCAAATTACAATAGACAACATTCACAAGGCTAAGTACATTAAAGAAACATGTTGCTGAGGAATATTCTGGGAACAGATACAAGATAGCAGAAAAAAGTCTTCTTTCTATTCTTCTTTGACAGTACAGTGATGGATCGTTGCCGTTATCCTTTGCGGGGACACGCCCCCCAGACAGATCGCTATGTACTTGGTCCTTATAATCTTCCATGCCAACGACATGGCCGAACCATGTCATTCGTTGAATTTTTATGCGCTTAACTATATCTTTGTCTCTGAAGACCTCATACAGTTGATTGGTGCATATTATTCAAAGAGGTTAGAGAACGCGTTGACGACGAACCACGTCCAGGACAGCCATCAACATCAACTGATGATCAACACGTCAATGAAATAAAAAAATTGGTGCTTCAGAATCGACGATTGACAGTGAGACATTTTACTGGTATTGTTGGAATATCGGAAGGATCGTTGAAAACTATTTTAAAGTTCATTTGGGTCTACGGAAAGTGAATTGGTGCCATAATCACAAATTTTTTTCGAAAAATAGCGTTGCGTTAACGCCTGTGAAACAAAGTTTTCCGTTTCAGGATGTCATGAAACTTATTATTATTAGCGATGAGTCTTGGAACTATGCTAAAGACCCGAAAAAAAACAAAAACAAAAAAAGCGTCAAAGCAGGTCAAAAATCAAGGTATGTTGACAGCTTTCTTCGATTATCGAGGTATGATGCACTCGGAATACTAATACACTAAGCTATTCCTAAAAATAAAATGGAGTTATGAACCGACAACTCTTGGTTTTTGCACCACGATAATGCACCGTCGCATACCGCATTGATTCTTAGTGAGTTTTACGCCAATTTTTCACCGTATTCGGCTCATTAAGCTTCGTGTGACTTCTGGCTATTCAGCAAACTCAAAAGGCTGCTCCGGGGAAACTTTTTTGAGTCAATTGAAGACATTAAACGTGAATCACTAGACGCATTGAAGGTTATTCCAGAAATTTACTTTAACAACTGTTTCGAGATTGGAAAAAATGTTGGCACGAGTGTGTCGTGGCCAAGGGGGATACTATGAGGGTACGACAATAGATTTTGAAGAATAAATTGAAATTTTAAGATTAAAAAACTTGTAATTAATTTTAAAACAAAGTCTTACTATTTGTTGCTCATAGCAGTATGTTCCCAGCCTAACGGTTTCAGGAACGTTGGCTTGTCAGTTGACAGACAATATAAAAAACTGTCATTTTCTGTATTCATATGTTTAATTTTGCTCCCAAATGCACTCCCACATAAATAAACAAAAATATTTCTGTAAATTGCTAGCATTAATAAGCAAAAAAGTGCTTTCACAAACACTTTGCGTAAATAATTTTAATTTATTTAATTATTATGATAATGATTGTGGTCGAAATGTTTTATTTGTGGCATAATAAAAATGATACGCCATACTTAACGCAAGAGTACATAAATTTTACACACATTAAGCATAAATTTACATTATCAGAGTGGAAAACAACAAAACACCAAAAGCAAACAGAAGCGAAAAGCGAATAAAACAACATTAAACAAAGACAAAAAATATAAAAAACTGTTTAACATGGAAATTATGTAAACGTAATTAAAACAAAATATATTCGCATGATTATCTTTACAAGCATATTTTTGGAATTGGAGAGCAGTTTTCATACAAAATACGATCATATTTAAATGTAATGAGTGAAAGCCCTAACATTTAAACATTGGAAAGCTTTCACAAATTATATTTACACTTTTTCCTTGATTGAATTATGCTTCATACAGTAAGAGGCCCGCTAATCCGGACATGGCCTAATCCGGATTCCACTGTAATCCGGACAGTGTTAAAAAACTCAAAATTTCTATTATGTCCCTTGTAATCCGGACCGACATTCTCTATCCGTATTCTCTAATCCGGATCACATGTTTCTTATTCACTACATTCGCTTTTATGCTTTATTGGTTTAAGCTTTTTTTGTTTTTTTTGGAACATTTGTATTATTTGTTATAATAAACAAACAGAAATTTATAAATATTTTTTCATAATACATAGTTCTGATATGTCTTTGGTAATCCGTATTTCCTTATATTCCGGATAGGGGCCGGTTTTAATTGATCCGGATTAGCGGGTCTCTACTGTATTTAGATAAAATGATGTTTGAATTTCAATGAGAAACTGGAGAAAAATACATTTAGATCAACTTTGTGGAAGGACTGAGACGAATTGAAAAAATTTATTCATTCAAAAAATAGGCTCCTTCTGCGTCGATGCAGCGCTGCCAAGCATTGAAGGCGTCACGGAAGCATTCTCCGGAATAGCCTTGAGAGTCCACGTGCATGCTGTTTGGATCCCCACTATCGTCTCAAAATGCTTGCCTTTCATTGGGCCTTTTCAGGCAAGGAAATAAAAAAAGTCTTGGCCTTATTTAGGTAGCTGTTCACAAGATAATCGGTGTGAGCCGGGGGGTTGTCGTGGTACAACTTCCAATCGGCTGCGATGTCTTATCGGACCCGATTGACCCTTCGTTTGAGTCTCTTGAGGCCTTCCACGTAAAACTTGGCGTTGACGGTTCGTCCAGGAGGAACAAATTTATGGTGGACGATGCCTTTGATGTCAATAAAGACAATGCGACCTCTTTCCGGCCCTTCATAAAGACCTGGTGCCACCGAAACACACTACTTCTTGCGAAAGCAAGTCTGGGTAAGCAAGCTTGATCATAACGAACGTCTCTGTCGCAAATTTACCGAGTTTCACACAGAATTTAATCGCGTACTTCTGCTGCATTTTCGACTTGCACCACTCACAGAAACACATCGCGCGAAAATATTTGTTCTGACTCTTCAGGTGCTCGGAGATAACTGACCAGCCGCTCGTTCGTTGGCTAGAAATGCCCTCTACCGAATCCAGTCAGTGCTAGCTCCGATGTACAATCGTGGAGGAAGCAAATCAGTCCTATCACTTTCTGGACCACCCCTGTATGTCACTGCCAATGCTAGCTTTAAGTGCATTATCTGAAGGTTTTGCTCGCGTTAATATAAATGTCAATATTTCCTAAGATTATATTTTCCAAATATAATATAGACGAAGATTTTATTTTACTGTTACAAAGACTAGAGCAAGGTAAATATTTGGTCAGTGGTTCTACACCCAATATTTTTCAGGAAGATTTTAATTAACACTTCGATTTGCCATGGAGCCGCGTGAAACATTTTTACTTATGCAATTTTCTATTTTAAAAGTATTTTCCCTCTAAAAATTCATATAACTCAGTACACTCCGAATATGTTTATGATTCGAGAAAAAGTAAACGAAACCCTAAGCAATTTGACTTTGTAAAAAATTAATTCAGAAATTCTTCTCAACTATTTTCTCAGACTTAGAGAACTGTAACGAACTCAATTAAATGACCTTCACAAAATCATTTTATTGCACTGTCACATTGTGCATGACCTCTACCACACAAATAGAATGGACCTTTTCACTTTTAAAATTGCGTACTTATGTAAGTTCAACAACAATTGAATTTTTAATTAACTCGACCGCCCAGTACTCGACTTACAGCCTGCCTCCCAGCCAGATGTGGCAGGACATTTAAGAGCCAAGCTAGTTTATGATTTATTGCGAATTCCGTATCATATCCCATATTTTATATGGAATTTAAGTGCCTGTGATAACCACTATGCATATTCATTTACTCTCATATATGATATATACACATATATACTATAATGTGTATGTTTGTAGTGTGTGTGTGTGCACTTGCAAGTATATGAAGCTGAAAATGCAGGCGAAAATTCCTTCTGTTAACTAAAAAGTCGTTCATCAATTATTGAAATTCACTCAGCAGCACACGTTAACAGAGCCACACTACATACATACATACATACATACATATATGCCATGTTTGCCATACTTTTGAAATTAAATGCAGTAATTACGAGTTATGCTTTGTTTATTAAATGGCAGCAAATATGTGCAACGACAAACAGTAAGAACAATCACAGGTATATACTACGTATATATTTGCAGAATATTTCATTTGTCCATCAATTATTTACTCATTTTAAAATATACCGTTAACTTTTACTGTTAATCGAATATCGTTTGTACAATTACATAACTGTTGCAAGAACTGGAATTTCACATTACAAGTGCTGGGCATGCGACTGCGATTTCCGCTGGCAAACTGGAATGCGAAGTGTTAATGAAAATGTAATAATGTAAATACATTTTGATGTTCATAACCATTTCGTTAACTTTAATAAAGTGCTAAATAGAGTTGACAACGTTTTTGCTGTAATTTTCAAAAAATATTAGCTATATAGTTAATTATAGTTGCATTCAATTTCAGAAAGATTTGAAAATTTCTGGTAATGTCTGATTATCCTGCACCAAACCCTAGTGCGTTCCCCTCAACCAACGACATATTTGCTAGAAATCGATTATAAAACTGGGCTTTTGTATCCGACAAAAGTTCATATAACGGGTAATCCAAGTAGAGGTATTCTTTCAATAGTCTTTTTTTGACATATAACGCGGGAGTCGTGTTAAGCTGTCATGTTAGTTTTTTAATTATTCTTTGACATTTCATCATAGAAGGTCTTACGCCTAAAGAACGTCAACTTATGGTCATCATAATCGGCCTACTGAGCGTAGTATTCGCAACACCATCAACCATTTTGAGCCCCAGCATTCATCATTGGATAATATTCGACCGAATAGACCACAACCAGCTCGCAGTGAAGAAAATTTAGCAGCGATAGCTGAGAGTGCACACGAAGACTGCGCGGTGTCGATTCGGCGCCGTTCGAAGCAACTCGCACTGACGTATGGACGGCTTGGCTCTTTTTCTGCCGAGATCTTAAATTGAAAGCGTACAAAATACAGCGTGTGCAAGAACTGAAGTCGCTTTATGGGCTCTTGAAAAGTTCCAAGAAGTCCCGACGTTTGCGAGCCAAAATTTGTTTAGCGATGAGCAACGGTTTCGTATGTGGGCGGTGGAATCATCGGCTCATATTTCTTCAAAAGCGATGCGCGTGAGACTGTAACCGTCAGTGGCGACAGTTATCGCGCCATGATTTGATGCCTGCCCACTATTTGATGCCTCATATTGAAGCTCGTGATCTCGGCGACATTTGGTTTCAGCAAGACGGCACCATTTCCCACACATCGCATCATTCAATGGATTTATTGAGAGAACACTTCGATGCGCAGATAATTTCATGTGTTGGAACGGTTGATTGGGCATACAGATCGTGTGATATCTCACCGTTAAACTTTTTCCTGTGAAGATATGTAAAGTCTAAAGTCTATGCGGACAATCCCGGCAGTCGAAATAGTCGAACGAGTCATTGAAAATTGGACTCAACGGATGGACCATCTGAGACGTAGCTGCGGCCAACATTTGAAAGAGACTCAAATGCTTTTAGATAGCAGATTTTTGTTTAACTATATTTTTGAACACTAAATTCGATTTATACCCTATACAGTATGATGAGCTGAAGCCCTTTAACCATATGGCTGTCATACAAACTACACGATCAAAAACTGGTCCTTGGTGGAAAACTGTTTAATTTGACGAAATTTCTTCACTGAATTTGACACAGATTATAGTTTAAGGCAACGGTGCAATACTCAAAGAAAAAATTAGTATAATGCCTTCCTCTCAGTACCTTACAGAGTGACACTATAATTAAAGTAAAACCCGCTAAAGTGCAGAATCCGCTTAAATAACCAAAATGTTTGACCTTTGACCTCGCATCAAAGGACTTAATCGGCCTCAAAAAACTGGCATTTTTCGTGAGGCATTTAAGCGGGTTTTACTGTAGTTGAATTCAAATTAAAACAAAATGTTAAAAAATCAAATCACTATGAACGGAGGTTTATTGATCACAATTTTAATTGAAAACGTTTCAAGTTTACCGATATTCGTTTATTTCACCCTTTATAAATTTGAAATAATTATTATTATTCAAACAAGCACATCTTGAATCCTTCACTTAAAATATAAAACGAAATATTTCCATTTCGCATAGAATTGTTATTTGATACTTTCAGCAGTTCTTACATAATATCGTGCTGAAAACCGATTATTACTTATGTATGTGTGTTTGTGTGTTTTACTCTAAATACTTCACTTACATTCACTTTTCTCATTTGCATTTCAATTAAATTGCTCATTTTTATGGATTTCATTTCAATCATAGAAAACTCGTTTACTCCACATTTTAGTTTTTGAATTAAATTAATTTATTTCGATTGCGAAGCAAGGCAGTGCGAAATTATAGCACGCAAAATACTATTGAAGCATTTGGAGCTTAAAAGCTGTCAATGCATTAGGATGCAGCTGCAAGTACAGCACTCATTTCAAGTTTTACAATCAAGCATACATGTGTATATTCGATTAGAGTAGTAGTAATAGGGGGTAGTGAAGGGTATGTATTGCAACAGCTTAAATCGCAGTTGAAATTTAACCAAATTCCAGCCACACAAAAACACTGAGCATATTTTAGATCGTTGAGATGCTGCCAGAGATTAAAAACTCATTCTGATTTTTTCCGAGTTCAATATTCTTTCGCCATTTCCACTAACCCCAAATACTGATCTATCCTTCGACAATTGGTTTATTATCGAAGCTTTTGGACTTATGACATCTTGAATACTTTTGTCTCAAAAGTAGGCGCGGAGTTTTGAAAAAAGGTATCTACAATGTTGATATGTAAAGAGCGCTTCATTTCCTACTTTTTTAAAGAAAAAACACAGAAACTTCAAATTTAAAGCGGACTGTTTATTATTGTTCACTCACTCGCTGCGAACGGTTTGTTCGCACTGACGTCTGTGGCCCTCGTAAACGGCAACGCTGTCACAGACATTTTGACTGTCATGTAATCGTAGACGAAGACGGCAATCTGTAAGTTACAGAAAAAGGAGAAGAAACGCACAAATGAGTGGTAGAAGGAAATGAAGTTGCTTCAAAGATGTTGAAATTAAAGACGATTGTTGTTTGTTTGCATTGCAATATCGTTGGGAAATCTCCGATGAATGTGGGAAATTCGGACTGTTTATTATTGTTCGTCAAAAACATTCTTTGGCACTTATTTTCTGAAGATTATCTCTTTCAAATGTTGGCCGCGGCTACGTCTCGGATGATCCTTCCGTTGAGTTCAATTTTCGATGACTCGTTCAAGCATTTTGACCGCTAACTAGCGAATGACACGCGTGACGTATTGCTCCAAGGTCTGAAACGAAGCGGAACTATCCGCATAGTTTCTGTATTTTACATATCCCCACAGGAAAAAGTCTAACGGTGTGATATCACACTATCTTGGTGACTTATCGGCCAACCCAAAACGTGAAATTGTCTGCATGCTAAAGTTTACTCCATTGATTGATTCGATGTGTGGGAAGTGGCACCGTCTTGTTAAAATCAAATATCGCCGAGATCACGAGCTTCAATAGTCGGTTACCATGGCGCGATAGCGGTCGCCATTGACGGTTACATTCTCAGCGGCAGCATTTTTGAAAAAATATGAGCCGATGATTCCACCGATCCACAAACCACACCAAACCCTTATTTTTCTGGATGAAATGCAGCTCTTAAATGTCGTCAGGTTGCTCTTCGCCTCAAATGTGGCAATTTTGATTGTTCATATACCGCTTGAGCCGGAAATGGGTCTCATCGCTGAACAGAAGTTAGTTCGAAAACATGGGATCTTCTTGGAACTTTTCAAGCGCCCAAGCGTTGTTGCTTGGGAAAGTTGAGCGGCTTCAGTTCTTGCACAAGCTGTATTTTGTACGCTTTCAATTCAAGATCTCTACGTAAAATGCGCCAAGTCGTTCCATACATGCTTTTATAAAATTTTAATTACTAGAATAAAGCTTTTAACTTCTGAAATCTGAAATTAATTTTGAGTTATGCTATCATTTCCAAAAATCAAGACATACAAATACTTAAAATCGCAGTAACACAATTTTTTATTCAATTTCAAATATTTTCTAACCTACTTAACCAGCCATAAATTAATGTTCAAGCTAGATGTTAACTAATTTTCGCCCATGCTGTAATGGGCACTTATGTAATGCACAAATTACGAAGTAAGCGCTGCTCGACCAGCTCACCCTCCGCCTCGAGCATTTGTGCAGTGACCGTGTTGACGAGGTTGAACGCAATCGCGAATGTCATAAAAGCCGCATAGACGCCCAGCGCCAGCCACCACAACGTTTTCGATGATGGCGCGTGAGGACCGTCGAAATTCTTCAGCACCAGCAGACCCATTGTGAAGCCCGCCAACGCGCCACTCAGGTGAGCCACATACGAAATTGTTGGTATGCTCTTAACTATTGCATGGGCAGCATTGTTATTGTTGTTGCTGTTGTAATACTTATTGTAGAGTGCATAGCAGAGATCACAGGAAACTGTTGAAATTATTTGGAATGAAAGTGAAAAACAAAAGCAAATAAATTAATTAAAAATTGTGTTAGAAAGATTTATGACGCTTCCGTGTTGCATGAAGACCTGCAATTTCATGAGTGTGTGTGTGGCAGAGTGTATATACATATGTTTGCGTATATGTGCGACTGCGGTTAATTTCGAAAATTTGTAAATTACTATGCTCTTCTCACAATTAAATTGGAATTATGGTAATTATGTATTATGTGTGCATAAATCGTTGATGACGACCTTAACAAAACGAAACCGAAACCGAAACACAATCGCTTACCGAATACGACGACGCGCACCAGTTGCCCCATACCGTAGCGCATTTGACCGAAATTCAGCAGATTATTCGCAAAATATGCGGCCAGTAGCGCATACACGCCCCCGCTGGCGCCCACCAAATAGACATCCGAGTCGACGACACTGGTGCCCAGCGAGCCGGCAAATACGCCAGCCAAATAGATGAGGGCAATGCGCGCCGAACCGTGCACCCACTCCAAGGGCAGCCCGTACACCAGCTGCGTGGCCACATTGAAGCTCAGGTGGAACCAATTCGCGTGCAACAGCATGTAGGAGACAAAACGCCAAATCTCCAGACGACGATCTGGCCGATAGATAAGCGACGACTCACTCGCTGCGAACGGTTTGTTCGCACTGATGTCTGTGGCCCTCGTAAACGGCAACGCTGTCACAGACATTTTGACTGTCATGTAATCGTAGACGAAGACGGCAATCTGTAAGTTACAGAAAAAGGAGAAGAAACGCACAAATGAGTGGTAGAAGGAAACGAAGATGCTTCAAAGATGTTGAAATTGAAGACGATTGTTGTTTGTTTGCATTGCAATATCGTTGGGAAATCTCCGATGAATGTGGGAAATTCGTTTTGTTACGCAAAGTGCGCGCTTATTGTCCATTGTCTAATTGTTAAGTACAGTTATACAATTACGAAACTCCATTTGACATGTACTAGAGCATAGAGCTGGAGCGTTAGGTGGGTGAGTGACAATTTCAACTTCGCAATGGAGAACCAAGCGTTCACCTCCGCATTTTGTAGCTTTTTGTGAAAAGGTTGCATAGAAGTTTATTACAGTTGGTATTCGCAGCAAGAAATCCATATATATTCTTGAATCTTTAAATTATCTCCATTATTCACTCTTTTTAAAAGAACAGGTATTCGACAATCTATGAGTCTATTTTACAAAAGCTTCCATGAAAACTTTCAACCATTTCTTCAATTTTTTTTAACCAACTTGAGTCTCATAGATACATATGTACAGGGTTTGTCCGGAAACTAATAGAATGAGCCAATTTAAAAGCATTGAGAGCCGAGGTACATGCTACTTGGATCCCCTTTCATCGGCCTTTTCAGGCAAGGAAACAAAAAAGTCCAGGGGGCCCCATCTGATCTGTAGGGCGGCTGCAAAAACGTTGAGATGCCGGCCTTGCTTAGGTAGCTGTTCACAAGAAAGGCGATGTAAGCCGGGGCGTTATGGTGGTGGAACTTCTAATCGGCTACGATATCTTGACATAAAACTTGACGTTGACAGTTTGTCCAGGAGAGACAAATTCATGGTGGACAAGAGTTAACGCAAAAAAGTAAATTAACCGAATTTCCAGTTGCGAATTGCTGCTGAATCGCAACGAAATTGATACATTCCCGAAACGCTTGGTTAAGGGTGAGGAAAAGTGGGTCAAGGATTTGCTGTGTGTTTGATGGGATTGGCAGGAAATTATTTACTCTCCTACGACCAGACTCTTGATTCGGATCTGTACTGCCAATAATTGGACCAACTAAAGAAAACAATCACCTAGAAATGTTCATCTTTGGCCAATATGATTGTGTTTCAAATCTCGATAGTGACGTGCCATTAAGCATCCACTTAATAGTTTGAACCGTCATCTACTAACAGTAGTCATGTCTGTTTATGGCAAATAATTTTGCTGGTTTGTCTTGAGGGAATCCCATGTAAATCGAGTGTCCCAGTTTTTTGGCAATAGAGACAAGATAGCAAATAGTCAATGGAGGATGGAGTCATGTGTAGAAGTTCACGCAAGTGAGGCAAGCTCTCTGATCGCCATTCACTTGGGAGTGGTCAGAAACGATTCTTTTACATATGGCTCAAGCTCACGACTTCCGGTCTTTGAGCAAGTATCCTCTGGGTAGCCTAAGAACATCCGTTTGAAGGTGAGCTAAAGTAAGAAGGCGAAAAATCTCCTCCACAGGGTTGTGCGCTGGGTTTAGGACCCGCCACGTTAAAAACGCCTCAAATGAACAGTCAAAAACAGCCCGCTGTTGTTAACTCTATGCCAGTACAAAAGAAGAAGAAATAGTCAATGATTTATCAAACCCTGCTCGTATTAGATACAGTTTGCCATCAAATTAATCACTTGTGATTAACGATCTGCAACAAGAATAAGCGCCTGCAGCAGAATTCCAATTACTTTCTTATTTATACACCAATTCATTGATACATTAATATGGTTGTACCCCCGCAGCCCTCTGAGTTTCTGCAGTCAACAGCTATTAGATTGAGTCGAAAGTGCCAGATACGAGCATAAAAGGCGAATGAATTTATCAAATGCGAATATTTTGCGCAGTGGATGCCATTAAGTATACATGGAATTCGGAATCGTGTTGTCTCTTGATGAGGAAATAAAGCGCAGAAAACCCATGAAAAATGAAGAGCGCATCATAAAAGCAGTGACAAGGGTTGAGCGCTGCCCAGGCGCGCCACAACGCCAGTCGCGTTCCTCTCGGAAGAAGTCGTAAAGCGGCGTGTCATCACGTCATCGGCCCACCATAACGAACACACCACTGTAAACACGCCAAGTATTACGGCGAGCGAGTGCACGCAAGACGGTTTGTCTGCGGAATCAGAGTTGGAGTTTGAGAAGATTGCGACTTGGCGAGACACCGCGTCAGACATTGTCGATACGTTTACGCCGCAGTAGTTGTGAGGGACGCTCATGTGTCTGTGCAGCAGTGACTTTGGCGGCGCATTGGGGATATTTTGCATGATTTCCGAACCGACAGTTGCGCCCAGGGAGGGTGTGCCTTTGGCGCGAAGCTCGAAACAATTTTTATTGCTTAAGCAAATTTGCTTTTATCGCACACCAGCACACACACATGCGCACACAAGCGCGTTCGGGTCAATTTCAAATTTCATTTACACCATGTAAATGTAGTCGATTCGGCAGACAGTAGTTGGGCCAACAGCAGCCCCCACTCCGGCGCAGCCGCACAATAACAGCGCAACTAAATATTTTACACACTCCACAGACATCCGCACGATTACGCCCGAACATAAGCACAGACAAGTGCCAGACTATGAAATGTAATATTAACTCGCATAAACATAGACATTTGCGCCCCTTTCAAGCAGTACAAGCGGCCAGCCGGGCGGGCGAACTGTCGGTCGGAAGGGCGGACGAATGTTTGGATGTATGTAAGTAGTTGGGACTGCAAGGCACAGTGCATTTGAATGGCCCTGGAAAATTGTACGCACTACGTGTATTATTGCCACTATACCGGCAGTTACCAAGCCATTGTGGGTCACAAGTTACACACTCGTAGACTGTGCCAGCGCAGACACCGCTTGGTATGCTGTAGTTGCCGCCAGCCCCTCCGCTTTGTGTTTGCAGTCGTAGAGTTTTCTTTTATTTACTTTACTTTACCCATTTTTGCACAATGGCTCTGATGAAATATGAGCATATTCGACCTAGCTGCCAACTCTTGTGTTGTTATTGTTGTCTTTTTACTTTATTATTTGCAGTTTTTGGTTTGTTTTTACTGCTTGGACTGGTACAACAACTTTGAAAGTTCATTTGAAACGTAACGCAGCAGTCTGCTGGTTGCCCTTCTCTTCTACATTCACGCCCTATGCCGCCCCAAAAAGGCAGCTCTGCAGCGATTGACGCCGTGAAGTTCAATGACGCTGTTGGGACTTGGCATTTTTCATTGATGGAAGTTAGTTTTGACTAACTGTAAACTTTTGCGTATATTCGGATAAAAGGTGTACGTTAAACGACCGCATTTTCAAATAACCATTTTTATACCCAAAGAGGTAAAGTTGTGAGGCGTAGAGAGTGACTGAAGAGACTATTCATCCAATTGAACCAAAAATTTTTTGTGGATTTTTGTGGATTTTTTTGTACAGGGTAAAGGTAAATATACGGTTACTCAATCCTTATTATGGACTCAAGCCAAGTCGAATAAGGTATTCGTCAGTTGCAAACTCTTTTCCTCATCAGGCTTAATATCTCCGGTTTGTAAGCTCCGAATCGGTCTGTAGCACCTTTGGCTACGAGGTGTCACCGGTGACTTAATTCTGGTACCACGGGGAGCAAGAGCCCTTGGAGTTCATGCGGGCTGGCCCCTCGGGAAGTAACGTGGTGGTTATGGTTAAAACCCAAATGCGGGAAGAACTGACTTTGTCGGGTGAATGTGGAGTTGCATTGGAACCGGGTGCCGGACCCAAAGCACGGCAGAGGTTTTAGATGGGCCTCGAAACCCACCAAGGTGGTTAGTTTGTCCATTCCGCACTGCCAATTGGTACTGAAAATGCTAGGCGCTGATCAACGCATTGATTTGATCCGCTGTGCTTTTGAGCGCCGTGGGGTAAGGCTGCCGTCAGCAGGTACCCACGTTAAACACTTCGGACGTTGTATAGCAAACTCTGTATAACAAAAATATCTGTAACCCGTATCTGGTTAGCTAAATTCAATCACTTTTCTCCTCTACTCATTATTTCACCAGATCCTCTGGCCTTCTTTTAAGGTTCCTGCAACCGCCTTTCTTTCGAGTCTTTCGCAATACCAGTTTGTTCTATTGTACTTTTCCTTGTTTAAATTCAGTGATCTTAAATTAATGAAGCAACATTTTATGGATTGCTTTATAAAAAATTAACTACGGTCCTGCTTTTGGAAAATTTAATACAATGCTGCGTCGAAAATGCTGTCGTGGCAAGCTTTAATTATTAGAAGTAAAAACTCATCCGCTGTCATAACTAAAACCACCCAGGTAGCTAAAAGATATAACAAGCTGAGCTGGCTCCATGCAGTAAATGGACCCCACTTTATGTCTCACTACACAAGTAAAAATCATAATAAAGCTTTGTACAGCCGATTTCCCTAAACTACGGTCCGAGCCATAGTGAGCAACTTAAATTTTGGACATTTGCTTTTCTGTTCGCTAGCGCTTTTGCATTAATTGTTTATTTTTTACTTTTTGTATACGCGCGCGCAAGTGACTTAGTCAGACGCGTCGGAATAAATGAATTTTTAAAGCGATTGCGGCACAAAAACTGCGCTCGTGCAGCTGTGTATGCGCTTTCCACGAACCAACAATCGTCTACAAATAGTCTCAGCATCAAATTAAAACGAAATTTTTACTAACTCACCTCCAGAAGCGACACCAGCGTAATGAACAGTGGCGGCGGCCAGCAACGCTTGCAGTCTGCCAAATACTTTTTCTCTTCCTGCTCGTCGTGCCGCGCCCTACCCCGCGCCACCAACGAGCAACAGACAGTGCAGTATGTGCTCTGATTTGTCGCCAACGTTTCCGGTCTAACTGTAGCGCCCGGTGTTGCAACAGGAGCAGCGCTAGTCAGACACGCTGACGGTGACAGCGCCTGGCATTGGGTGGAAAGCGTGCAGGGACCCTCGCTGGCGTTGCATAAATTCAAGCGGACGCGCAGCACAATTGCCGCATCGTTTGTGCTACGCACACATGTGCAGAGCCGCTGCTGCGCCGGTTGTGTTGTTGTCGTGTCTGTGTTTCCATCTCTGTGCGCTTTGGGCGGATAATTTGCATTCACGTCATCATCAGCGATTTCTATTATATAGGGACTCGTTACATTCAACTTCTTTGGCTGTGATTTTGGCTTTGCTTCTGGTTCTTCTGGTTGATAGTGTTGATGAGGTTGCAGCTGTTCTTGTGATGCAACTGAAACCGACATTGCCTCTGCTGCCGCTGACATCAGCGCTGCTTCCATGTGGCGTGCTTCCGCTCGCGGTGGCAAAGCGCTTACAAGCGTATGCATGTGCTGCGTAAACCCCCTGCATTCATTTTGCGCGCCTTGCATGTGTGTTGCAGTTTGGCATCCGACCCACTCCGCGCCAGCCACTAAGGAGCGTGCGCTTACACATCGACTACCTGGTGCCTGACTGTCAGACGCTGATTATTTGTCACAAATGTTGTGTGAGCGTGAATGTGCGCACCTGCGTCCTTTGCAGTGCCACTAATGCACTGTCACACCGACGTGCCGCGCTCTACTGATGTGAATGAAGTTGGCAACAATTTATTCGTGTCCGCTTGAAGTAACTGCAAAGAAAGCCAAAATAAGGCACAAGAAAAAAAGGAAATTACTTAGTTTATTTGGCTCAAGGTTATTTCCGTACGAAAATAACATGTAATGCAGCGCCAAGACGCGCCGTCATGCCCCGTGGAATTCGCGTTGGCACAATGTGCGCACAAAATATCACACGCACTCGGAGCTCACTTGCTCACTCAGATTCAGATCAGCATTAGTCGCAGTGACACAGTCAACACTCATCAGACGCCACCTCATGCACTGCGCTTCACCTTGTATTATATGTATGCTTGTGTATTTGTATGTGCAAATCACTGTGAACGTCTGGAAATGTAAAAGTTCTATCTAGTTCTATTTTATTTGCGACAATCCAAATGTAAAGAGTGTCAACCGCACCGTCGTCGCTGTCGCCAAGGGCTTGAATGTCTTGAATGCCATGCCGCGCGAAACGCCAACGAAGCGGACGGCGGCAATGGTGTCAAGACGGCTGCCAATAATAGACACGCCAGCGTTGTAGACGCGCTCCAGACCGCCTTGGAGCAGACAGGCAGTCAGCCAGCCAAATAGTTACTTTGTGCGCGTATGCGGCGCGGCTAGACTTAGCGTATTCGCGAACTGCAGCGAGTTGGAACGACCGATGGAACAGTAGGCAAGGAAATTCTTCAAAACTTGGAACAACTAATATAGCAAAATAATAGAATTTACCTGATACCATTATAAATTCCAAAGCTTTTAAAAACTTGATCTAACCATGAAGAGGAAGCCTTTTATTTACATGTTTCCATGATCTTATTCGCTGAAGACCGCAGTGATGGAAACTTCAAATCAATAATATTAAACTACGACATTCTCGCCAGCAACAGACCACAGTACACCGCATTAGTGCTGTTACTAAGTCTAAAAATGAGAAAGAATCCATGCTCCGCCAATAATCGCATACAAAAACTCAAGAACGCACATGGCAACACAGGCTGGCGCCAGCAACGAAAACTGTGATAAACAAGAAAAAACGTTAACTTCGGCTGCACCGAAGCTAATATACCCTTTACAGGTGCAGGTTTTAGTAACTATATGTCGAGTTTGTATGGAAGCTGTATGCTATACTAATCCGATCTGATAAATTTTTTCGGAGATTATGGTATTACCTAAGCAGTAATCCATGACAAACTTTGTGAAGATACCACGTCAAACGCGAAAGTTTTCCATACTTCTTGTACATACTTGATTCCGATCGTTCAGTTTGTATGGCAGCTACATGCTATAGTTAACCGATCTGAACGATTTCTTCTGATATTACATTATTTCTATTAACAATAACTCATACCAAACTTAGTGAAGATACCACGTCAAACGCGAAAGTTTTTCATACAAGAACTTGATTCCGATCGTTCAGTTTGTATAGCTGCTATATGTTATAGTGGTCCGATATTCGGCAATGACTTTTACAAAAATTCAAAACGATATCTTAAAAACTGAGGGACTAGTTCGTATATATACAATCAGGCAGACGGACGGACGGACAGACGGACAGACTAACAGACGGACAGACAGACAGACGGACATGGCTAAATCGACTCAGCTCAACACACTGATCATTTATATATATAAGTACTTTATAGGGTCTCCGACGCTTCCTTCTGGGTGTTACAAACTTCGTGACAAACTTAATATACCTGTTGAGGGTATAAAAAACTAAATTCAAGTAAATTTTGACAAGGAAAAAACAAGTGCAGGAACTGACATAGAAAAATGCTTTTGGCAAGCGAAAAGGACTGCATTTCTTTTGCCAGACACAGCACATACACATACACTTAATAACATACCATACGTAATTCGTAGCAGAAACCCAACAAACTAAAATAATTTAGTCAAATTCAAGTTGGAGCCCCATCCATATGAAACACACAACAGGGGTTAAGATTCGAGGTGAATCCAGATAAAACACACTACGGAGTTTAAGATTCGAGGTGAACTTTACCGCCAATAAGAATAAGTGAACGAAATCTGGAAACAACTTAGTGACTAGTATTTTTTAGAAGCACTTTGCCACAACGGCTCAAAAAAATCAAAAATCTGACTGCTTGCATACCAACCGATTTCTTGCAGGGTGCGTTCTCAACGATTTGGCAACACTCGTTTTGGCTAACGAGGGTTGTTGTGACCGTAACCGGTCAACCTTAACTGCGCCATTGCCAAATTTGTTATCCTTCAGCGTAATTAAATTTCACTCATGAGCAGGGGGTGGACGATAGCAGAAGGATTTAATAACTGATTTCTGTACTTAAGTTGTTTGTGGAAAATGTTTAGTTAATTTATTATGAGGTCATGAGTTTATATGAGAACTGCATTCTGAAAATGGAGGATTTCCAGTAAAACGCGTATTTGTAGACTTCCATAGCTGCCATTTGAAGCCGTAATCGAAATTATAATCAGGAAATATGGATATCTTTGAGCTACTTATAGTATTATATATAAAAATCACCGGTCCCAGAGACTATCGGATTTAAAATAGACTTACTTTTGCTTTCTCAGAAACATTATGTAGCCATTTAAAATTGAGCTCCACTGTCACTTTTCCAAAAATACATCCACTTATCGAAAGAGCGGGACTATCGTTGAAGGAAACCTAACTAATATCAAGCTATGGGATTAACTTTTATAAAACACGATTAACACGATTAACTTTTATAATACATACACACGCTTACGAATGAAATTATGTACTATGCTTTCTTCTCATGCTACTTTATATACGAGGACTGCTTTTTATTTGCCGGCATTTGGCAACCCTACTGTTACAATCTAGCAACCACAACTTTATCGAAAAGTTTGAAATTTTCAATATTTTTCGTACTCAGAACTATTTGACATATGAGCGTTATTTATGTTGTTTACAGTAACTTCAAATATTCATCGTGAACAAAAAATTGAATCAAATCACGAGCATTTTCTGTAATTTTTTTTTACTACTCTCGACATAAATTAATTAAGCAATAGTGCATCGATGAACTTACTTCAATTTTTGCAATGACGCTCAATTAAGGACCAGTCTTCATCAATGGTATGCTGAAGAATATCGAGGATGTAGATCATTACAAAACGAATTTCGAGAAGGTCGCCTAAATGGAGGATGGATGGATGTGTAGAAGCTCACGCAAGTGAGGAAAGCTCTTGTATTGCCATTCACTTGGGAGTGGCAAGAAACGATATTTCTATAATTGGCTCAAGTAGCTCACGACTGCCGATCTTAGACCAAGTATCCAAGTATCCAAGCCAAAGAACATCAGTTTGAAGATGAGCTGGGTTAGGGACCCGCCACATAAAAAATGCTTCCAATGAAAAGGAAACAACAACCTCGGAAGAGAAACCCCCTTTTGATCTCATCCAAGGCTGTTGTGTGTTTTCGGCTATAACCGCGTAAGCGATGTCTACGCCAGTAAAGTAGAAGAACAAGTCTAAAATCCATTGTTGTTCGAGAAATTATTATTGACATTGTGGTGACAACTATAGGCTATAGCGAAATCAGCGTACAGTCAATATTGTAGATTTTTTTTTTTCACTTAGGATTCCACACAATTTGTCAATCGCTCAAAAAAGGCTCGTGTCGATTGGTCGAGAGAAATGTAAAAAAAACACGATAGCGCTATCTTGGAATACGTCTATAACATAGTGATAGTATGACTTCCCTTTATGCCTGTACGTAAAAGAAAAATTAACTAAGAAGTCAAGGTTTTTCGATGTTTCGACACCTGAAGACGCGGTTGCTGCGTTCAGAACATGCGTTTTGGAGATACCTCAATCCGAGCGGTAAGCCTGTTTCGACAAATGGTTCTAACCCATCCTAAAGTGTATAGATCTTAATGGAGAATATTTTGAAAAACAATACAGCGATTTTCGACACAAATAAGATTCGTTTTTGTACTCAAATACCGAAATATAAAAGGCAACCCTCGTATTGTCATATTTATAAACTTAAAACTTATTAATAAAAGTAACTTATCCACCACAAATGCTGTCAGCTATATGCACTGCGGCTTGTGAGTGACGTTCTTTTAAATTATTCGTACAAAAAGGTGTCCTCAGGACCTTCGTAAGCACTTGTAATGATGATTGCACACCAGCGGGTTTATCTTATTACACAACAGCTTAAACAGCCGGAAAACAGCGTAACAAAGTTTAAACTGCTTTAGCGAAATAAAAAAGCAATTTGAAGCACACATTTGTTTACATATGCACAAATACACGTGCGCCATCAAGCAAAATGACGGCTATAAAAGTTTAAGCAAACGCTCGCCAAATGACTTCTGCAACTGTTTATGGTGAATTTAAAAAAAAGTTAGAGAAAGAAAAATGACTATTGCTAAAACTCTGCTAAAAAGAACAGGGCAACACAAGCACTTTTATTATCCAGGACTCACTATCGGCTGGAAACTCGCACCGCTAATACTGCTGAGCCAATGCAGGTAACTGTATTTGCGTGTAGGCGCTGACAAACGTGTCCTGTACATTACGGTAATTTCCTTATAGGTTAAGTTCCCAGACGCCAAACCGGTAATGGCGCAGTTGTCTCGCTGATTAGGGACACAATGGACGTCAGCAATAAGGAGCTGAAAGCTCAGGCAAACAAGAGCGGCGCAGCGAAGGAATAAAAGCAGAAGCGCTGCACGAAACCGGCAACAATAACAAAAGGAAACGAAAAGTGCGCGAAGTGGAAAAAGGAACGAGGTGGATTTCAATATATTTAAGTGGTTATAGTGTTTGTGTGTGGTGTGTGTGTGTGCGGACAAGTGGACAGGTGTTTGCGATGTTGCTGCTTTGGCTGGTTTTGTTGCCACCACTTGCACTGCTGTTTCTGCCTCTGTAGCGCATTTAGTAACAAACAACCGTACACTTACAAAACCGTTCACTTCACCTTCACTTGGACATATTTATTTTACTTTTTCGGCATTTAAAGCACTGTCTGCCCCTTCCACGTGCCACACAAACGGATTTTTGTTTTTCTCTTTTTTTGTTGTTTGCACTTCACTATGCACTCACTGTTTGTTAGCTTGTGGGTGTGTGTTGACCGTATATACCATTGTACCTTTGTTAGCTGGCAATGCACCGTTGTAAATATCTGCGTCCTGCGGCAGCAAGCAAATGTGGTCGACTGAAATATTAGCCCTTCTGCAGCGCCGCAGACAGTTATGTCGAAATACACACACACATACACACACACATGCATGCACACCACTCATCACATGACTACTGCAATAACCCTCAACCTTTGTTTGTTTGTTTGGCTTTTAGTTGTTTTATGCCAATGACTGTTGACTTATTCAAGAAAACGTTGAATTTTAATGCCAAATCGATTTTGTCAATTACCAGCACTGGAAAAATCTGAATGCATACACACATATTTGACATTGTATGTTCTATAAACATGCCGTTATTGCATCTAAATCGATTGGGCTGCGTGTGAGTTTGAACGGGTGGCTTAATTCGTGTTTGAGGAAATCATTATTAAAAGAGAGAGGAAATTATGACATGTTGAAGGCAAGTGGAATTTAATATGATCCTCAAAGGCTTTCAAAATTTTGAGTTGATAATATTGGTACACTCGGGATCTGCTGATTACTAGAAAAACTTAGTAGTAATAGCCTTAGTCCTTTTTTTTTTGATAGCTACAATTCCTTGATGGTGTGCCTTAAAGTCCAATTTGATCCTCAAATATCGGTTGCTAAGAGTCAATCTGAAAGAAGGTATTAATTTTTCCCATAGATATTCGAGAATGTCATAGAATAATTTTTGTTTTCAAGTCGAAACCAACTTTGTTGTCTTACGGATACCTCTGGCTTTATACAAGTATTTCTCTGTATAGGAACACAGCCTAGAGAAATTACGTATTGCGCTGAAGACGTACCTACATATATACATATTTCAAACTGGCTAAGGAATTCAAATGTTTTTTTTTTAATGTGAAGTATAATCGATATAATTAAGTTCCGAATACAACATCATTCAAATTCCCTACACTACTTCCTTTGCAGGAACGAGTTCAATGAACCCTATTTTCGAGTACTTTTTCCACTAAATGAAGTCATATACAGCAAGATCGATATTGACTTCTTAAGCTTAAAGAGAGTCTGGTTTATTGCTTAAGACCAATGACTTCAAATAAAGCCATAAGAAGTAGTCCAAGGGTGTTAAATCACAACTTCTTGGAGGCCATTCAATGTCACAATTCCTGAAAATAATCAAATCTCCAAACTTGTCTCACATTAATTCGGTGGTTGCACGTACTGCGCGGCACGTAGCCCCATCTTGTTGGAACCAGAGGTAGGAAGCATCAACTTCTAACGATTGCAGCCATAAAAAGTTGGTTGTCATCGATCTATAACGCTCTCCATTGAGAGTAACGGCGACACCAGCTTCATTTCGAAAGAAGTGCGAAGCGATGATTCCAACAGACCAAGACCCACACCAAACTGTCAGTTTAGGTGAATGCAATGGTTTTTCATGAATAATTTGTGGATTTTCTTCGCACCAGAATCGATAGTTTTGTTTTGTTTTACCACACCACTCAGATGAAAGTGAGCCTCATCGGAGAAGATGATTTTTTCTGTCGTCATCGTTTTCAAGTTGCTCCAAGGCAAAATGAGCAAATTCACGACGTTTACGGTGGTCCAATGGCTTCAGCTTTTGAGTGAGAAAAATTTTATATGGATGCAAGCCCTAAACCTTTCTCAAAATCTGCCTGGTTTAAGACAGTCCCAATTCTTGAGAACTTCTTGGAATCGGCAACTGCAGGCTCTCGGCAACACTTGCCTGAACGGCAGCAACATTTTCACAAATTCGAGCGGTTCTTTGTCTTATTGGCACGCGCACGAAAGTTGCAATTGAAGAACGATTTTTTTGATAATAAAATTAAATACTTCTTAAACGTTGTTTTTGAGTATATCTTTCCATAATAAAATTGTAAAAAGTACTGATTTTGAAGAAAACCCGGTATATGCTATAGTGATTCGAAATTGGTGGTTCCGTCGAAAGACGTATTCAAAATTTCAGATCGATATCTCAAAAACTGAGGGACTCGTTCGCGTATATACAGACAGACGGACATGGTTAAATTGGCGAAAAAATGCGACAAGTAATTTTCCCAGGCTTCTCTTAAAGCCAACTTTATTCCATTAAGGGAGTTCTACATTGACCGAAACAAATGGTAGTCCAATGGTACAAGGTCAGGGCTATATGTAGGATGCATGAAAACTTCCCAGCCAAGCTCTCCCAGTATTTGCTGAGTCATCAAAGATGTGTGTGGTCTAGCGTTGTCCTGATGGCAGACGAAGCCCTATCTGTAGATCAGTTCTGGCCTCATCATCATCAGTTGTTGACAGTAAAATGTAGAATCAAGCGTTCGACCAGGCTGGAGCAGCTCATAGTGGATGATACCTTTCCAATCCCACCAAACACTCAGCATTAAATTTTGAGGCGTCAATCCTGACTTTGCGACCATTTCTTGAGCTTTACCACGCTTGGATCATGATCGTTTTCGCGCATTATTGTCGTATTTGATCCACTTTTCGTCTCCTGTTACCATTCGCATCCGAAATGGTTCAATTTCATTTCGTTTTTTCACACTTTTTCAACGATAAGTCGACCAGAGCTTGAAATTTCACCTTTCCAACACCATATGATATGACACAATGTGATTGGTACTGGAGATATACGACTACAACGACATCTATTGGCAAAATACGAAAAGACTTTTTCGACTACCCAGTACTTTATAGGGTCTACGGCGTTTCTTTTTCATGTAACAAACTTCGTGGCATTCAGGATATAAAAGGAGTGAGTAGGAGGTAGAAAGAAGTTGGTAAACAGATACATGAAGTAAAAGTTAAATATACGTATAAACAAGTGATAAATATACATATGTATATATATATATGTGATGTGTAAATAATTATACCATATACCTATGTATGGATAACCTACAAATGCATTTTAAATATGTGCTCGTGTGTGCCCTGTATTTCTATTGTTTGCTTCTTCCTAAGACGCTTCATTGCTTCATTTCTGCTGCATTAAGTGCACAATTGAATGCTTGAAAATACAAAGTAAAACAATGATATTGTACAATAAAATGCGAAAAATGCTGGAAATTTCACACGCATGTTGCGTGCAAAACTCATTCGTGCCGCACGATGTGGCAGCTTAATGCTTTATTGGCATCATTGTGAATGTGATTATTTGATTGTGCGCTTTTGCTGCCCACAACAACAACATATACACATTCAAGACATATGTATGTATGTATGTTTGGGCACCTTGCTATAAAGTTCAGCAATTAGCAACGCTTTTCCTTTTCAATCGCAGCGGCAGCAAGCTTCAAACATTTTTCTTCAAAATCTATTTCATCTTCCCCACCTTGCTCATTCACAAAAGACTACGGCAAGAGTGGTCTCCTCACAAAAGCTCACATATATATTGCCTGCTTATATGTATGTATGTAGCAGCCGAAGTCACTGGCATTCGCCGCATAAACAACAGCAGCTGCACAACAACCCGCTCACTGCCTGCCACTTGCCACTTGCCTCTCGGCACCTCACTTTGACGGCGGCTTGGCAGTCGCTTAATGAAATTAAAAATTACCATTAAAGAAATTACTCGAAATTGAGCGTATTAAAATGTCAAGCAAGACCGCTGCAGCGGGTGTGGGGGGCAGCAACAAAGAGCGGGCGCGCGAAACGGAGGCACAAAGAAATCCATCAAATGAGAAATATGCGGAATAAATGCTCCAGTTGAACCGCGACTTTGATGACACTGCTGATGGGGCATTGCGCTGGCGAACTGCTTGAGCCGGCTGTTGCCGACTGAGCGTGCATTGCTGCCGTTGGGGCTTGGGGCTGCGTGTGGCATGTAGCAGTAGCAGGCAATCAGCGATGTGCCACTTCTGTTACTTAAGAACACGCCGCTGCGACAATGGCGACAATGCTGTGAACGAGCGAAGCGCTGCTAAGTGATAACTATTGCAACGTCTGTCGCTTCACATGCGGACACACACATATATTGTTGCAAGCATATTACTGGCATTTATGGTGTATTCTGCTGCGGTAGATGATGTGCCGATCGCGTTACGTTGACACTGTTAATGATGATGGCTGCTACTGCTCAGCGCTGCTTAGTTGTTGTTAACTGTTGGTTGCATTGATGACGGCACGCATTGTTGCATACTCTTACGTGCCGCACATACTTGCTAATGTCTATAAATTAATGTGTGGGGTAAGATCGATTCCTAAAGTGACCGCTCGAAAGCAAGTTCTTGAAGAGAAACCTTTCTTATTTGACAAGATATCTTCAGGAAGTTTGATCTGATTATTGTCCAAGCAACGCTGCAAAATCCGAAAAAATGTTTCTTATCGGACAACTATAGCTTCTAGCTACCTTACAAACTGACCGATCAAAATCAGGTGATTGTTTAATTTTTTTTTTTGTGAAGGGTATGTACTAGGTATAAGATGACCTATTTTGGTTTATTTTTAAATTTCATTCATAATTTCAAAATTAAGATTTTGTGTTTTAAACTTTTATTAGTAGTTCCTTTGCCCACCTCTAAGCATATGGGAAACTGCACATATGACTTGACTTGACTTATCCTTTGGCCGTTTTTCATTCATGTCATATTATAATCGCATTTAGCTTAATTCGCTTGCCATCAAACAAAGACGAATGCCTTGGTAATAACGAAATAGGAAAACTTTATACATACTTACATGCATGTTAGGGTGAGTCGAAAGCTAGACTATCGTATGCATCGGTTGATATGAACACATTCGAAAATATTGTGTAGTCGAAAAAGTTTTTTCGTATTTTGTCAATAGATGTCGATGCAGATTTTAAGCTTCATTTATCCAAAAAAAAAATTCGGGGAAGTTGAAAAAAAGTTACAGCTGTTCAAAAATGAGTGAAAATAATGAATAAATTCGCTATATTTTGAAATTTTTGTATAAATATGGGTAGAATGCCACGCAAGCCTCCAATGAAATTTGTGAAGTTTACGGAGACGATGCTGTATCAGCTCGTGCAGCACAACAATGGTTCGCTAGCTGCCGTTTTGGAAATTTCAATGTGAAAGTTGCACCTCGCTCTGGTCGACCTATCGTTGAAAAAGTCGATGAAATTATGAAAAATATAGACCAGGACCATCACATAAGCAGCCATGACATCACTAACTAACTTAACATTCATCATCAAACGTTTATGAACAATTTAAAAAGGGCTGGCTTCGAAAAGAAGCTTGGGTAGCACATGAATTGTCTGTGAAAAATTTAATGGAAAGAATTAATAACTGCGATTCTTTGCTGAAACGAAATGAAATCGAACCATTTCTGAAGCGAATGGTAACAGGAAACGAAAAGTCGATCAAACACGACAATAATGTGCGAAAATGATCATGGTCCAAGCGTGGTGAAGCTCAACAGATGGTCGCACAGCCAGGATTGACGCCTCGAAAGGTTATACTGAGTGTTTGGTGGGATTGGAAAAAAATCATCCACTATGAGCTGCTCTAGCCTGGTTGAACGATTGATACTACATTTTACTGTCAAAAACTGATGCGATTGAAGAAAGCGAACGAAAAAAAACGGCCAGAACTGATCCACAGAAAGGGCTTCGTTTTCCATCAGGACAACCCTAGACCACACACATCTTTGATGACCCGGCAAATACTGGGAGAGCTTGGCTGAGAAGTTCTGATGCATCCACCATATAGCCCTGACCTTGCACCATTGGACTACCATTTGTTTCGGACAATGTAGAAGTTGGCTTTAAGAGAAACCTGCGAAAATTACTTGTCCCTAGCGGAAAATAGGCAAAAAGTGGTCGACCAAATTGGATGTACACATTTGGTTTATTTTAAATACAAAAATTAAGGCTTTTTCGACTACCCAATATTAGAATATTTGAATTCAAAAACTTTCCACTGAGGTAAATTTTTTAGAAAATTTAAAAATTCGCAAAGTAAAAATTTTATATGATTAAACGATTGAAAAATTATGGTTTTTGTAACGGAAACAGATTTTTTGCTTACGAAACTTTAAATGCTCAGCGACTGCTTTTAAAATTCAGTTAAAAATTCGTGTTTACACTAATATTTTAGTTCTCTTTTAATTGTAACCCATGAATAGGTTAGTTTTTGGCTCACCCTAATGTATGTTTACACACATATTGAAAAGGCAAAAACGTCACCTTTACACACTACCTCCTTCCTCCTCCTTTGTGCTCTGCTACTGTGGCCACAACTTCAAGCTCAAATTGTCAAAGCTGTTTTTACAAAACATTTTATTGCTGTTGTTGTTGTTGTTTAGAAACTTTTTACTTTTATTTGTGTTTTATCTTCACATTCTCTTTGCCGCAATCGCTACTGCACTTATTACTGTTTACTTTATTACAACAATGTTTTTGTGTTTGTTGTTGTCAAATGTCTTTAATTGTGTGACTTTTATTTTTTATTTGGCCGAACCGTTATGGCCATTAAAATTTCTGCTCTTATTACCGTGAAATTACGAAAATGCGTGCGCATCCATGTGCCATGCGCATGTGTGTGTGTGTGTACGTGTGTGTGAATATACTATTATGCACGTATAGAAGCTGCGTCTACAACAAACTACAACAAACAGAGGTAACATTTAATGAATACAGAACTAAATTGTCGCCAGAAAGGCAAGTTAATAATTATAAAAATTTCTTTTAGTGGCACAATTGAAACCTAAGTGCGTGTTAGTAGCAACAACAACAACAAAATAATAATAAGAGAAAACAATTATAAACAGAATGACAATTGCCATGGCTTAACTCTGTGGAAAAGTGAAAACATTTTCTCAACGCCATGTTTCGCTAAAAACCGAAATTATGCTTGAGTTCCACACTTTCGAAGCTTATTAATGTTGCCTAAAGTCCCACTTAAATTATCTCTAAGTAAATTTAAGTGTTCGTGTGCATTTTTTCCTTTTATTTTATTTATTTTTTTCTTCTTCTACTTTTTCAATTTCGCTGGTTCTTAACATTCTTGCTCCCATAAGATAATGCCGATTTCGTAATTGTAAGCGAACGTGTGGAGAAAGCTGCTTTTTTTGTTGTTGTGCTTTTCGCTCATTCATTCGAAACGAAGGAAAAAGTTACAATGATGCGATTTCGTAACTTAGAATAGTGAGGAAAAGTAAAAAATTTAATCCAGTAAAGCTTAGACGTGATTTCAGCAAATAGCACTTGGGGGTATCGAAAGCCTTCTGGCTCAGAGTGGGATGCAAAAGGTCCATGGAACTATCTGCTCTTAGCAAGGTTTACATGACTGCAATGCTAGACGTCCTAACTGGATACTATCCACTGGTATTCACGCGGTGAGGCTAAAAATTGTATAGGACGCAACTTGTCAAATTTGCATGAGGAAGATGAGGTGGAAACATCTAGATACTTTCTGTTCCACTGTCCAGCTTTCAGCAGCCTAAGGTTGAAACATATTGCTTGCCATTCTTTCTACGAACCCGACGAATTGACTACTTTTTTAGCCTACAACACGTACTGAATTCAGCAAGCTCGATTCTGTTTTATCAAATGGAACTTTTTTCGCATCAAAACTTCACTTGGCGATACTTTCTTAAAAGAAAATGATACGAGGAGGAAAGATACGATATCGTATTTCCAATCATGCTTTATATTCTTTAGCGCTAATCAAAGACGAAAACTATATATAAGTGAACAAGTTTCCACATGAGCATTTAATTTCGATCGTTCAGTTAGCTATAGTGGTCTGTTATCGGCCGTTTTGACAAATGAGCGACTTTTTGGTGAGAAATGGCCGGGTGCAAAATTTTAAATCGTTATCTTAAAAACTGAGGGACTAGTTCGTATATATACAGACAGACGGACAGACAAACAGACGGACAACTTATCTCGTCTTGCTGATCATTTATATATATGTCTATACTTTACAGTTCGAACAAATTCTTACCTATGCTACAACGTAACATCACCTCTCATAAGTTTACAGGCGAAAGAAAAACGATATAATAAAAACCACTAATATTGAAGAAAAATTTCAATTTTGGTTATAAAATGGTTATATATTGGTTATTATATCTGTCAGCGATTTTCAATGTTTTTATGGTACGTTGTTTTGCATTTTAGGTGAAGACATGCTGCTGTGGACAAAAAATAGTAAGACTTTTTAATTTAAATTTCGCTTGAACCCACATTCGTCGACAATTTCTTTTCTGGGTTGGTATGACTATCAGTGACATATAGTATACGCTTGTCTATCCGAAGTACATAAAGGGTATTTGGCGATTTTTACGATGAGTGATATTATTCAACAAGGAATGTCCATTAAATGTTGTGTGCGGAATCAAATGTGCCGAAAAATGAAGGCCTTTGTTGATAATTGTTTGTCGAGAACCAGGTCCAGATCAACTGATGATCAACACGTCAATAAAATAAAAAAATGGTGCTTGAAAATCAACGATTAATAGTCTGAGATTTTACTGACATTGTTGGAATATGGGCGGGACCAGTGAAAACTATTATGAAAGAACATTTATGCTTAAAAAAGCGAAGAGTCTTGGGTCTATGCTTACAATCCGGAAACAGACGGTCAGTCGGCCAATCAAGGTCATGTTGACAGTTTCCTTCGATTATCGAGGAGTGGTGCACTCCGAACTCCTTTCGACTATCCAAACTGTCAACAAGGAACACTATTTGCGTGAAGCTATTCGTAAATAGAGCACAGCATTATGGACCGATAACTCTTGGTTTTTGCTCCACGATAATGCTCCGTCGCATACTGCATTGATTCTTCTTGGCAACACTGTCACACAGTATTTGCATACAATCATATTAAAAAAAGGGTTGCTATGAAGCTCATTTGACATATCATAAATATTTCTTTTTTGTCAGAAGTGGGAAGCCAAAGGTTAAATACCCGTCCGTATGTATACGCAAAGTTTGTTTTTCAACGCATTCTACAAATAACAACATGATTATAAACACATATGTACATATGTATTACTGTACCAACTTGTGAAACATGACTTGAAATGGGAGCGCAAGAATTTAATATCAAAAAATATTCAACAACTTTGCTCCAATTTCTTTAAGAAAATGACGAAACCACAACAAACTTACGAGTATTTAAATATTTAAGTACACAAATAAGAGTACATAGCTGATACCTACTTACCTATGTACATACATATGTACACATATGTAAGTTCATGTATCGCCGCTCCACAGGTCGACGCTTAAGCACGCATGCGCAGAGCGCTAAGCTCACACGGGCCCTCGTGGCCCTGCTGGCGTTCAACGACAACGGCGAAACAACTGAGAAAACAAACGTGCAAATGTGGGACGCTGCGCAGCGCGTGTGGGCCGTCATGTGCCGCCACACGTTACACAAAGGTAAGTACAAACTCAACAGTTGTAGCTACGGAACTTGATGTAAGCATAAACAGCCAAACATGTGCACGAGTGTCTGTATGTATGCACATACAAGTATGTGGCTAAGCGAAAATGCAGAAGTGCCGCCGCCAGCAAACGGCCAATGTGAGCAGCGACATGTGTCTGTGTGTGTGCGTCTGAACATAATTAAAGTTTAATTTCTCAACACTCGGCGGCACAACAATGGCGACACACACACACAAACGTGCACACGTGGAAGCGCTCAGATGAAGCAGCAATTGTCGACCTGCACTTGTTTGGCGCTTCGCTTGTGTTTACATGTGTGTGTGTGTGTCCACCAAGCATATATGTTTCATCAGCACGCAAACAACAACAACGCAACGCGCAATGTTGGGTGGCACTTTCTACCTTTTCTTGGCGTTTTTGTTGTTTCTCGACTTTTCTCCCTCATCATTTCGATAAGTGTGCAACAAAAGCAAAAATCAACACTTTAATAGTGTTAACAATTAAAATCGGAATGGAAATAGAAAAACACAAAGGCAAAGTAAGAAATGAATTGAAATTGTACAACAATGCACAACAACACAAGCGCTTTCGTACAATGCCACCCACAAGTCTAAGCGCAGCGCAACAACAATCACTTGGCTTTGGCTTGCTAGTCGGGCTTACACACATGCATACAAGCTCGCATTAGTGTTGGTGAGCAATTTCGCTGCATTTTAAGAATTATGAAATAGTCGAGCGCCCATTTATGCATTTACGCGTGGCTAGTGCTCGGATGTTACTTTGCGAAAAATTTCTTTAAGAACTTTTGGCTCTTCAGGCGCGTACTTCCCCCTCAACCCCCATTGGCATACGCAATTGGGAGTCATCCAACGCGCAGCGGGTTGCAAGCCACATGCATTTCGGTTACTTTGTTAATATGTGCTTAGTCACACCTTTGTATGCATGGATGTGTACTTACACATGGGTTCAGCGCCAACACCGCTCTCCTTAAAGCTCTGATAATAGCATTATTATGTTTAAGTTAAGTGCTTTTATGGCGTTTAATCAGCTTTACCACTCATGCTAAGGTGTAATGAATTGCATTTCCGAGCTGCTGGGTGCCACTGAACACTCGCTATAAGTTAACTTTTGTGAGTGAGCTCTAACTTTTAGCTAGAATATAAGCATTTCGTAAGCTCTTATTATACCTTGAGAAGGGTAGTTTGTAACAAAGGAAGCATCGAAGATCCCAAAAGTAGCTAAATAAACGATCAACGGAACGAGCTGAGTCGATTGAGACATGTCCGTCTGCTCACGAACTAATCCCTCATTTTTTGAGATATCGAACTCAATATTTGCACACGTCGTATTATTTCCAAGAAGATGCTATTTTGTTGGAATCGCCGTTATCGGGCCACTATAGCATGTATGTAGTTGTCATACGAACGGAACAATCGGAAAAAAAATGTTTGTATGGAAAACTTTTTCATTCGGCGAGATATCCACCATGAATTATTATCCAAGGCAATGATGCAATCTCCCAAGAAATTGTTTAGATCGAGTCACAATAGTATATTTATTCTATACAAAATGGACGATAAAATCAAGTGTTTGCAAGAATTATTTTGTATTTATGAAGGGTATTCTATGGATATATTGGAGGATGGAGACATGTCGCCGTCAGCGAGTACTGGCATTTATCCCGGTGGATTAACGTCTCGCCACCATTCGCATCAAAGCGAAGTTCTTTAACTTATCGTTGATTTGCTACCACGCCCCGACGGAAGAGAAGGACGATATGACCAAAGATGAATTCTATGAAGACTTGGAGCGCACCTATGAGAATTGACCCCGCCACGATGTCAAAATCGTGCTTGGCGACCTTACCGCCAAGGTGGGTAAAAAAGGTATATTTGGCACTACGGTCGGTAAATTCAACCTCCACGTGGAAACATTCCCAAATGGGTTGAGCCTGATCAACTTCGTCGGGGCCCAAAATATAGCTATCTGTAGTACTAGATTCCAACATAAAAAAGTTCACCAAGCTACCTGGATCGAAATACCTTGATGGCCCCAGATCGATCATGTTCTGATAGACCGAAGACATGCCTCTAATGTTTTAGATGTGCATACGCTCCGAGATCCTAACATTGGCACGGATCACTATCTTGTTGCAGCCAAGATTCGCACGCGCCTTTGTGCAGCAAAAAACGCACATCAACAAACACGAGGAAAGTTCGGCGTCGGAAAGCTGCAATCACAATAGACAGCCGAACGATTTTCTACTCGACTTACACTCCTGCTTTCTGAGAGCACTCGTCAACAACTCAGTAAAAGGGAACTGTGGGACTGCAGTTCAAGCTCTTTACGTAGAGCTGCAACCAAAACCATTGGTTTTCGGAAAATGTAAAAGCTGGTACGATAAGGAGTTCCGTGTCGCAGTGGAGAGAAAGTAGACTGCAACGTTACAATTCACCACAACACGTACGGGACGCATTTGCAGGCAAGAAAAGAGAGAGCTTGACAAGCTGGCCGATAAGGGGAATGATCGAAAATTCTACGAAAAGATGCGAGGACTAACAGAAGATTTCAAGCCAGCAGTATACGCTTGTAGAACCCCCAAAGATGATCTAGTGACTGTTGACCAGAACATACGAAAATTATGGAGGGAATACTTCTCCAGCCTGCTGAATGGCAGTGAAAATATAACGCCAGAAGCAGGCGAACCCGATTCCCCAATCGATGACGATGGAGCAGACATTCCATTTCCCGACAATGAAGAAGTTCGTATACCCGTCTGAAGAACAACAAAAGGGCGGGGGCCGATGGACTGCCGGCCGATCTATTGAAATACGGCGCCGAAGAACTGCTCCTTTAATTTTCTTTTAAATTAAATTTTCTCTCTCTCTTTGAGAAAAAAGCAACAACAATAAGCATTCGCAATCTTCTAATTGGATTTAAGCCCAAATTTGTTAAAGCCTTATTTGTGAAGATTGCAAATTGAAATGATTAAAAAAATTGCGTGGCAACTCCAAGCAAACCTTAGCAAATTTGACCTGTGTGCGAACTCTGCTATTGGAGCGTCCATCTATTTCTTGTTGAAACTCACATAGCTATAGATGTACACATGTACGTGCGATTTTTTTAATTTTGTAGACTATCTTCTGCACACATTTCGCACTCTCAAACACGCTTTTAGTTCCAACTTTTTTAATTCCAACTACAAGTGTTTCTGCATAAATTTACGCATAACAGCAGTCATACATTGTAATAATCATTCATATGTATGCATGTAGAGTACATATGTATATATGTATTATGAACAGGTGCTTGTATAGAAATTATCGTATTTGAAAAGTTTGCTCTACGCGCATGCGTGTGGCTGCACCCATTTGCTTTCTCGTTTGTTGCGTGCTGCAAGTCCCTTTTACTTTCTAACTACATACTCGCCTGTGTAATTTTCTACTAAACTGCAATTAACAGACTCATCATTTTAATTATGCATTGCAATGCGAAAACATAAAAGAACTAAAAAACGATGTGAGCGCGTCGAAGTAGAACGAAGTTAAGCGAATTCTTTAACGTGAACTTATGTTTATATATATGTATGTGTGAATACAACGTAAATTAGTAAGAAAATATATTATAATGTTGGAATCGTTGCATTCTTAAGTCCGTGCTACCATTTTTTCAAGCTCTGTGGCAGACTAAGGCCGTTCTTATGCATCTAAACTATACATTTTATTAGAAGATCGACTAATAAAATCTATCGACACTAAGGCCGATCTCCAACATACATTAATTTCATGATAACAACTGCAAATAAATTATAGAACGGTTCCGAATTGAAACAAGATTTACGAGAGTCTGTTCTTGAAAATTTTTTGCCAGTATCGAAGGTGGTGAAAGCATTCATGTCTATTTATTTACTTTGTGGAGATGGCAAATAAATTATAGAACGGTTCCGAATTTGTTGAAACGAGATTTACGAGAGTCTGTTCTTGAAAATTTTTTATATACTATATGTAGACACATATATATATATAGCGGAATTTTCCAGAAGAGCCCTACACAAGTTTTTTTTTTTTTTTTTATAAACGGTTAAAACGGTTTGGGATATCCATGAATTTCTTTATTCCTGTGAAAGTACCTTCGATGCCATTATGGAACTTGTTTTCTTTTGCGTGGCTATAACGAGCACGCTTGCAGAAGTCTAGACGTTGAACCCAATTTTCGGCGGTTTTCAAGCACAAATTGGCCGATACTACTGCAATTTCACGTTCGATCTTCGTATGAAGTATCAATCGTCGCTGGCTTGTTGGCATAGACCATAGGCTTGACGTAGGCCCACAGGAAATAGTGTAACGGCGTCAAATCGCACGACCGAGGCGGCCAATTGTCTGGGCCATTTCATGAGATAACACGGTCACCACACTTGATTTTCAACAAATCCACTGTGACATTAGCTCTGTGCTTGTGGCGCCGTCCTGTTGGAACCACAAACTGTCCAAGTCCATATCATCTAACTCGGGTCAAAAATATTCGGTTATCATTGAGTGGTAGCGATTCCCATTCACAGTTACGTGCGGGTCTTGATCATCACGGCAGAAGTACGGCCTAATGACGCCGCTTATTGACGAAACCAGAAATGAGCCCCATCGCTTACGAGGATTTTTCGATGAAAATCCGGATCATTTTCAAGTTGTTTCTCAGCCCAATTCCGGAACATGCGCCGATTCTGGTTGTCAGCGGATGCAGACCAAGATCTTGATGCCCCATCGCTTTAGAACGACGTGTGAAGGACTGATTTAGGTCTTCCTCAATTGATGCACATAATTTTCGATATTCAAATTTTTCACTAGACGCAATTGTTGATCTGACAGGTAGATTATGACGACCACAAATTGAACGTAGCGCTCTCAAAGTTGAGGCCGCTGACTCCGAATTTCGGTAGTAAATTTTAATAATTTCGACTCGTTGTTGGTTCGTATGTCTTTCCATGATGAAATGGCAAACCTTACTGAAGAAAAATGTCAAAAGAGCGAGAAAAAATATGGCGTAGTCTGCTGTCCCTAACAGTTTACTTTTGTAGCGTCCCTATGAAAAGACCCGATATAAGCCTGTTCTAGAAAAATTATTTCAATGTCGCATTGCGTTATAAAAGATCTAACATTCTTGGGTCTTTATTCCGTTGTATTAGCTGAAAACACAGGCGCTACACTACTTCTTCTTCTTCTTTATTAGAGTAGACACCGCTTACGCGATTATGGCCGAGTTAACAACAGCGCGCCAGTCGTTTCTTCTCTTCGGTACGTGGCGCCAATTGGTTATTCCAAGCGAAGCCAGGTCCTTCTCCACTTGGTCCTTCCAAAGGAGTGGAGGTCTTCCTCTTCCTCTGCTTCCCCCTGCGGGTACTGCGTCGAATACTTTAAGAGCTGGAGTGTTTTCGTCCATTCGGACAACATGACCTAGCGCTACACTACTACTGCTATAAAAATGGGTTCTTACCTCTCTCGAACTCTAATGTAGCGATTTTGCGGACCTCTATCCTTTCAGTTAACGTAACCCTTCGGCCAATATTGAACTTAATCCGCTCCAAGATAATTGAAAGCTACTCCTCCTAAAAGTTTTTTACATACACTTCAAATATCTCCAAACCCTGTTTTGAAAAAAATGGCAGGAAATGTATTGGTTATACCTCATTCTGACTTTATACCAAATAAAACTAAAGAAGATGGCTATAGCTGTGCCTGTCGGTCCGTCAGTGGACCGATAATTTTAGTAAAAATGTTAATATCTTGGCATACGTGTTGCTTGGCACCTTGGCACTTGGCATAAGGGAGATTGGTACAACATAACTATGAGCGGAATCCGACAAGTGCGACTCCCGAAAACATCAAGAATCGAAAGCTTATAAAATGGTATGACTAAACGACCAAACTTGCTAAGAACAAAACTTTTTAGCTTCTCCTCATTCACTGTGAAATTGGCCAAAAGAAGATTAAAATCGCATCCAACATATGAAAATGTGTTCCGGGTTTCGATCTCTGAAAAGTGCAAGAATATAAATTCTTCGGTTGCACCCGAAGTTAGCCCTTACTTACTTGTTTTCCATTAATTTCGTGCAAGCACTGAACTGCGGCTGACCTTTTAGGGCATTGTTGGTGCCTAACAACGGTTTAAGAAAATAACAATGCAACAGATTTTTTTTATGTGAAAACTCAGCTGAAAATATTTCCCTCTTCATGCCTTCATTATGCATTACATAACTTCACTTTCTTGGTAATATTTTCAATGCGCATATTTGTAACAATGGCGATGCATGTCGAAAAAAATGCAACAACAACAATAAATGTTTAAAACATTTTCGCTCTTCTATGATTTGTTGTGGGAAATTATTTGCAAATTTATTGCCCCAACGATTTTTCCGTAGCAACATTTGATATTTTTATATTCACGCAAGCGGGTGAGCGCTACAACAACCATGGGAAGTTATTTATTTATTTACATAGGTATGCGAAGGGGTTCCTATACATACACACACACGCACATGCACAAATACACGCATGCATGAAGTGCTCCTGTTTCCAGCGACTAAAGGTTATTAACTGCACTAAGCACAAGAGCAAAAACGAATGCGAACGCAAAAACAAAAACAAAAGCCAAGCAAATTTATACGCTTGCGATTATTAATGCTAGCTCGAGTCCGTTGCAGGAAAGTGCAGCAAACAAAGGCATTTAATTGAATTAAAGAGAGTCAGAGGTTACCACTTCTACATGCATAAATACACATTACACATATGTGTATGTGTGCGGATAATTCGCAAGGCATGGAAATGAAAGCAAAAACTCCACCGACGATGCCAGCGAGCTGAGAATATATTTTCTTCAAGAAGAAAAGTGACTTGACCGATATAAGTGGCGAAATGAATGCCAGAGTTGCTGTTGAAAATTCGCTGTATCGTCTGCCGGGCGATTTCACATACATGCACACATTCGTATGTGTAGATATGGATGTGAGTGCGTGTGTGTAAATTGGAAATGAAATCGCATTATAATTTATATGAATTGCTGAAGTGAAAATTTATTGAAGAATTATAACGAATCAATAAAGAAATAGCAGTCTTGCATGTTATGCAGACATACGCACGCTTACATACGACCATGTATACATACATACATGCAAATATGCATAAGTAATGAGAATTTGATGGCTTATACACAAATCAAAATGAGTGAAAATAAATGTGAAAAAATTATAATTGAAAATGCTAAACAGTTATGATTTTTATTTTGACAAGAAATGGCTCATTAATATTGAGATAATTCTCATAAACATTTGGAGCTCTTACAATACGATATGCAGCTTTTCCGATGATCGTATTATGCTCAGAGCATTAAGGAAAATATAAAATACATACATATGTATGTTGTTTTCCGAAAGAGAAACGCAATAATTGATAACATTGGATTCACAAGAAAAGGCTTAGCTCGGATAAATTCGAATATACAAACAATTTTTAAAAAGTGGGCGTGGCCCGCCCTCCAATAAATTTAATATACATATCTCCTAAACTACTCAAGGCGTAGTCATATTATTCGTTAGGAAATATATTTTTTGGCAACCTTACTCATCCTGTAAAAGTAGATGAGCTCAGATTATAACCCTGCCTACTTCTGACATAACTTCTTCTTCTTCTTCTTAATTGGCGTAGACACCGCTTACGCGATTATAGCCGAGTTAACAACAGCGCTCCAGTCGTTTCTTCTTTTCGCTACGTGGCGCCAATTGGATATTCCCGTCGAAGCCAGGTCCTACTCCACTTGGTCCTTCACACAGAGTGGAGGTCTTCCTCTTCCTCTGCTTCCCACGGCGGGTACTGCGTCGAATACTTTCAGAGCTGGAGTGTTTTCAACCATACGGACAACATGACCTAGCCAGCGTAGCCGCTGTCTTTTAATTCGCTGAACTATGTCGATGTCGTCGTATATCTCGTACAGCCTTCATCGTTCCATCGAATGCGGTATTCGCCGTGGCTAACGCGCAAAGGACCATAAATCTTTCGCAGAACTTTTCTCTCGAAAACTCGCAACGTCGACTCATCCGTTGTTGACATCGTCCAAGACTCTGCACCATACAGCAGGACGGGAATTATGAGTGACTTATAGAGTTTGGCTTTTGTTTGTCGAGAGAGTGACTTTGCTTCTCAATTGCCTACTCAGTCCAGAAATAGCACCTGTTGGCAAGAGTTATCCTGCGTTGGATTTCTAGGCTGACATTGTTGGTGGTGTTTACGCTGGTTCCAAGATAGACGAAATTATCTACGACTTCAAAGTTATGACTGTCAACAGTGACGTGAGTGCTAAGTCGCGAGTGCGACGACTGTTTGTTTGATGACAGGAGATATTTCGTCTTACCCTCGTTCACTGCCAGACCCATTTTCTGTGCTTCCTTGTCCAGCCTGAAGAAAGCAGAACTAACGGCGCGGGTGTTGAGGCCGATGATATCAATATCATTCTTCATTCTGACATAACGGCTTTGTTAAAAATTACTAAAAGTGCGATAAAACTTTAGTTAAATGTGCAAGAAAATAAAATATTTCAATCGAGATGCTACAAAAGAACTTTATAGTAGTTGGTGTTAAATTTGAACGATGGGCGTAGCAACGCCTACATTTGGGGGAAATCCCTATCTCGAGACCTACTTGACCGAGTTCAACCAAATTCAGTAATAGTTCCGTAATATCATCCTGTCATTCCTACATTCCCGCATAACACAATTTTAGTTTCCATCTGTTTCTTCCCTTTCCAGTATAAAAATCAATAACCAATCAATCCATCCGGACTTCACAAGAATAATGCCTTTGAGAGGTGTCACCTTATCACCAAAATTTAATCAAAAACTAGTCAAGCCCCCATTACTGAATATGTGGTTCCTAGTTTCTAATGTGAACTCTTTATCGAAAATATCGGTCACTCTGTAAGATATATTATAGAAATTCAAAGATAATATTTTTCTAATAATAAAGGGGTATCCATTTCGAGGTTCCCTAGTTTTTTTAAGAGAAAACACTGAAACTTCAGATTTAATTTGGAAATTTTCTCATAATTCGAAGAATCAGGTGGTTCATCCATTGAGTCCAATTTTTGGAGACTCTTTCTAGTATCACGCTCGTCATTTGCGACTGGTAACTGGCAAATGTTTTGCTCCAAGACATGAACCGAAGCGGAATTGTCCCCAGAGATTTTAGACTTTACATATCCCCACAGGAAAAAGTCTAACGGTGTGAAAACAAACGAAAAAAACGTGAAATTATCTGTTCACCGAAGTGGTCTCTAAATAAATCCATTGATTGATGTGATGCGTGGGAAGTGGTGCCGTTTTGTTGAAACCAAATGTCGCCGAGATCACGAGCTCAATTTCAGGCATCAAAAAGTTGGTTAACGTGGCTCGTTAATGGTCGCCATTGACGGTTACACTCTCATGGGCAGTATTTTTGACGAAATATAGACTAATGATTCCTCCAACTCCCAACCCGTTGTTTTTTCTAGATGAAATGGCCGCTCTTGAATCTCTGCAGATTGCTTTTCATCCCAAATTCGGCAATTTTGCTTGTTTACATACCCACTGAGCCAGAAATCGTTGAACAAAATTTGGCTCAAACACGTCGGATCTTCTTGGAACTTTTCAAGAGCTCATAGAGTGAAGCGATATCGCTTGGGAGGGTCGAGCGCTTCAATTCTTGTACAAACAATGTGTTGTATGTTTTAAACTTCGTCAAATCGTTCCATACGTCAGTGTCACGTCGAACCGACTCTACACGGTCTTCGTGTACACTTTCAGCTACGGCTCCTATATTTTCTTCACTGCGTACTGAACGTATTATCCAGTAATGAAAGCTGGATCTCAAGATAGATGTTGCGAATGATACGCTTAGTACACCGATTATATTGACTATAAGCTGAGCGAAGCGCGCGAAATACATTCTTTGAATGAATTGAATTTTCGTAATAAAGTTGAACGATTTGTAAGTATTTCCATGATAAAATGCTAAAACATACTCAACAAAAATAACATGCCAGCTTGACACTACTTACACATATTCTGCGAAACAAAGGCTATTGAAAAAAGTACCTCTACTTCGATCACACGTTAGTATGCCTGTATGTCAAGAATGGGTTGAATCGAATCAATAATTCCCTTAGACCCATAAACGTAACAGAAAAATTTTCGAAATTCCGGTTGACTGCATCTTTGTGCCTGAAATGGATGGAATCGGATGAATACTTGCCCTTTTAACATGTAAAAATATTGAACAACGAGTTAGACAGTAAAACCCCAGTTCATCATAACCTAAAAAATGTCAGTGACTTTCGAAATACTGACGCAAGTGTGGATCTTCCTTTCCTGAACGCACTGGCTTTCAATTTTTGAGGAATTGTGAGTCTTCAGCTTTATATCTGCTTGTTCTCCACTCGTTGGACCAGAATCCTACAGCATTTTGAAGATATACATATGTATGTATGTTTATTTGTTATCGTACATAAAATGATTTAGAATTGATATGAACGCTTCCTCACTTGTACCGTTGATTGATTATCATATTAGTCACCGTTAATCCATTTTTATTTCACTGCGCCATTATTTTAATTAACATTTCATTGTTTTAAACTTTGGCACATGCCATATAAATACAGTTGAAGAGCATTTGCATATAGGGCATATGTTTGTATGTACATATGTACATATATATGTATGTATGCTGAATTGGCATTTATATTTAAATCTATATTTATTTACTGACGCTGGTGTTAAATGTTGCTAATGAAGTGCGAATATGAGAAGTGCTTTTGCGCTTTTGAGCTTTGCCAATCTCGTTTTAATGAAAATATTATAGCGAAATTAATTACTTCCCACAGCCATTGGCGATAAACCAGAAAAAGCAATAAAAGAATTGACACAATTTATTTACCGAAATCGCCGCTGCATATGTAAATAATACACTAATAACAAATACCGTTCATCATAATTACATACCGACTCGAACGTACTTATTACACAATCATTTTGCAATCATTAAAACATACATCCGCCCGACCGACCGCGCGCACTTCACACTCCAATTCATTGGCGAGACGAAATTAAGCCGAACCGCGTCCAGCGGCGAAAAAGTGCGAAAAGAGAACACACAAGCATATCAAACGACTAAAGCAAAGTAAATATGAAATTAAATACCAACATCACTAATTATGTTAAATAAAATGAATACAACTTTTGAATTACGAGTAAACGGAGAAGCGGAAAAATGTACCACAATTTGCAAACAAAGCGTGGAATTTTACGGTGGCGACCGTCGGATCTGTGCAAAAAAATCCGAAAATACCTACAACGCTCGTTTGGTGTGTAACATACTTGGTGAGTATTTCACTGCAAAGTTCACTAACACTCCTTAAATGGGCAATTAGAAGGTGTCAAGATTTAGATAACCAAACAAGCCCCGAAGGTGAATTAGCTAATTTGCGTGCTTCCAACTCTGCTCATATGTACAATATTTAGTATGTATGTATAATGAATGGTCCATTTGCTGCGATTTTGGTCAGACACAAACAATTAAAACTAAAGCGTAAAATTAGAAGGAGGGAAAATTGGTTAAACAGAAATTTTAGTAATTCACAGTTAGCTCAATTAACCAACACAAAAGCTATTGGCATTTGCAAATTCACGGAAAAAGTTATTACTATGAATATCTGTTGTGAATATGAAAGTTAAAGTTCAAGTTAAGGGAAAAGTTAAAGTTAAACTTAAAGCTAAAGTAACGGAAAAAATTTAACTTAAACTTAAACTTAAACTTAAACTTAAACTTAAACTTAAACTTAAACTTAAACTTAAACTTAAACTTAATTAAACTTAAACTTAAACTTAAACTTAAACTTAAACTTAAACTTAAACTTGAACTTAAACTTAAACTTAAACTTAAACTTAAACTTAAACTTAAACTTAAACTTAAAATTACACTTAAACTTAATTTTAGACTTAAACTTAGACTTAGCCTTAGACTTAAACTTAATCTTAAGTTGGACAGTAAATCATTTTTCCTATATAGTATGAGGAACTTTTCTTTTTTCAATACCTTAACTCAACGATTTCAGTGTGTTAACTTCTAATTTGTTTTGGTTTTATTTTACTTTAAAGATCCATCATTTTATAAAGCTCCAATTGTCAGCTTCTAACAAATCTCCAAACTCATTGTTTGGACTATATCTATAACTTAGGTTATAAGAGATATAGACAGTTTAAACAGGCGACATGGCGAATGAGTGATTTTTCGCTCGCTGTCTCAATCAGGCTGATTTTCAGATTAGTATCTCCAGTAACTCTATGAGATATAATCGAATAAGAAAGTCGAATTATTAAACAGTTACTCCGAATCACACCAACATTTGTGAGATAACCGTTCTGGTGTTGTTGTGCAAATATTAGAGAAACAACTTAATGATCTACTAAATGTTTTTCTCAGTGCCCCACAGTCAATAACATTAACACAAAGCACACGTTCTTGTATGTACAATTAATTCGCAAAATATCTGCATTAGTCGCTAATGTTTCAAAGCTTGTGCAACGGTTATCTGCTGTCCGTCTTCGGTCTCTAAGCGCCAATGCCTCCATTTCGCTCGAGCTCATGATCAGCTGAGCGTAAGTAATTGACGCACTGTTAAACAGCAGAACCGTCAGCGGCGCTGCAGCATCCGAAGTAAGCATACATAGCTTAATACGACTGTGGTCGAGCTAAGCTCATCTAATGCCAACGCTAATTCGCAACTAACTACAAGTGACTAAAAATAGTAACTGGAAATGTTTAGCAGATACACGTCTTTGCCCCAGACTTGGACATACGTACAGGTGTATGCATGTTCGCTTCTCAGTGAATGTGTATGTATGTGTAAATGAACAATGGTATGCCACCAGCAATTAGCGCTTAATGTAAGCGAGCTTGAATATACATACATATATCCATAGCATATATATTTTTTGTTAATGTATATGTGTGTAGCATGTTTTACACTCCGCAAACTTTTTCTCTTGATAAGTGGCGCAAGAAACTAGAGTACAAACTTCGCGTTTAGCCACACGCTAATAACAATGTACAGCAACAGCAACACCAACTACAGAGCAACAATACCGCAACCACTACACCAACTTCGCGCGTCAAAGTCGAAAAGTCATTGAAACTACGGCTACTTTTGTTATTGCTGAACTACCATTAGAACGGTTAAAGCTTAGACTTATGGCCTCACAGAGACTAGATACTACCGGTATCTCTGATACTATGTCTCAGCGCTTCGGCGGCGGCTCAGTTGCAATCATAATAGAAAATTGTTAATCGTAAGCGACGTGCCAACTGCGACACCCGGCGTGACCGTATCGCAACCAACGTGCACCGGCCCAGCTGATCGATTGGCGAGTTCAATGTGCGCTACTTGCAACACACACGCACATGCACGCCGCGTTATTAAAAGTGTGCTTTTGCACTCTTTCATTCATTCATCGGCACATCCTATCACCGAACGCAGCGACGGCGGCATGCCAACGGCACCAACCTGCAAGCATTCACCGCTAAAGACAAAGGCAAGCCCATCTGCGGCTGGCCAAGGTACACACTCATGAGCACGTTGAGCCATGTGCAAGCATTCAAAGCGAAATGTACTTACAAGTGTACTAGAATACAGTAGCGTGCAGAAAGCTGGCATCTATAAGAAGCTATAACCTGAAACTTTTATTTTTTTATGTTTGCGTTTTAGGGTTCAAAATATTATAGGACAAGCTTAGAACATTTTCTTTTCGAAAAAACACAATTATTCGTCATATCTCAAACATTGTAAAGTATATGCTGAGAGTTCTTCTAAGTAAAACTGATTTAATAATTTTAATATCCATAATCATGCTAAATTTAAGAGCTCCTAAACACATTTCCAAACGGTAGTGAACAGTATTTTGTCGTTTTTGGAAGAAATCACTTCTGAGAACCGTCCAAATATTTGTAGTACCAACTCAAACAGAATCTCTTTACGCATTTGTAAAGCATAGAAAGGCGTTTCTGATTAATGTTTTTATTTGCCATATTACTACTGCCTTTATATTGCTAGCTACTGTAGAATTCCAAATGCCCAGGTGTATGAATCGTGCACACAAGGTAGAAAATTTATCTATATACAACACACATTCACATACAAAATACCAAAGTAATTAATAAAATATTTCTGCACTAATACGCATAACTCAGGAAGATATGTTGATAGGTACATACATATATGTAAGGTAAGCTCGTCTAGAAAAGCACTAACCGTATTCTGGCTGAGTGCAAGGTTCCTTGTCCTTCTCGCTTATAACTAAGTAACCAGTAGTACCATTCCAGTATCGAGAAAAATTGCGCTTAATACAAAAATGATTATGCCACAATATTAAATTATGAATTTATATCATGATTGCTTGAAATATTTGCTATATCAAAAAGGAGATAATATATATTTATACCCGTCGTCACCTACAATGCAAAATAACCTAACACCGTACTAAATACGAAGAAAACATGTTGTTCAATAATTTTTGTCTTTGATAAGAAAAACACAATTTTATGATTCAAAATACGCTTTAGTATTCAGTATAATCTCCCGAAGCATTAATACACTTGTTCCAGCTATCGTCCAATCTGTGGATCCCATCCGTGCAGTGAGAATCCGTAAAGTCTGCAAAATACGCTTCAACAGCCGTTATGACCTCTTCATTTGATGAAAAACGTTTGCCACGCATAAATTTTTGGTGTTCTGGAAAGAAATGGAAGCCGCTGGCGGTGAATATGGTGGATGCTCCAACATTTCGAACAAATCGAAATTCATGGATCTTAGCCATTGTCAAAATGCTAATACTAAATATTTTTTGGTGTTTATAGCATAAATGTATCGAAGTATTTACTCAGCCATGAGAATTCTGAAAGCATATTAACCTTCCCCAACATACCCGCTACTTTCATTTTTAACATCTTCTATCAACCAAGCAATGAGTTTTGCAATGTCTATCAATAGAATTTAAAGATTTTGATTACTATAATAACATTTCTATCCGCCGTTAATTCCACATTTGTTTTTCTCTATACCAAAGAGTGCAAACCCCTTTACAGCTATTCGCCTACATACAAGTATTTACCAAAACGGAACATTCACAGCTGTTCGGCAGTTGACCGAGCACCAAACCAGTTTCTGTATACGCACATATTAATATTGTATTTAGCGGATTTAAAGCACTCTGGGCCAAACAATAGCAGCCAAGTCTGTCTGATACTGCACCCACAATTCACATTGGCAAGGTGAGCTGGTCTTAATCGGCAATGCCGTCGTCACGAAACGGATATCTATATCTTAGCTGCATTTACAGGTGGCCAAAGAATTTATAATCATTGCCACTTCAAATTATTTGCACATTTATTCAGTTATGTAATATATAAATTGTGTATACAAGCAAATACAAGAACAATGCGAACTTTCAGTGTAAGCTACGTAGTCTCTCGTATATATGTGTATATGTGCGTGTAGCTTTGGCATTGACGGAGACGGAGGCGGAAGTAGCAATTGCTTGACTCATTGCGCATTGATTTACCATCAGCCAGACCTCCGCTTTAGCGCTTTTCCAACGCCGTTGACATACGAATACTCGCGCTTTGTTTGCAATTATGCATATTTAATGAGATTCCAAGCTCAAGGCAGAAAGGTCTCTGCAGCATTTTGGTAAATCGATTTGACACAAAGCCGACAAACTTTAAAGTTAAGGTCGGAAATATGCCGTGGTTAAGTTTCAACCAATACTGCATTGACATTACCCTCTAGAAGACGCTGAGAAATGGGTCATACAGACAAGAAGGACGTCACCTCCAAAATATATGACAGTTATGGTACGAATCTGTTCTCTTGACAAAGATTGGCTGCCTTTTAATCGTGAACGAACTTTTTTAGATTCTTCTAAGCGAAACACACATTAACAGAAACTTCAACTAAGGTTTTGCGAAATGATTTTCCGAAACATCAACAGACATTATTTTCTTTTCTTTCACCATTTCGCGGTCTTCAACAAATTTCTTTATGTAAAATCGTCGAACAGCTAAACAGTTTTTTCTAGTTTCCTATTCATTGATAGACAAAAAAACATTTGTTGCGAATGCATGTTAATGATTTGCATTAAACATTTGTGAAAGATGTCTGAGAGCATTGCATGCGATAGGGGAAAATTCCACGCATTCCACAATATGATAATAAATCTGCAGCAAAACAGACGGGAAACTGTTTACAAGAAAGCAATGCGAAAAATGCCTCGTACACACGGCCTGGTTGGATTGGGTCAAAAACAGCAGAAGGAAAAGCGACGGCGGCAATTGCAGTTGCGCCGAGAGTTATCGTGGGAAGACGAGTGAAAATTAACAAACACCAATATTTACTAGCTGCAACTACTCGTGTAGACATATGTATGTATAAATATATGCACTTAAGTCTGCAAAGGTATTCATACAAAGTGTGGTGGAATTACTTACATAAAAGCTACAATGAAGTTTATCTGCCTCGAAAACTGCTTTCAATTTTTGTAATGCAACAAAAGTTTCACTTTAAAGTAGGCAATCTGGAAGTTGATTGTGGAGGAAATAAAAAGAACTGGCTTCAATTAATCCTGGTTCGTGTAATTTTCATTTTAATCCTTTATGTTAGAAAGGTTTCAATTGCTGAAAGTGGCCAGTGTGTTATAGATATATAAAACAAGTAAGGTAAACTTAAATTCGTGTAACCGAACATTTAATACTTACGCAAGGGAATCTAACGGATTTTCGTATATATTGGGTGGTAGAAAAAGTCTTTTCGTATTTTGTCAATAGATGTCGTTGCAGTCGTATATCTACAGTGCTACCAATCGCATTGTGTGATACCATATAGTGTTGGAAATGTAAGCTTCATTTAATCAAAAACAAATTAATGTCGGGGAAGTTGAAAAAAAGTTCAGCTGTTCAAAAATGAGTGAAAACAAGAAAAAACGTTAACTTCGGCTACACCGAAGCTGATATACCCTTCACAGGTGCATTTCTTTTAGTAACTATGTGTTCAGTTTATATGGAAGCTATATTCTATAGTAATCCGATCTGAACAATTTTTTCGGAGATTATATTATTACCTTAAGCAGTAATCCAGGTCAAATTTCGTGAAGATACCACGTCAAATGCGAAAGTTCCATACAAGAGCTTGATTCCGATCGTTCGGTTTGTATGACAGCTATATGCTATAGTAAACCGATCTGAACAATTTCTTCGGAGATTACATTGTTGCCTTAAAAAATAATATGTACCAAATTTCGTGAATATATCATGTCAAATGCAAAAGTTTACCATACAAGAACTTGATTCCGATCGTTCAGTTTGTAGGGTAGCTAAATGTTATAGTGGTCCGATTTCGGCAGTTCCGACAAATGAGCAGGTTCTTGAAGAGAAAGTGACGTTTGCAAAATTTCAAAACGATATCTTGAAAACTGAGGGACTAGTTCGTATATATACAGACAGACGGACGGACGGACGGACAGACAGACGGACATGGCTAAATCAATTCAGCTCAACATACTGATCATTTTTATATACACTTCATAGGGTCTCCGACGCTTCCTTCTGGGTGTTACAAACTTCGTGACAAACTTAATTTACCCTGTTCAGGGTATAATAATGAAGAAATCATAAATAAAAAAGAATAAGTTAAAGTTTGATTAGCAATACGAAAATACTTTTTAGACTACCAATATTTTAATTACAAATAGGAAGCATTGCATTCCTTATTTCCAATGACAAGAAAGTAGATGCACTATTATTAGAAAGAGATGCTTTCTGACCGATAGAAGTCAAGAGAAAGTTTGAAAATATTCATATTAAGTATATGGCGGCTAAAGACATTGACCCGATTTTATGTACCATTTTTTGCACAAAAGTATTCTCCACGAATTTCAATACTACAACTCACAGATTGACCGATGAGTTCGGCAAAAAATCAGCCAAATGCACCGAGGCCCAGATATTTGGTGTCTGGGACTTTGTAAACTTAGAGACCGATTTCAACATTTCTTGCCTATAAAATTAAATATCTTGAGGCCACTGCCACTACTTGTGCAAAGTTTTTTCCCGATATATTCATTGGTGATTTGTATAATGTAAGTGAAAGAATCGATTGGAGTTGAAAGTTGTGTTATATGGGAAGCAGGCGTGATTGTTGGCCGATTTTTAACAGTGCATTATAGGAATATTCACATACTAAATTTGGTTAAAATTGGTCGCGTAGTTCCTGTGATATTGTATTTTACCTAAAAGCTGACGCCCATTACTTTTACACTTTAAAGCTCTCCCCAAAATCTTGGTTGTGAAATTTAATGCTTGTGGAGAAATTGTCCAGTGAGTTATCATAATTTTAGTAATTTTCAACATAACCGTTACATTATATGTTACTGCTTGTAGAAGTGCCAAGAACACATCTCTCAAGCAAGTTTGGTTGAGTCAGCTAAAACCTTTAAGCTCGATTTAAATTTTAATCCATCCCAACAGCGCTTGTTATCGGTTTGCGCAATATTTCAAATTTCCAGAACAATATGCCTTTGCAAGCCACAAACACAACATTGCTATTACTACAAACGAATTACTTTTAGGTTAAGTATTATACAAATTTTATGTTTTTATTGAAAGGGAAGTTTTTCCCCAAAATTTGAGTGATTTACAACGCCCATAAATCACCCCGCTTTCAATACAATGTTACTGTTACAAATATACGCCATTCACAACATTTATTATTGAGATCTATACAGATGGGTTCAGGCATGCAGCAACAACAACAAACGCCTAACCTATTCACAGCAGCTTCGTGAGAGTGATACGAGAATATACCTGATTCTTGAATGAATTTCACATTGGAATGCAATCACACCTGCTTCTGTGCTCGTGCCGGTGTCGGCGCCTGCGCCAGCGATTATGAAATTTGCACACACACGCACATACCCCAAAATGAATCACTTTGGAATGCCGGCGACGTATGTATGCTCGTGATGAGCAAGGTGATGATGACGATGGCGAGGCCTATGAGTAAGGTGCAATCCGTCAAGAGATAAGCCATCGAATGGCCAACAACAATTGGCCGGGCGCATACCGCACGCTTACAGCGAATAACGCTCGTATGCAAATGTGAGCAGATAACCGGTTCGGTGATGACGTGTGCGGGGCGTATTAGTAATATTGACAGTTGACCCGGCGAACACAAAAGGCGGCGTGTGAACACTTTCGCGCTCCGAACACCTTGGCATGAATAGCGAAAATTTATGCATCATTAATGTGTGTGTGTGCGCGCGTGTATGTGGAGCAGCGCAAATAAATATTTACCGATAAATGAGCCACAATTTTTATAAACGAGTACAACGCAACGCCGAAATAAATAAACATTAGCATTAAGTTATTAGAGGTAAATGGCAAATGTAAACGCACAAATCAACGACGCTGCGCCAAACGTCCGTACACCCATATGCATACATATGTTTATGTATGAGTATGTGTGTAAGTATGTCGTGGCATTGCGGATGACGTTAACCAGATATGACTGTTCGTTGGGAAACCCATTCGAAAGGTCGACACTCGCACTATGAATCAGTTCGGATCGCAATTCTTTCATATTAATTGGCTTATACATAAATATAAGCGCCAACAATATGACAATAAATAAATAATTGGGTAAACACAGGTTCATGTAGTTCCGTTTCTTTTTTCATTACACGGATATTGCGTCTGCCAGCTGGCAGATAAAGTGCAGAATCGCCACTGCCTTCACTATCAGTCTTGATATGCTGACATATGTACAATATATATATATATATGTATATATTTGCGCTATTATATATGGAACATTTCGAACTTTTTAAAAGGATCGGCTACCTTCGCGCTCAAATTTCGAACTTATATTTGACGATGGATTGCAAAACATACTTTAAATGTTAATTATAGAAATTTTTCTTTTGTTTGATAAATTAATTTTCAAATTTGCATATAAAAAAACAATATTTTTTTTCAAAACTCCACCCTTAACGCGTCCTAAAATTCACTCAGTACTCTCGCACGACGTAGTCGACTTTTCGGCAATAGATTTCACCCCCGGAACCTTGAAACCAAAAATTGTTTGTTTATATAATGTCCCCGAATAGAGTTCAGTTATGTCTAGACATAAGATTTTTGGAATATATGAAAATATTACCAAATGGCAGCAAATTAAAAAAAAAAATTTACCATGTTCTAAAGGGAGATCCATTTCGAGGCTCCCAGCATTTTTAAAGAAAAAACACAGAAACTTCATATCTAATAGGGAATGTTTATTATCATTCGAAAGAACATTAATTGGCATTTATTTTTTAAAATAAGTCTTAAATCGTCCATCCGTTGAATTCAATTTTCGATGACTCATTCAATCATTTCTATTGGTAAATGACACGCCTGATGTTTTGCTCCAAGGCTTGAGTCGAAACGGGATTGTTCGCATAGGCTTTAGACTTTACATATCCCTACAGGAAAAAGGTATGATATCGTACCATCTTGGTGGTCAATCGACCAGCTCTAAACGTGAAATTATCTGCTCACCGAATTGTTCTCATCAAATCCATTGATTGATGCGATGTCAGTCATCTAGCCCTCTTGTTGAAACCAAATGTCGTCGAGATCACGAGCTTCAATTTCAGGCATCAAATAATCAGTAAGCATGGCGCGATAAGGGTCGTCATTGACGGTTACGTACTCATTTTTGAAGAAATACTGACCAATGATTTCACCGGCTCACAAACAAACACCAAACCATTGTTTTTTCTGGATAAAATGGCAGCTCTTGAATTTCTTCAGGTTGCTCTTCGCCCCAAGTGCGGCAATTTTGTTTGTTTACATACCCATTGACCCAGAAACGGGCCTCATCGCTGAACAAAATTTGGCTCGAAAACGTCGGATCTTCTTGCAACAGAGCTCATAAGCGATATCCCTTGTGAAGGTCGAGTGGATTCTATCCTTACACAAGCTATATTTTGTACGCTTTCAATTTAATATCTCAACGTAAAATAAGCCAAGTCATTCCGAACGACGTCGAATCGACTCTTCACGGTCTTCGTGTACACTCTCAACTACGACTGCTATATTTTCTTCACTGCATACTGGACGTGGTCTATTCTGTCGAATATTAATCAATAATGAATGTGTGGGTCTCAAGATTGGTGATAGTGTTGCGAATAGTACGCTCAGCGGTCAGTAGAATAATTATGTTGACCATAAGTTTAACGAAGCGCGAAACACTTTCTCTACAGAACGTGAATTTTCGTAATAAACTTGAACGATTTGTAAATGTTGTTCGGGTGAAAGTCTTTCCACGATGAAATGTAACACGACCGCTTGACACCACTCACGCGTGATCCTTCAAAAATAGGCTATTGAAAAAAGTACCTCTGTTTGGATCACCGGTTATAAGCTAAAACCGAATGTAACAAAACAAAAAATTTCTCCCAAGGAGTTCATGTCCAAGTAGATATGTTTTGTGAATCGGTAATAAGTTACGGATTTCGAATAAATTTCATTGTTTTGTCTGAATCCACGCAAAGCCTGCGAAAATTTGATTTTATTCAGATCTAAAAACTGGCAGGTTATTAAATGGAGAACATGCACAAAAAAATTGATAAAGTTCGGATTATTTTCAAGCAAATTTGAAGAATGTAGTTTTGAAAATTATACTATACTATACCATATTATGAAATATTTATTATTTTTTAAGGTATAACCTAAAAAATGTTAGAAAATCTTTTTTTTTAATTTATCACTAAATTTGCCCATCATCACGCACCACAAATGGCGAATTGGTATCTAAAGAAGCAACATAAAGGCTTGTGATTCAGGCATTGAATAAATTAAAATTTTTAGCTTTCATAGCTCTAACGGCTTACTAACGGTAAACATATACACACTCATACATTTTGCACCCCAAACAAACTCGAAAAAGAAACATGTTTTACATAAAACCAAATCACTTAAGTCTTGCCAACAGTTTTCGCAATGTAATTGCATACATGTACACACACACACATACATACCTACATGCACGTGTTCATGGATATGCTGTTGTAGTTATTACACATGCTGCTATCAAAGCGGTGCGTTTTATTGTTTCACATCCATAAAGCAAACTCATTTAACCTACAAAATTAAGAGCACCTCACATTAAAAATATTTTTATAGCTGTTGTTGCTGTTTTTTATTCGTTTTTTTGTTGCTTTATTAAGCAAAGCAAGCAAAAAGCATGGGAAGGTAAATAGTACGCTAACAACAACAATAATATCACATGCCTACTTGAAGAGGGGCAAGCGAAGCATGGCTGTAAACACATGGAAACACATTCATAAAAGCACAACGGTGCATAGCTATGTATGTACATATGTATGGAAGTGTGTGGAAATAAAAAGTGTTCACTTGCCATCACAAAGGCGCAACGGCGAAACTCAAGGATGAAGAGTAGCGCGGCGATTGTGGGCAGCACTGCGTCGCGTTCACCATAAAGCGGTGGAATCAAAATAAAATGCAAGCAACGACAACAACAAAATAATAACAACACCGGTGCTTGCTGGCTACATGAACTCATTGCCACAAAAGACAAAGTAGTTTAGCTAAAAGTGTCTGACAAGATGAAACATGAATGCACATGTCGGTGAGCAATGTTGAAGGCGGCAATAACAGCAACAAAAGCAATGGCTGCAATAATAATAAAACACAACTTAACCAATTTCATTCAACAAGAGACGCAAGAGAGCAACGAGTTCATTCATAAAGTGAATGATGCAGCTCTCTGTGCCAAAACAACACAGCAGGCAGCATCGCTTTGGAAAGTGCAAGTACGCACACATTCCTTACACTTAAATAAGTGATACTTTGTGCGACTGGTTGGGAAAACTTCTCGTAATACTACTAAAACCTCGCATCCAAGTAGCAACCAATAATACCGGAATATGTATGCTCGTGAGAGGTATAATCAGCATACATGGTTCTCTACATGATAGTCTTAAGAAAAGATATTATGATATCACTGACTGGCCAAAAGAACTATATTTTCTCTTATTTTAATACAAATTTCTACTACTACTGTCTTCAAAATAGCCCCCTTTTGGGACACTATAAGCATGCTAACACTTAATAAAATTTTCCATACACTTTTTATGAGGCTCGGCTTGGAAGGCTTTAAGTGAGTACATATGTAAGTAATAGGATTGTGTCATTTAAAAAAATTTATTGAACCAATCGTTACAGTTCTTTACAAACTTTCAATTTAAGCTCCTTCTGCGTCGGGGCAGCGCTGCCAGCGCGATTTCCAAGCATTGAAGGCGTCACGGAAGGCATTATCCGGATTAGCCTTGAGAGCCGAGGTGCATGCTGCTCGGATCCCCTCTGTCGTCTCAAAATCAGCCTTTTTAGGCAAGGAAACAAAAAGATCCATGACTCGTCACCAGTGATTACGTTATTCAAAAATTGGGAATCACTTTCACACATGTTAAAATTTTCTTGCCAAACTTCCACTCGCCGCAATTTCTGGTCGTCAGTGAGCACTTTTGGGACCACCTTCGCGCAAACCTTACGCAAGTCACAATATCATGAACCACACATTTTGATAAATTTAACATCTGGGCAATTAAAAGAATACTTAGTCGACGGTCTGAGTTCAAAATTTTACGCACACGAGTCACATTGTCAGTGTTTGCCGAAGTCGCAGGTCTCCCAAAACGGTCTTCATCAGCGAACTCTTCTCGGCTCTCCAAAAAGACCTGGTGCTACCGATACACACCACTTCTTGCTAAAGCAACATTTGGGTAAGCCTGCTTGATTATATCAAACGTCTCTGTCGCAGATTTACTGAGTTTCACACAGAATTTAATCGCGTACTTCTGCTGCATTTTCGACTTGCACCACTCACAGAAACACATCGCGCGAAAATATTTGTCCTGACTCTCCAGGTGCTCGGAGACAACTCTACCCTCTACCGAATCCAGTCGATGCACGCTCCGAAGTAAAGTAGCGGTGGAAGAAAATCAGTCCTATTACTTTCCGGACAAACCCTGTATGTAAGAGATGCGGTGCTTCTTTGCTATTTATCTGATGCCAACGCCAAGATTTTCACGTACTGCTTTTTTAACTTTTCCGATATTATCGTTATTAACGATAAATGGCCGATTTGAATTAGATAAGTTTTGGATTACTTTACGACCATCACAGAATACTTTGTGTAACTCAACTAATTGTGTTCGTTGAAACGTGGGGGTTCTACTTAGGTTAGGTTAGGTTAGATGGCTGATCGAAGATCGCACGTGGACTGGTATACAAGTATGAAGACCTTTGTGAAGCCATAGAAAAGAAGAACTCCTGTGTTCCGACTTATAGATTAGCAAAACGCGAAACCCAGCTATCTAGTAGTAGAACATAAGAGGATAGAGGAGCACCGACCCACTCCCATTCTACCAATAGCGGTTCTAGGATACCTTTCCTTGCTGGCTCATCACCTGCGATTCCGCTATGACCCGGCACCCGTACCAGTCTTATCACAAAGACACTCGATGCTATTGATTAGCGAGGTTAGGCACTCCTCGAACAAATCTAGTTGGCATATGAAGATCAAACTTCAAATACATATGTACATATATATGTATAAACAAATTTTATGGATTCTCTTTCGGTACGGAATTTATATGGACCAGTCCGGGTTAATTTTGATCACGATATATATATATGTATATATATCTATATATATTGAATCTTTGAATGATCTATGAGACGACATACATATAAGATAATGACTAACTATCGTTACATCTTAAAATATTTCAAAGCTCTAACGTCAGAGAGAATCGATTAATATAATATTTTACATAATATTTAAAAAAGTTTAATATATGGCATTAAAAAATAGTAATATTTATTAACTGAGTTAACACTTAGTAACTCCCACAAACCATCACCCTCTCTCTTTTTTTTCTCTGCTCTCCTTATACCATATTAGCAAATCGCTTATTCTGCAAAAGCTAAATGAAATTCATTCATACTTTTTCGTTTGCACATATGTATATACATATGTATATTTTAGATTTTAATGAAAATATGTATGCATGCGTGTAATATTAAATAGAAATATGTATGTATGTAAAAATAAATATGTATGTATGCGTAGGCACACAGATTTATTTACAAAACAACCTAGTTCAGACAGACCCCATATTGGGGTCTAATTCACGATCCAGCTGCCAGCTCATTTGCACAAAATAAAACCGCCGCGTAATGCACTTAACCACCTACGTGTACACATACATATGTGTGTACAAATATATATAAGTATGTATGTATGTATATATAGGCTATCAAGTTATTAGCCGTTTTTCGCTCAGTCACACCAGAAGCTGCATTACTTACTTTTAAAACTTTTTTTGAACACTTTCGTCATTTTTATTCGCATGTGAATTGTTAACCGTTATTTATATTATAAGCGAGTTTTTGTGCTCGCTTCTGGTTTCTTTTTTTTTTGTTAATTTTCCTTAGACCTTTAGTTGTCTAACACTTATTCTCCATAAGAAATGTTTAATTATTTTTTGTTTAGCAAAATTTACACGTGCCTAGCCTACAAAAACAAAATCAAACACGAGTGATTGAATTATAAAATAACAAATCTTAGATTAGATCAGATCTTGTGTTTATCCACTGCTAGATTTTCATCACCTTGTTAGTAAATAAATATAGTATATTGTTTTAATTATTCATTCCCATTATTTTATTAAATTCACTGCCCACAACTGTCGGCACATGCACACACACACACATGTACGCACACATTTCACAAATTTGGCAATGCTTGCCAAATGACGTTGCCGCCGCCGTCGTTTTCATGGTGGCCTGATGTGCCACAACGTGCCATTGTCATTAGAAAAAGTGCGCCGAACACTGTTTGGGCTTTTGTTGCTATTATTGCTGTTGTATATATTGTATTTTTTCATGTAGCGCGCATATGTAAAGCAAATATTTTGACTAATTCATTTAAACGTTTGAACTAGAAAGTGTTTTTAACGAGTGACAAGTGGATAAAAATAGATTACCAGATAAATGTTGTGTTTCTCTCTTGTGAATTCATACATACATACACACGTTCATTCGTATGAATATTTTCATTTAAATACATACATATGTAGCATATTTTGCGAGCATTTGGCATGCTGCATCTATCAGTTATCACGCGATGTTGTTGACAGATGCGCGTATGAGCTTTCGGTGCGCACATTTCACCAACACACCTACAATGAAACGCTTTTTCACACACACGCAACCATAATTCAATGAATATGTCTAATGAGGAGCTTAATGGCATATCTTCTTAACCAACATTTTTTTTCTCCCACGACTTTTAACTTGCTTTTTTTTATATACATATTTATGTATAAAATAATGAATATCAGTTTACCATTTTATTTTATTTTATTTAAAAAATTTAATTTTGTATTTTATTTTAATTTAACTTTTAGCCAAATTTTTTTCCAATTTTTGGGGCTTTTCCTATTTCAGCTGCACATAGAGTATGAAATTGTGAAATTTAAAACAATCCAATATTTGTTTGATATTTCGAATGAATCCGAATTTTTCAAATTGCGATGAAAAGCCACAGAGCTTCCAAATTTGTACCACATATTAAATAACACTTTAGCTGTAATTAAAAATTTTTTAAGTAAACATATGTTTTAATTAAAAAATTTAGCGCACCAATGGTACCCAATTAAGAAAAAAAGTAAACAAATCGCGTCCATAATTACAACAGAACGAGTTGGCGTTCTCACAACAGTCCGGCCAAGGACTCTCAACTCGCTACCAGGCCTAGAAATTTCTACAGGAAAGTTTTCTTCCGCTGCAACAACTGGCTAACCTTAAATCAAAAACAGCCGTATATAGAAATATCGCCAGAACTAGCATCTTTTACAAATATTGAATATTTGAATGCTTTTCAATATTAAACCCCAAAATTTACTTTTTTTAAGACTCATTTTTATGAAAGAAACGCCTCATTACTTTTCAAAAAACTGAGCTCAGACGATAAGCACATGTGCGTTGATTCTACCGTTAAAATTTTGAAGCAGTCGAAGGAATCGTTTTTGAGAAATCGTGGACGACAGTTAAAAAACCTATTTTCGAGAAAAATACGTCTGAAGATGCAGTTGTGTAGGTGAGGCGCTTTAAATACCTGCCGCTCCCACGACAGTCGGGTCTACGTAATCGGAACTGACGCGGGTTTTTTATTAACTCGGCGGAATTCTGCCGATACAATAACAAAAACTTTACTTTATCCGTTCTGTAACCTTCCAACAACATTCCATTTCAAATTTTACGAGCTTTCTAGATTTGATTTATACAAGAAAAAAATCGATTTTTTTAAACGGTCACACGGGACGAACCCTTTGAAAACACATATTAAAATTTTCAATCAAAAATAATATAGTTCCTTGAGTCAAACAGCTCTAATAGTTAAAACTAATGATTCAATAACTATAATTTTTTTTTAAATTTTTTGATCTAATCAAAAATCAAATTTTGAATGACCAAAATTTTGTGTAAAAATCAACTTTTCTTTTGTCAATTTTAAATTTTTTTTCGATTTTTTCGAAAGTACTATATATCATTGTAAGGACAATATCTAGTTTCACGAGAATGCTTTTAGGTTTCTTCCATGTAGAAGTCCGAAATCGCTATAGAAATGAGAAAGTTATTTTTTGGCGTCATCAGAGATTACGTGTAACTCGAAAAAATTAAATTATTTGCTTGAAAAATAATAATAATAATAATACATCCAACAGGAATCAATTTGTAAAAAAAAAACTAACTAAAGATCGTTTGGAGCGTTACGGTAGAGTTGAGACGAGGACATCGCCTCGAATAATGGTGTTGTCCATAGAATCTCTTTAAAAGATTGCTGTAAAACTTTATAGAGATAAGACGCCACTTAGAGGGGCAATACAATGAGGCAATAAGTGCGGCAACAGTACGGAGGAGGTTGTAGGACTATGGTTTGAATACGCGGAAACCAGCGGCTAAACCGCTTTTAATGAAGAAAATAAGACTTGCTCGTTTAAAATCGGAATATTTATATATATATTTCTGAACACAGCTCAACTGGCCCTTGTAGCAGTGGAAAACGGTGATATGGTCGGATGAAAGCAAATTTAATTTGCTACTACAACGCCCATTTACCGCATATCCGTCGATTTCCGGGTAAACGTTTCGCCAAAAATTGTGTGATGAGAACGGTTAAACATCCTGAAAGCCAACTGGTGTGCGCATGATTTCCTTTTTATAACCGGGGTCCCTTTCTCTTTATTGATGGAATGATAAATACTGTGAAGTATAGCGAAAGTTGGGATCCATTTTATCTTGCCCGTCGTAGAAGAGCAATATGGTCATACTTCGCAGAACATCTTCCAAGACTACTCCGCACCGTGTCATCGGACTAAATCGGTAAGTTTTATATGCTTTTAATCACCGATATATTCTCATGTTTATATTTAGAAAAATGTCATCTGTCTACATTTTCTTGTTTTGCTGGTTCAGAAAACATTTGCAGACTTTGGGATATTGCATATGACATGACCAGGAAATTCTGCTGATTTGAACCCGATCGAGAATCTTTGGCATGCCATGAAAAAGAAAATAGCTCAACTCGGGCAATGATTGAATTAAAAAAATACTAAATAATATGTGGGGGCAAGAAAGTTCAACGGAATGCCTTGAAAACGTCTTTGTCCAAGCAGTTATAGTTGCCAAAGGTGGTTCAACTGCATATTAAACCACTTAATTAAATATTTATTAATTTATCATATCAAAAAAACAATGCAAAACTTGTTCAAAAATGAAAGAACTAGAATACAAAATAAAAACTCTTTTTTAAATATAAAAGTTCATAGTTTTCTTATAACAAATAGTATAAAAATTAAAATTATTTCCTCACGAAGCTTCTCATTAGTTGAGTATTATATCCTATTCCGTATATATTTAAATTTTTAGAAAGGTGTGATAAGTTAAATCGCTGTAATTGCAAAAGTACTGCAAAAAAAGTTGTGGTAAGGTTTGCGTGGCCACGTGTGTAAATAGATATACATATGTATATAAATATATAATTTTTGTATTTAGTAAAATAGGTAAAAAAAATTATGAACATATAACTGTTTATATAAATATTACTTAATTTTTGCTTTAGAAATAGAATATACATATCATTGTTCTACAATTATGTTATTATCATTATTTTTTCAATTTTTATTATTTTTATAATCACGTTTTTCATTTCATTCTAATCCACTTAATTTTATTGCAATTTTTCACTTCCCTCGTGTTCATTTCAATTCATTTATTTGTTTTGTTGAAATTTTTTAAATTTTGCCCGGCCGAGTAACGCATTTCTTCAGCATTACGCACACCGAGTGCCAAAGGCCGGCACATTTGCGGTTCTCGTTGCATGCAGGCAAGCACAAGTTGGCTCGGCTGCCTTGGCAAAGCATTTACATATTTTCAACTTGGCAATAACTGCACTTTATTGTGTCACAGCTGTTAAAGTCAGCCGTTCAACATGCAAACATGCCATTGCATACATATGTACATACTTATTTGTTTACACTTACTGCTGACCGTTGAGCACCACAAAGCTCCAAGCGCTGGCGCTGCGATTGGCGACTGCACGCACCCAAGTCGAGCTTAGCACGAGACCGGTTGGCGTCAACAACAATACAACAACACAACAACTCTTAGTTTCTCATTTACAGATTTTCCGATTGCATTGCCCACAAGCAGTTTTCGTCTCTCTCTTTCTCTCTTTTAATGGGTTTTCAATTTTGTTTCAGTTGCCGATATGTGCTCAATTCGTCAATCGTTTAGCTGGGATCGTTTAAAGTGCATTTATTCGCTACGCGTCATCATCATTCCCCTTCTTCCTCTGCCTCTTTCAAACTAACTCACTTGTTTCGTTTTTGTTTAACGCGGACAGACGGACACGCTTTTCCCAAGTACCGTTCACGACTGAGCTCGTTTTTTCAACGACCAGTTAGTTTTATACATTTACTAAATTTTCCACCTGCGCTGCAGTCAGCGGAGTTGTTAGTCAGTGCGTCACGCCGGCCCTACACCAACGACCGTTAGTTGGTTGCCGTTTTACCGTTTTGCCGATTTGCATTTGCAGTCATTAGTTGCCTCTTTCGCTACTTCGTTGTTATGTCGTTTCTGTTGTTCAACGTTTACTTGCCCATTTTCCTTGCCTTCCTGCCAAAATTCTAATGCACATTCTGTTATTGCATTGTTGGCGTTGGCCAAACGTGGCAAGCGGCCAGCTCGAAACGGCACAAACTTGCCCCAGAATCAGGAAATTCTACTTTAAAACACCGAATCGCAAATTGCAAGCTGCCTACACGTAGCAACGGCAAGTGGCAGACGAACGAAATCGAAAGCCTTGCCAAGCGGCGAAGCCCCGAAAAGCTGGCGAATGCAGTCACAACTGGTTGGCGGCGGCTCCAAAAGGTGTTGGCAACGAGCTGCATCCAGGCCGACCGGAGCCGGTCTTAAGTAATGCGCCGGCAGCCGCCTGCAGGCCGTCAGCCGTTGTTAAGCGCAGAGTTTTGCCAAAGCAAACAGCAGCTTGCCTCCACCAGGCAGCAAAAAAGCACACGAACAACACAACAACAACTACAAGCCGGCAGCGCCAGAGTAAACAGGTGAATCTTGTGTTGCGCAACTGTGTGTTTACGCTGCACAAGCGCGTGTGTGTGTGTGTACGGACGCACACACAGGCCGCCAAGTCAATAGAGAGTAAAGCAGCTTGAAAAGTTGCAATGTGATACCCTTTTGGGTGGCATCCTTTTAATGTCGACAACAGCTAAAGAGCAACAAAGCAACGACAGCAGCAATGATGACGCCAACAGTCGGCAGCAGATGGGCAGATGGCTCAACAATACCCTTGTCACTAACACACACATACCCATACACAACATTATATAAATAGTTATGTATACACAATAGTATAAAGAAGTTAATTGGAATGAAAGAGGCCAAAGGATAATGCAATTAATTGCTCGTACCGCAAGCAGCAATTTGCGGCGGACAAAGCGCAGGGGATCAGTTGTGTGTGGAAGGAAGAAAAACGGCAATTTATATTAATATTTATGTTCTCAATATTTTACATTTTTAATCAATATATTAATTAATATTATTGACAGTAAGGATGCGAAAAAAATCGAAAAAAACTAGAAACTTGATTCCCAAAAGAACCGAAAAGGGACGCAGAACACAAAAGAGCTCGATATTTAGCCCCTAGGAGTGCTTCAAAATACTCCATGTTTAGTGTCGAATGAACACATTAAATATTGCAGCGCCTGTATCTTAACCGAAGAAGTCGAAAACTACTAAACACGTCTCTAAATCCCTTTCTTTGAATCAACTACGGTACTTGGTTCTCGATCCTTTCGACATACCAATAAAGAAAATTTTAATAGAAATCCGTTAGAAGATGTGGACATGTATTGAAGACATCGAAGAAGTGGACCTTATGACTTCTTAAAGGCACTACAAATTCAGAGGACTTACAGAAACTAGTATTCTAAGTCCTCATATTTTTTAACGCAAATCAGAAATTTGTGGTAGGTTTAAGGGGTTATAATTTTAATTTTTTTTGCACTAATTATAACCCCTTAAACCTACCACAATTCCAACGCATTTTAATCTGTCGCAATTTTTTCGAAATATTTACGAGCAGAGTGCTGGTGTTTATGCAGAATTATGCGAATCACCACCACTGCACAGATGTTGCACAAACGAATTTTTAAAACTCCAAAGTCACTAAGTGAAAAATTTGATAGTCCACACGCCATGGCCAAATATGAAATATGAGCAGACGACTGGCAAACCGGAGTTCGCGCCACGTCGTGTGGCGTTTAACGGAGCATTTGCAAAAAAACAAGCTGCCAGGCAACAGCACATGCAAATTCGCCAGTGTATGAGTGCACACATACATACTTAATTGGCAAATATCCTTGCGGACATAGTTAGGCACTGCGCTCATAAACGAGCGACTGGTTTAGTGAAGCGGTCGCTGTGCATATCTAGACAGGTGCATAAACATGGACGCATACAAGGAGGGGTTAAAGCACTCAAACGACTTTTAGCTATGCATGCCTTCTGAACATCAATGCTGTTTTTGCGAAATTTGTTAGGAACAGCAATAGGATCTGGTTCGGAACCAGTTTAGTCTAAGTAGGAGATGGTAAATAATCGACTATGCAAACCGGTATGTGATTAAATCGTTGAAACCAGAACCCTTAGAATAATTGAAACGGAGTTGATACTCTTGGTGCGAGCTAAAGTCTTTCTCATGAATTTCTTGCGACTCTATCGTGTACACAAAATTTAGAAACCATCGAAATTTTTCGGAAATTTTGAGAAGATATGAATAAGAGATCAAGTGTGTAAAGACTAATATGGCTGATTGAACTAAAAAATATTTAAAATATTCATTGAAAATATTAGTATGGTACTTTTAAAAATTAAGACTATCGAAATTTACAAAAAATAAACATTATTATTTTTTTTTTAATATTCACACCAGGTGTGTCTCTGAATTGCGAATCCGGTCGAGATCCCCCTCTAGAGCAAGTCAATGCAAATATATCCCTACACATACAGACGCACTTTCGTAGACGCCTTGAGGCAGCAACTTTTGTTGCTTTTGCTACTCATATACCGCTAGCTTTTTGCGTTGTGTCTCTTCTTCTTCTTCTTCTTGATTTTAGCATGCACCTCTGCTTGTTTGCTTCCTTCCTACTCGAATTTCAGCTTTCGAGTTTTGCTTCCTTGCAAAATATTTTTAGTTTTTTACACACACACACACATCCACACTTGCAAACTCGTATATTACAGCTCATGACTGTTTTTGCTGTTGCTACTAATTGTATTCACGACGTTGTTGTTGGCAATATTATTAGTGTGTATTGTTGTTGCCTTTTTTGCAAATACTCCTGCTGCTGCCGCTGCCGCTGTTGTTGTTGTTGTTGATTTTGCTTAATTCTCTTTTGAGGTCTCGTGTTTAGCGCACAAGTACAGTAGTTTAGCGGAAGTATCCGGCACGGCCAATAACAAAAAACCACCAACAATAATCGAATTACAACAAGCAGTAAATAAACGAAATCCCAAAAGGAGGCGATGAAGACGTGTGCATGAATATGAAGGCAACCGAACGCAAGAGCACAAAAAAGCAAAAACAATAACAAAACAAGAAAGTCCAACAATAACAGCAGGCGAACACGAGGAGCCACAACAATGAAAGGTGTGATTGTATGTGTGGGCACTTTGTTGCACGCAGACACACACACACACGTGGACGCGGTGCACATGCTGCATGGAGGGTTGGGGGATGCGGATTCGAAACGTCGCTGCGTCGTGCATTCGCTCAGCCATCGGTCGATAGTTTTCAGTTGCCGAGCGAGCGGATGGAGGAGCAGCAGCTGCAAACGGCAAACATCGCCAAAGCCAAAGCCAAAGTATTCGAATCGCATTTTTACTGCACGCGCACAAAAGGAATACCAAACAGGCGAGCGTGCGGTGCACTGCGCCACCGAAGGCACGCCACGCCACTCCAGTGTGTGGAGCGAGCGCAGCGGCGAGGGGCTGCTCACATACATATGTGAAATAACAGTCGCATTGCCGCAAAACGGAAAGGCCAAGAGGAAGTAAAAGACATTGCAGGTTTCTAAATATGTGTGTGCGCAGTTTGCGTGAGTGAGTATGTGCGTGTGCCAGTGTTTGGCAATCAAAGAGCAACACCACAATAAAACGACAACAATACTAAAGTCTGCTACATCGGCTGCATAACAATGAAGATTTAGCCAATTCAACAACAACAACAAGAACATTCCCCAAAACCACACAAACGCTTATATTGGAGCTCGCAGCTGAGCCGCCGCCGGACAACATTTACAATTAGGAATATGCGCTGACTTCTTCACTTCTTTGGCCAACACCGAAGACCAAATGAATGAGTCAGCCGGCGCAGTTTTTCTTGCTCTGAGAGCACTTGAGAACCATTTTATGTTCTCTGGTGTGAGTCGGAAGACAACCAGAACTACTCGCAACATGTTGTCTGTTTGATTGCAACAAATTTAGTTGCATGTTGCGGTTGCGTATGTGTGGCAACAATGAACAAGTTGCGAGAGAATATACAATTTTTTATAAATTCTCTGCTTTTACTCCGGCACGTATAAGAGTCGACGGAGAACGTAAATATATTTTACGTGCTACGCTGGAGTGTTGTCCCAAAGCAGCAGCAGCCTAATTACACCAGTAAATGTAATTTCTTATATGGTCATCATATACTGTGTATGTATGTATGTATGTATATACGTATAACCACGTTATTTTTTATGTTTGAGCTAGTACATATGTATTTAAAAAGAACTGTTGGTGTACTAAATATTTTATTTGATATTAAATACATTTAAATATATTTTTTGTCTAAACTGGCATTAGACTCTTTTTTAAGGGACACATCTTTCGTTTCATTTTTCAAAAATTTTCTATTGACAAAAAAACCATAAATTTTAAATATATATTTCAAATATTTTTTGAAGTAAAGCGTTCTAAAGTCTAACCACTTATCCGACCACTTTGTCGTTAGGGGTTAGGTGGGTTTAAAAATTTCAAAAAATCGATTTTGTTTTGTTTGTCTTTTTAAATTCTATAACTCCTCTAGAATATTGTCCTAAATTATCAAGTTGATTCGAGTAATAGTTTCGGAGATACAGTCTTGAGAAGTTGTACGCTCGAGGATAGCTGGGCAAAGTGCGCCGTCTTTAAACACAGTTTTCAGTTTTTTCCCTTCGTCCACGTTTTAAGTTAAGGTTTCCTTTAAATGAATCCGTAGAGAGTTATCTTGCCAACGCGGTGCCATCTTTTTTCCGGGGGGTCAACGAAAATGGCGTCGAAAGTGGCCGAGTTTAAAATATTTTTTCTAAAAATTTCAGAATTTAATTTTTTTGTTAATAGTTATGTTTGTGACAATAAAAAATTCAAATAAAATATTTGATCTTTTATACGAGAAAAAAATTTTTGAAAAAAGACTGTTTTTTACCCGAGGAAACCCTGGCAACCTCTTAAATATTATACGATTTTTTGGTTTTTTTTTTTTACCGTAGGTCATTTTACGAACAACATCTTCCAGTCTAGAATGTCTTGCTTTGGTTTTATCTCCGAGGAAGACCAGAATTATAACAACAATGGAGGGCCCTTTTGGAAAACAATTGATACAGTTTGCTTTTTTAAAATACCAAAAATCGATTTTTTTAAACTGACACATTAGGTGTGACCCTTAAAGGTGAACTTACCGAGGCAAGTCTGCTAACAACTAGATATCGAACAAATAACTTTAATATACTGTTGCCAAAGAAAAAGTTATACCCAGTCAGCTCTTGAATAAACTGATTTATGCTCTGTAAATATAGAGTGAAATCCTTGTTCTACTTGTATAAACAAATACTTCTCTAAATTTTAAAAATTAATAAGTTCTAGGCGCCTCAATGATATTCGCTAGATTCGTTTCTTCATTAAAATTTAAATGATTTAAAAAACTTTAACCCAAAATAATTTTGGGTAACTTTGCTAGAGAAAGACCTACAATTATTAAACATTTTCTTAGAATTAATTGCAAAAATTTTAAAAATGTTTATCTGCGTTAAATTAAATAAAATTTCAACTCTACTAGTTATCGAACAAACTCACAGCTCACCAACACAATGGTAGGTGGAGTTAAGCCGTGTTAGAAAGCCACTCAAAACAGCCAAAGAAAGGTACGCGTTTTCATCGCAAACACTCAAACACTGGTAAATCACAGCAGGCAAAACGATTCACCAACCAACTGAGCCCACAAACACAATGGACGTCCAGCGCAGTGCCTAAGCCAACTTAAGGTCATCAGTGTTCGCTTGCCCAACCAGTTTTTGCCCAATCGGCGCTCGAGCGCTGAGCCACTTGTGCGGCCCAAATGCAGGTAGACCCAAGGCAAAGTACACACAGCCACGCATGCAAGCCCATATGTACATAAGTATGTAGTGCTGGGCTTGCTGAAAGATTGCAGATTATGCGATATAAAGCAATCAAGTGAATACACATATAAGCTTAAAGGTCGGGCAGGATATCATACCCAATACAAATACGCTTAAAGTGCAGACTGTTAAGTTTTCAAACAAGCATCCTTTGTATTTTAACGCATAATTAAGTTAGTTAGCTCTTGCCTAACATAAAATCTAATGTCACTCGAGTTAATTAAATTTGGCTGAAAGGATAAAGCCAATGCTCACAATAAACGTAGTTTTCAGTAATGAGAACTTTTTTGAAGTTACAAAGATAATTACACATATGAATGAGAAAGCACAAAAAATATTAAAAATGTAGACGAACCCCTGTAGGAACAACGAAAGCTTCGAAAAAGTCATAAAAGTGGTTTGCTCACAACGAATGGTGGTGATATACATACATACATATGTATATAGCTAAGAAATATTATATATTATTATATATAAATTAAATATTTTTTCGATAAAAAAATTTCCTGATGTCAATTTTTTTTGTTATCGGGCTTAAGTGGTCCAAGACGATATTTCTTAATCTGTGTAATATTTCTATATAATATATGATTACTATACCAAACTTCACATACTTACTATAAAAACTAATTTCACTATTTTGGTCTTCATTTATTCCCTATTGGGAGGCGTCTAATGTCAGCACCCAAAACCGCGGCAACCACCACACAGCACAGAAGAAAGGCAAATAAAAACAGGATAATTACAAAAACCTCAATTTAAACATAAACACGTTAATGATACACAATTACACAAATACTTGCAACAACGCATACAACAACACTCACATACTCACACATATGTAAACTGTTTAATATAAGCGTATATGTAAAGCAACAACATGACCACATGAATAGAAGCTATTACACAATTATTTGCCGAATACCCAACAAGCAAGGACAAAAGGATATTGTGGGAAATTATTTTCCCGATCGTTTACTTGCATGTCCCCCTCCTCGGCAGTTCCAATGGAAGGGTTGCGCACCGTTATTAATGTAAGCCCACTAATAAATAAGTGAGCATATACAAGCTGTGGCAACCGCACACACACACACGCATTCACATGTATACATATGTAATTGGTTTGTTGGTTCTGACTCTGACATGGGTTGTAGAAAAACCTGTTTCTAATGCGATTAAAATAAGCAATAAAATGTCAGCCGAATGTAACGCCGCGCCGCGATTACAAGACCACTATCTGGCGTTGTCGCAAATAAATTAGGGAATACACATATTCACCAAACATACATACATACACATATGAATGTATGTGAATGTGAATTAATGTAACAATTTGAATTTAATAGCAGCGAAATGGTTTGCACTTGTCTAATTGTAAAAGAGACTCATAGCCGTTTAATTATTTCAACTTTGAATATTCCTTTCCCCTACAAACTAGTATGGATTGTACTCGTAACATTTTGAACTGCTGGAGCTTAAATTCATTTATATTTTCAGGTAGCTCCACCTGATCTCTCCAAAGGAGTGTAGGTCTTCCTCTGCCACCGCTTCCCGCGGTGGGTACTGCGTCGAATACCTTCAGAGCTGGAGCTTTTTAATCCACTTGGACGACATGACCTAGCCAGCTTAGCCGCTGTCTCTTAATTCGCTGAATGTCGTCGTATATCTCATACAGTTCATCATTCCATTGAATGCGATATTCGCCGATGCCAATACACAAAGGACCATAAGTCTTCCGCAGAACCTTTTTCTCGAAAATTCATTACGTCGACTCGTTATATGTAATCATCGTCCATGCTTCTGCACCATATTGCAGGACGGGAATAATGAGTCACTTATAGAGTTTGGTTTTTGTTCGTCGAGAGAGGAATTTACTTTTCAATTGCCTACTCAGTCCAAGGTAGCATCTGTTGGCAAAAATTCTTTTGCGTTGGATTTCGAGGCTGACATTGCTGTTGATGTCAATGCTGGTTCCAAGATAGACAAAATTATCCACGACTTCGAAGTTAAGACTGTCAACAGCGACGTGGGATCCAAGTCACGAGTACGAAGACTGTTCGTTTGATGATAGGAGATATTTTGTTCTATCTTCTTTTACTACCAGATCCATTTGATTCGCTTCCTTAAGCAGTCTGGAGAAAGCAGTGGCAAATGATCTCAATATAATCGGGAGAGAGTCGCCTTGTATGAAATCTCTTAACGGAGCTTTTGGTATTGCTCAACGTCAGTTTACACAGCCATATTACTTTAAAATCGACGAAGAGGTGATGTATATCGATCCTCTTTTCACGGATCTTTTCCAAGGTTTGCTGAATATCTGGTCAATTGTTGATTTCCAAGCCTAAAATCGCACTGATCAGTTCCAATCAGGCTCCCGCCGCTTTGTTGTTCTTCAGACGAGTAATTACTATTCGAACTTCTTTATGGTCGGTTAATTGAACCTCCGCTCCATCGTCATCGATTGAAGAATCGGGTTCACCTTCTTCTGGTGTTCTGCTTTCACTGCCAGTGAAGTGTTTTCTCTATAATTTTAATATGCTCTGGGCATCACACACTAGCTTACCTCTGTGGGTTTTACAAAAGCCAACGCTTAATCAAATTGCGGAATGACCTTCTGAGCTTTCAGCGAATTTGGATTTTTACTTTTCGGCTCATTTTTGGAACACCATTTCCTAAATTATTGTACAATCGACAGTTGACGTTATATCTAAAAACGCAGGTCTCGTCACCAATAATGCGACATTTGAGCCCAGCCACGTTGTCAAGCATCTCTTTTGCGAACACTACTCGTCATCATTTTTATAAAGATTCAGGTCGTTTCGTACGAGTCTATCATTGAAACGCTTCATACCCAAAACATTAACCAAACTGTGTTGAGTCCATCCAAAAGAGATGTTGAGTTCCTTTGCTATCTCTCTGTTGCCAACATGACCATTTTCTAGCACTCTTTCTTCTTCTTTTTCGCTGTAGTATAAATAACAGAAGTAGATTTACAAATTCTAAAAAACACTTTTTTGAAGTACACTCATTGTTCAATTTTATTTTTTCATTATAAAAATCACCATACAGACTATTCCACTGTTAACGATTCGGCTTGCGGATGAGGCTATATGGACCAATCTATGTCAATTTTGATCGAATGGTCAAAAGAAAAGTCTGAGTCATTATTTATGAGGTACTAGGTCTTGAAATATTCGAAAAAATGTATTTTAAAATATTCTGAAACTTGTGAGATTTTTGAACTTAAAAAGCACGATTATCCGAAAAATTTTCCAGGGGAAAAAGGAGAGACGTTCAAAAGGCTTACAATAGGGATAGATACAATCTGATTATTTCTAACAGTAATATCGAGCGCAGAAGAAAATATAACCTTAAATTTACAATTTAAAAAGTTTCTGCGCACTACTTAAATGTCAAGTCCTTATTTGTTCTTTTGCCGTGTCCTTATGAGTTTTAAAGAACCGAAATATTCAAAGACAATTCCTGCAACGTTGCTTTATTCCGGCATGTAACGGTATCCGTGTGTGCACACAGTTCTTTGTGCATTTGACGGAGTGTCCTATTTTGGAAACTTATGCTTTCTAACCGGCTGAGCAAATTATGTTACGCTACGAAACACACGCACACATACATACGTACCGTTATTCGCGCTCAAATGTGCAAATTTCACGTGTGTGTGTGTGTATGTATGTGCGTTTCGCATTAAAGAACTTTTGCACACTGAAATTTCATAATTTGTGAATGTGTATGCGTGTATGTGTGTCCATAAATCTTTATGAAATATCTAAAACATATTTTTATTTCTCATGCAAATGAGTGAGCAAAGTAATGCAACGTAAAACATACAACTTATAAACAGAATATTATGTTTTCATGGGGATCACGGTTACTCGGCTGCGGAATATATAACGGGGCGGAAATACTACTATTTCGCAACTAGAATTTCTGGTCATAAACTGAACTAGTTCAAAAAGGTACTTACTTGTAATATATTACACTTGACATATAAAAAGCATATAGTGGTCCGCCAAGAGAGGTTTCGACGAATCAGCAGCTTCTTGGGGAAAAAAGGAATGTACAATATTTAAGATCGATATCTCCAAAACTGAGGGACTAGTTCGCGTATATACATGCAGGTGGACGAACAGACGATAACTGCTAAATTGTAGTAAACTTAAAATATCATCCTGAATTCCACAAATTCTCATAAAATTATTGGGAAGTCGAAAAAGTCTTTTCGTATTTCTAATCAAACTTCAACTTATTTTTTTTATATTTATAATGAACTTGAATTAACCAAATATGTTCTATTTTTGTCGACCAACTTTTGCCATTTTTCTGCTAGAGACATTATTCCATCAGTGTAAAACTTTTCTGGTTTCTCGGCGAAAAACTGCGAAAAGTAATTTTCACAGGCTTCTCTTGAAGCCAACTATACTCCATTAAGGAAGTTCTGCATTGACCGAAATAAGTGGTGCAAGGTCAGGGCTATATGGTGTATGCATCAAAACTTCCCAACTAAGCTGTCCAAGTTTTGGGGAGTCATCAAAGATGATTGTTGTCTAGCGTTGTCCTGGTGGAAGACGAAGCCCTTTCTATTGATCAGTTCTGTCCGCTTTTTTCGATTACTTACTTCTATCTCAGTAGCTGTTGACAGTAAAATGTAGAATCAATCGTTCGACCAGGCTGGAGCAGCTGATAGTGGATGATTCCTTTCCAATCCCACCAAACATTCAGCATAACCATTCGAGGCGTCAATACTGGCTTTGCGACCATTTGATGAGCTTCACCACGCTTGGACTATGATCTTTTTCGTCCATTATTGTCGTATTTCATCCACTTTTCATCTCCTAACACCATTCGCTTCAGAAACGGTTCGATTTAATTTCGTTTCAGCAAAGAATCGCAGATGTTAATTCGGTCCATTAAAATTTTCGCAGACAATTCATGTGATACCCAAACATTGAGCTTCTTTTTGTATTTAACCTATTTAAAATGGTTCAAAACTGTTGAAATCTGTTACAACTTCGACGTGCAAATACTTCCAATTATTTGTTGGGATAAGGTATGGTTAGCTGCTTAGTTAAGCTTTCGTTATAATCTACTTAGTTAAGGGGGTATTCTGGTCTAGGAGCATGAATTTCAGGTAATTTTTAAAGTGTCGTAAAAAAAAGGTAATTAATATTTTTATTATCCATTTTTTTATTAGTTATTTGTTAATTTTAGAAGAGTACAGAAAAAAATTAAAGACTAAAAAAAGTAAAAAATTTCAAAAATTATGAGCTGACGAAGTGGCGGGTCTCTAAAAATTTCCTCGTGACCATACCCATGATTTCAACCCTCCTAGTTATCTGAAACCAAAAAAAAAGATTATTAATCTAGAATAATGTCGCAATGGCCGGAACTACGGAAAAGTGGGAAAAATTTTTTTTCACGAAATGGCGGCTGCTTGAAAAAAATTTTTTTTGTATCACTTTTTCTGACTATTTCGAATTTTTTAAAATAATAAAATAAAAATTTGGGGATGGGGCTAGTTCCAACCATAGACAAGCCTATACAGAAGACTCTATAAAATTTTCTAGTAAAGTAAAGTTTCGCGTAAAGTCTTTTGTTCGATTAGTTCCGGCCGAACCCGTTTGGATGCCGAGTCAGAAAAATAACTATATCTCCGAAAATAATTTCAATTTTGATAAATCCTCTTGTACAGATATTCTTGAATAGTTAAACTTTGAAAATATAAAAAAAATCGATTTTTTTTAATTTCGAGACCAGAATACCCCCTTAAAGATCGTGTAAACCAGAGCCAGTTCTTTTCACTGCAAGGTACTTGTATCCTGTCTGAATTTTTTTTTTTAACAGAGACAAAAATTATATAAACACAAGAAAATTATCAAGATTTTTTAGTACAATATTCCCGTCTTTTATATATCTCTTCCAACTTATGACATTTTCCTGACTAACTGAAAATATAAGTTATGATTAAGCTCCGGTACCCTAAACAATAACTCACATGTGGTTAATTCACAAGGTCTAGAAATGGAACGCAAGTCACTCGTAGCTTCGGTCAAACCCCTGAGCGTCTTACCAACAGGAATAATTTTATCCTTAAGAACATACCGTTCTGTATTTCAGGCACAATTAACGTATGAATTGTGAGTGTATAAACATTCACTAACAACAACCAACAACATCGACTCTCGATGAAGCACCGTAATTTCATAAACATAGCAATAACAATAACAGCAACTACGTTTAAGCGCTTACTCACCAACTCTAAGTCAACCAGCGAGAAAGTAAGCAGGCAAGCAACCGAAATTGTTATATAGTAAAGTCATTGTCGACGAACTAAGCGTTTAATCCGCGCTTGAATTATTCAGCGGGTCTGCGGGTTGGCGTGCATATTTGCATTTAAATCGTGAAATATTCAAAATAGTTTTCATGCTTTAAAGCAACACAACAACACTTTCACACAGCTGATATGTAGGGTAAACTTCCTGCACGCCGGCAGTCGGAAGAATCAAACAACTCGAAGCTGCGCAGCACCTGCTGCCCGCATTCTCGCAGGAATTAAAAGTTGGCCCTGTCGAGCTTCAGCGTTCGCTCGAAACCTAATAAACGATTAAGAAATAGAAGTGAAATACGTTTGTATGTGTGTGTGTCTACGAAGCACAGTTTCTCTTGTTTCCTTTGCTTGCGCATTTTTCACCTGCCAAGAATCACTTGGCAGCTCAGCGCCGGCAATGCAATGCGATGGGTTAAGAAAATTAGCATATTCGTTGGCAACTTTCGAAAATTCGTTTGCACTCGGTGCACACCCACATACACCACATAAACCGCCATGTTTTTGCAGTGTTGCGAGCGAAACATAAGCGCACAGAGTTAGAAATAGAAGTTGGAAGAAAAATAGTGAGAAGAAATTGAAAAAACACTGCTGCGCGGATATAATTATGTATGTGTATATAGGCATGCATGTGTATTTGCCTCTGGTTTGCATATGGTGTGCGATGCCGGCAAGTTTATCGGAGCGGAGGTCTATTTTTAGGCGCTAGACATGCATATACCTTCCACACGCCAAGCAGCGTCGAGTGTGAGTGTTTTCATACAATTAGACGTCAACTCAAAGTCAACGTTGAACTCAAACAATAAAGCTTTGTAGATGTATGTATGCACTAAAGTTAGCTGTAGACAGACAAACACGCGTTGAAGCAAAGCAAATTCCACAATCTATGAAAATGTATTAAAATATGGTTTTGGTTTTTTTTTTAAGATAGACCCCGATAAGCAAGAAGTGAGTGGCACTAAAAGATTTTGCCAGCGAGTGAAAATTAGCACGAGACGACAATACTAGTGAAACACAAGTAAGGAATAGCTAAGTTTGGATGGAACCGAATATTTTATATTCTTTGAATTAATTTTGAGATTGCTCAAGTCAACTCAGTAATAAGTTTTGAAGTAGTTTTGTATTTTGTATGAAGTAGTTTTGTATATAAAGAATACTAACTGACTGAATGAAAATCATTATGAGTGATATATGGGTGTTGGAGGTAGTATTGTCTCGATTTTATCTATTTTTGGCAATACTAAATATTATCAGCATGCCACATACTAAAAAAATATTTCATTAAGGTACTTTACATGCAATCACCAAACACATGGAGCAAATCCAGCCGGATGTTCGAATATCCTGATATTAGTTATATAGGAGCTAGATCAAGTTTTCAACCAATTTTATCTGTTTCATGCATAAGGATGCATTGTTGTGAGTTAAACATGCTCATTCATTTTCATTGAGATAACTCACATATTGGCCGGTGTATGCGGTATACAGTCACCCGGAAGTTCAAAAGTCTTTATATTAGGTATATGGGGACTAAGGGAAGTATTGACCCGATTCAACTCATTTTTAATACCCAGAGAAATTATTAACAGGAAAAGATTATCTCTGTATTTCAAGGAAATATCTCACACATTGACCGATATTTTCCGTCAAAAGTCAACTATAAGTACTGGGGTCAACAAAGTCGGTAACTCGGGGCTTAAAAAGTTTTTGTCCAATTCGGATAATTTCTAGAAATAAGGTGGCATACTTCAAATTCACAGTTTTATCTCGCTATATATATAGTATCTTACTTTATATTCTAGAAATTTTAGGAATCGAAAAGAATTTAAAATTGTGTTATATGGGAAGGTGGCGTGGTTGTACTCCGATTTGACCCATTTTCGCACTGTATTATAAGAATGTCAGTGTAATGATATGTACCGAATTTGGTTGAAATCGATTGAGCAGGTTCTGAGGTCTAATGGACGGTGCCACGTTCAACGTCCAATTTTCACACCGGCTCTCATAAAGCTTTCTTGTACCATCTCGATGGCAAAATTTAATGTCTCTGGCGTATTTAGTTATAGATTTACCGCGCTTTTAGTAGTTTTTGAAAGTACCGTTATATGGGGAGTGAGCGAGATTATCATCCGATTTCAACCATTGTCACACTGACGACAAGAGTTCCTATTAGAAGATAGATATGTACATTAAACTTGTTAGTTTACGGGGCCATGCCCACTTTTCACATTTTCAACAATTATATCCCACTGGTGCCCCCAGGCTACTGCGATCCCCTGTACTAATTTACAGCCCCATATCTTATTTTATATTTCCACACAATTCGTCGATTCCAACGGTTCCCAAGAATATCTTTAAAAAATCATGCAAACTCTTTAATGCACATATTTCCCACCAGTCAGTGCACTTGTATTTAGGCAAAGCCGCATACATATTGTACAAACAGCCGGAATTTTGGCATCACTGCAGCTGCTGAGTGAAATGAAACTTTCAGCTTAATACCACCGATTGCCGCCGTTGTCAGTATTGTTGTTTTTGTTGTTGCATTACGTATGCGTTGCCATGTGCATTATGAATTTTATGCTAATATACTCTAGATAAGTCTTAAATGGATTTTACTGCGCCGGCAAACTTTCAGCCGAGGCGCGAAATTGTGTCAAAATGAGCTCAAAAAGCACAGAAATTTTAATATTTGCCTTTCATGCAATAAATATGAAAAATGTACGCAAAAGTAAAGAGATCACATTTGAGGCAAATGACAAAAAGACACACACATGGGTGATAAACAAAAAATAATTCTTGGTGCAAAAATTTAATTATTTCAAAATAAGTTTTCGTGGTCACTGTGCAGAAATAATAGAATTGAAGTTTAAAAAGAATAGGAATGAAAAGTATAAAGTCAAATAAAAGATATATATATATATTTTTGTTTTTAAGAAAAGTTATTTACAACTTCAGCGAATTCTAAACAAAAAAAGATTTAGATTCTGAAATAATATCTACTTAATGTTTTTTTTTTTTTTTGTCTATTTATAATTTCGGCCGAAAGCGAGTTTATATTATAAGACTTATCTGGACTTACCTCCTCAACAAAAAGGTGTTCTGGCTCTATGAAACCCTAGGATTACTCCAACAATGGTACTTAGTGCCTTTCTCCATGTTGCGCCTGTAGACATAGCTGGTAGGTGCTTGACGGCGGAGGCTGCTATTAGAGGTAGAGAAGCTGAGTATAAGGGTAGGAACAACTGAAATTCCTCACTGTTCCGATTGAATTTCTTCCAAACTAGAAGTCTGCATCGCAGAACTCTCTCCTCACAGTTTCTGCTCAGCGCATACGCCTGTGAGAGATTTGTGCCGGGGCGAGATTGTTGGATAAGCGATGCAGTGAGTTTTTTCACAGATTTATCGAAGCTGAGTGGGCGAGTAGGGGGTGGAGCCTTCTGTCTGAAGCTCTCAATCAACTCTAGTTTCAGGCTACTAAACCGCAGTGGCGTCTTTCAGCCATAGGCGGCCGTCAAAAACGCAGCAGTAGATGTACAGCTTCGAAATGCAGCTTCTTTCAGAGGGGTATGCATTCATTCCGACAGCCGAGCGGCTACATCGGCATCGAACTCCCTAACTATGCGCTCGAAACGAGTCGAGAAGTGCATGATCTCTTTAGCAATAGCTTCAAACTTCTTCCATGTTAGACTTGTACGGCTGCCTGGTTACAGCGGAGTCGTTAGAAACTGCAAAAGCGATGCGCTGGCTGACTTCCTTTCCCCAAATTTATCCGTTTGTAGTCGATCGGTTCCCCGATGTCTGTAGCGTTCTTGCATTGAAATTTGATCCTCCAGTGAGCTCCGAAGGCGCTAAATATGCTGCCAAACGCTCTTTGTCAAGGCTATATGAAGGAAAGTGTGCTGGAAACATCTTGTCACTTTCTTCTCTACTGCCCAGTTTTTGCCAGACTGAGATTAAAATACCTCTGTAGACCACGTTTGGAGAACATAACGAAGTGGTATTGATATTAACTGTGAGCACAAAATGCTTCGTCGATCGATGAAGATCTGGTGCTTCACTTTTTAGAACATTATGGGTAACACAAAGGACGAGTATATGTCCAAGTGATATCAACTCTGTGGCCACACCTAACCTAACCATGCCGACTTATCGATACCAAATTATAGTACAAGATAACGTCATAAATCGGATAGTTAAGGCAGTAGTGGCGTTTTATTGACGTAAGCCATAATCTTTGGTAGTTCAGTTGGAAGCCATGGCGGATGCGTGAACTCAATAACGTTGCATTTCTGACTGAAGTTTATTAACTTAAAATGTCGTAAAATAAATCATTTATTTCTTTCCAATTCCTTATATAACCTCGAATTATTACCTGAAAATCGCTTCGCTTGTCGGCTTAAAGCTTTTTCAAAGCAAAAGTGATTGCTGTGTAAACTGTGTGACCTGTAATAGAGACAAACTCTACTCTTCCCATGCTACTTCGCATTCAATCCAATTTCCAGCGGTCTTCCTTTCCTCGCTATCATACCATATACATATGTATGGAATGTAAGTAGAACTACATTCTGGCATTTACCACACACTGCACGCATAGTCAATTTGCACCGACATAAATGTGCAACTGCTTTCGACCACTCTCACCTAAAGAGGTCTGCTCAATCAACCTGACAAAGATTATTCCGTTTGTCTTGAGATGAGGCAAAAAAATATTACGCTCGCACCCGCACCCGCCCGAGGACTAAATAGTGTAGTGCGCAGACAGCATTACAAGTGACTAGCAGACATGACATTAAGCCATCAATCGTATTGCCGTGCTGCGCTCCATTGCTGCAATGCCTACCCACACACACACGCATACGTGCATATCTGGAGCACGGTATGTGCAACTTGTGCCAATAACCACTAACCGCAGGTAGTTTTGCAAAACTTCTGCAAAATGCATGTCCAACCTCAAACCCGCCGTGCACACGCAGGGTTGCATAGGTGTTGCCGTGTTGCCCACAACTGTCTGGTTGAGCTATTAAGTTGCTGCCTTGTGTGCCATATATGTGTGTGTGTGTGTGTGGCTTCTTATATGTGTGGCAAGTTGAAAATCTGTCGGCGCTGAAGTATTGGTGTGGTGTGTGTGTGCGCACCTGCACTTAAGCGCATCAATTTTACACTTAAGTCGCATGTTATACCTTCTTTGCGACAAGCCCCTTTGGCTCTTTGCAATTGCCCAAGTCGCTGCATTCGTCGGCAATATAGCCACGTGTCACGTGAATTTCAAGTGATTTGAAAGGGCGCTATCTGTGAGGCAGTGGCTTCAAGACTACATCTAAGTACTTTTATGGTTTTTCTGATTGGAAGGGAAAGGGAAATGTAAGTCTTAAATGCCAAAGCAATCGCTCGGCGCTTGAAGTGAGCTTTTATCGTAAGCCATAAATCTCTTAATTAGAAAAGGGTGCTGTGACTATTGCTCAATTAATTGAAATACTCGCAACTCTTCTGTGCATACCACTTAAGTTTTTTATAAAGCAAAGAAGATTCTTGGTCACATATATTAAGATTTGGGCTATGAACTGACAAAACTTCGTCGCCAAATGTGCTGAACACTGCTATAATATACATATATGAAAAACTACATTAACTTCAAAATCTAGTGGTGGCTTTGTTGTAAGACAGTCCGGTCTTCAAAATTGCAAACTCATACATTTCTACCAACCTTCTTGGTCCGTGACAACTTCCCTACAAGCCAATTACAAGAATTGGATATATAATGAAGCTTAAGCTTAAAGCTAAGATCGTTGCACCTTTTCCTCCGCTAACAAAATACTAAGGACCTCATCACTTAACTAAGCGAACTTCGCAGATGTTCAGAACCAATGCTAGAAAAAATACCAACAAATTACGAAACACTTTGAACTCTACCGCTATATATTGGGTAGTCGATACACCTGGTCGAACGATTGATACTCTATTTTACTGTCAACATCTGATGAGATTGAAGAAAGCAAACAAAAAAAAAACGGCCAGAACTGAACAACAGAAAGGGCTTTGTCTTCCATCAGGACAACGCTAGACCACACACATCTGTAATGACTCGACAAAAACTGGGAGAGCTGGGTGGGAAGTTTTGATGCATACACCATATAGAACTGACCTTGCACCATCGAACTACCATTTGTTTCTGTCAATGTAGAACTCCCTTAATGGAGTAAAGTTGGCTTCAAGAGAAGCCTGTGAAAATTACTTGTCACAGTTTTTAAGTTAGTAAAAATATTTGCCTACATTTCGGCGCGAAAAAATCTTGTCGGATGAAATAACATAACAAAATAATTTTAAATGTGTCCACAAGTAAAAAAAACGCTTTTAATGCAACGTAAGTGCTTGATCTGTAATCAAAGATCGCTCTCATTACATACTTAGCATTTCCGAAGCACACACATACCTACACGCTCTTGATCCCTAACCCCTAAAAGTTAACGGCGCTTTTCAAAACTATTTACAATTTCTTCCGAAAAACAAAAACAAATCGGAAGCAATTCATTAAGAGGTACATTAGCATATCTATTAGATCTAGCTGGAGCAAACATATGCACACACCCGCATGCACATACGAGTGGTTTATAAAAGTATAGACGATTGGGGTTGCTAAGTGAAGGAAAATTTAACTCCGCATGCGCGCACACCGCGGATACCATTTTAATTTGTACCCTCATCACTTGCCACTGAAGCGTTGCTGCTGCAAGAGAGCTCTGAAGTGGGCGTGAGCACACTCACGCTAGCCTGTTTGTGTGGGCACGGTAGATGATAGATCTTTTAGTACCTCTCGAGTCTTTTTAGACAAGCCATTTAATTCGCTTAGTGTGAGAGCATTAAAATGTTGACATGTCGTGGATAAAAATGTGTTAAAAAGTGTAAAACTCCCTTTTGTATGCGCCGAGGTATGAATATAATGCATATGGTATGAAGGTGTGTACATTTCGGGATAGCGGTGACCATAAGGCTGAGAAAGGCGCATTCACTTATACTTTCTTGTGGGGGGCGGTCGATGAGGTTTCTGGGCGCCGTTGCTCGTTTTCGTAAGTGCAACGTCTTGAACATATAAATCATGTAAATGTGTTATAATTATATAGAATTAAGTGCATCCATTTGATATATGTGTATAAGTGGCGATTTAACGTTGAAATTGTTAAATCAATTTTGCTGCGCTCAGCCTTAAACAAGAAGAATAATCGAATTAAGAGTGCGTTCTGGAACAAATGGCATGTGTCGTCCTTGGTACTTGATGTACCACAGGCTTACTTTTAATAGATAAATTTGATGCATGGGAAACACTTTAGACACCGAAAACTGTTCTATTTTAAGAAATCCTTTGGAACTGTGGAATATTAGACAATAAAGCGCACCTCAGCAATCTAATAATTAAAGTAGTTTATTTAAAAATGAAGACTCTTTTATAATCGGTGACAGTGCTTTTATCGTGGTGCGAGCGCTTTCTTTTGCTTTTCCTATCAAAAGTAGCCTCGACGGTGCGTGCATTGCGAACGAAGTTTCAGAAATACAATTCCCAAAATATTTGATTTTTTACCCTGCGGCTGCCACTCCTAGTCCAATGCCATGTATCGATACAGCAATGTACATATATCCGAATATATTAAAAAGAGTTTCCAGTAATCAACATAAATGCTCAAATGTTGAAATATCGAAGTTATGAAAGGTTTTTAGGTTTTTTCGTAATTTCTGAGATTATTTATCTATCAAATGATTATAGCCGATTCAGTATCGCTGCCTATGGCGGTTTTCGAAGACTTTTGTATCAAGGGACACTCGTGTCAGGTCATAACAGAGCTAGGTCTTCTAAGAGATACAAAATCCCTGATATAACTCTCATCTCGTTTGAAGGCTCTATTCTTCATCCAGTGGACAGGGTGAAGTACTTGAGGCTTATTCTGCAAAAGAAGATCTCATGAAAGCCAAACATCGAGGAGAGAGTTTGAAAGACATCGGTCGCCTTGTATTGTTATAGAGGATGTAAACAGGAGTGGCCTCTCACCGAACGGCCCCGACATAGCTGATCAGTGCTTTACGGCGAAAAGTGCGGGGTAGGGTCACATTGACATTCTTCATAACTTCGATTCCATTTCTTCACCACTGCATCGTGGTTCCTCCTCTGCTCACACATCTTCAGAGGTTTGTGGGCGGGGCGCACCTGTTGGAGAAGAGGTGTATGGGTGTCCAGTCACAGGGGATTCTCCGGAACTGCAAAGCCGATGAACTTGCTTTCGTTCACTGAAAGCTAGTAGGTTTGCCGAGGTCTTCTTGCGCTCTAGCGCTGGACCTATGAATCTTCATTGAGCTGGGAAAATGCTGGCCAACAAGCGTAATTTCTGCAACTGCGAGATCCTCTCAAAGTAAGGGATCCTCCGAATTATTTTTCTTATGAAATTCACTCTCCCAGCTTTTGTAAGGGTTCTAACTAGATGCTGCCCCATAGGTTCCCTCACGGTAGACTAAATGTTTTGTTGGAATCTTTTTGCCAAATCTATATGGAGAAAGACAGGGCGGAATCTTCTTGTAACCTTCTCCTCTATTGCCCTACTTTTGCCAGACTGAGATTGAAATACCTCGGTAGACACACCTTTGGGGAACCTACCAAAATTACTAGACTTAATAATCGACTTAATAAATTTTAGTGAAGTTTTTGGATAAATAGCTTTCCAAGTGAGATACGTCGATTTTGGATCCACCGTACGACCAAACCTAACTGAGCTAAATAATTATTGCAATGATTTAGCCATTAAAGTAGTAATAAATACACATTCAAATACCGAAAAATAATCAAGCAATCTATCCAATGAAGATTGTTATCGTCATTTGCTCCTCTTTTGAGTATCTAATATACAAGTTAATTTATTATTTACAACAACATAACAACAATGCACATGCATAAGTACTTAGCTTAGCAGCTTTGAAAGTCTTCGAATTGAGCAAGCAACAAGAAACAAGCAATCTAAGAAATGCCGCTGCTCATGAAAATTCATCATTTAATTATAATTGCATTACGGATAATCAAGAAGCCAGCGGTAGCAATTCTCCCATTACTCATAATGGCCATCAAATGCTTAGCTTTCCAAAATGCTCCGCACGACAATTTGTGAAAATTTGTAGCAACGCATAGACGAGTCCTGTACCATATAATGGAGTGCCATTAAGTAGATGTGTCGTCGCCATTATTAATGCTTCGGCAGACATACCGACAACGCACTTATCTTTCATACACTTTCAGCTAAATAACAAACGCATGCTGAGCCATTGAAGGTTAAAGCATGTAAGTATAAGAACTTAAGTGAAGAGCTTAATTTCATGGTTAATGACATCAAATAGCAGTCAAGGACCTTGACAAGCAAGTACAACAACAAGTTCTTGTCCGAATACCATACGACAGGAAAGCTTAATAATTGTGGGATTTCGCCATATCCAAGTCGGTAGCAAATATCTTCGGATATAGCTCAATAACTCTTACTTTGCTAACTGAAGTTAAGCCTTTTCTATACTATACTATACATAACATCGCCAACCCAGCTTTTCTTACAGACTTTTCGCTATCTGGTGAGGAGAGCATGATAATCATGATTTCGCCATATCCAAGTCGGTAGCAAATATCTTCGGATATAGCTCAATAACTCTTACTTTGCTAACTGAAGTTAAGCCTTTTCTATACTATACTATACATAACATCGCCAACCCAGCTTTTCTTACAGACTTTTCGTTAACTGGTGAGGAGAGCATGATAATCATGAGTCAATGAGTCATGGAAGGCATTCTCCGGAATAGCCTTGAGATCCGAGGTTCATTCTGCTTGGATCCCCGCTGTCGTCTTTAAAATGCTCGGAAGATTGCCTCTTTGTCTCGTTATCATACTCAAAGATCCATGTCACCTTTGATTACGTTATTCAAAAATTGAGATCACTTTCACACATGTTCAAATTTTCGTCAGTGAGCACTTTTGGGACCATCTTCGCGCAAGCCTTGCGCAAGTCACAATATCATGATCCACAGATTTTGATAAATTTAACAAAAAGTTTTACTTCTGACTTCAAAACTTTGCGCACGTGAGTCACATTGTCGATGTTTGCCGAAGTCGAAGGTCGCCCAGCACGGTCTTCATCAGCGACCTCTTCGCGCCCCTCCAAAACGCCCTGGTGCGACCAAAACAAGCCTGCTTGATCAAATCAAACATCTATGTCGCAGATTTACCGAGTTTCACACAGAATTTAATCGCGTACCCTTGCTCTAACGAAGGCTTGGACCACTCACAGAAACACGTCGCGCAAAAATGTTTGTTCTGGCTCTCCAGGTGCTCGGAGACAACTGCTAGCTAAAGACGCACTCTACCGAATCCAAATGGTGCGCGCACGCTCCGAAATAGAGTCGCAGCGGAAGAAAATCAGTCCTATTGCTTTTCGGACAAACCCTGTATGAATAGTTAGAATCAATAGAATTACAAAACCAACCAAACACAAATGCAAATAGCATAGGTTGGCTATGACGGATTTAACATTAAAACCTAACGGTGTCGGGAAATTAGCACTAATCTCTAACACAACAATGTTTATGCTTTCAGAACTAGTTATTAGTTCGGATATTAGATCCCAGGCACCCGAGCAAAATAAAAGAGCTCGTTGAAGCGCACGGCACTTGATGTTAATGCTCGCGTTGTAACGAAAATACGTATGTAAAGTATTGCGAGTTACACGGCTGATTTTCTAGCTGGTCCGCATGCAGCTCCAATCACTATTAATTCATTCAATGGCACAGCGATCAAAATTCATTATGTCAAAAGGCAGAGCACACCGCGGCACACAGTACAGTTATTAACGAGTATGTGTATTAGGCATACGCACATTCATCCCAAGTGAGCCTGAAGCTGATGTTTCACCAAAACTGAACACTCAATTCTCACAGCGGTGGACGTGATGGCGCGCACAGCGCGGAGATAATTCTGCAGCTTTGCATTCGCACAAGGCCACGGCACTCAAAGCGCAACTGGGATATTATAAGCGACGCACGATAGGGCAAACATCAAATATTTAGCAGCCCCCGCCAACTGCCCCCGCCGACCAACGTCGACCATCAATTCTATCATTAGACATTACTCATACTTATTGTTGGGAGTAAATTATTGTTCAGCGGCAAGAACAAAATCAGACATAAATCCTTTTATGGCAGAGCCGAACTGCTGCGCACCGGCAGCAGCAGCGCAGTATCGGCACAGCAGCAGTGATGTCAAAAGGCATTAATTTCCATGAAAGGCAGATATGTCGAACGCAATACGCAACAAATACATATGAAGCGGAGCCAAGGTACCAGTCGACGGTAATGCCCATACAAATGTGCAGTGTTGGGGTCCTTGTTAAGTCAAAGTACTGCTGATACGTAATTCCAATTGAAAGTCGAGTTAGTTTAGTAAAAGTAATGTTGGGAACTATTTGAGCTCATGCGAATGCTGGAAGTTCTGCGTGTACGCGCGTGTGTGTGGTCCCAATAAATTGCTTCATAGCAGAAAGGGCACGCACACTTCCGAGGAAGGATGCGCACACATACACGCACCTTCTGACATGCAATCGCCCACAAAGTAGACTTGGTAATCCTTAAACCTGCATTTTAGGCTCGTACGGGCATGAGCTAGTTGCGCAGCAGTGAGCATATCCGGCGGAACGATGCAAGGACACGCTTTAGCCTCGTTGCCATTGTGAACGTCAGCATTTTTAATTCTTTCACCAGCAGCAGCATGGCATGCATGCACATGTATCTAGCGTTCAACAAAATATTTGAGTGAATTACAAAAAAAAACACCAAAAATTCGAATTTCTTAAATTTTTCATTCATTCTGACATTGTCCATTGAGTTGCACTGAAGCATTGGATTCCTTCAATTACACATGTCGTAGCCGCCAATCTTGTGATTTCTGCCTAAATGTTTTTGTTGTTTTCGAAATCTTACAAATTCTTTCAAATCATTTCGAACGGAAATATTGTTTCTCTAGCTGCTAGCCGGCGCATGCTTCGGTCTGCATTTCGGAAGTCACCATTTATCTCGTCGGATATGTATGTATGTGTGTCTGAAGTGGCTTAACCGCCTGCGCACATGACCCAAAAATATACCAAAAGTCAAGGTGCAATACTGGGGTGCAGAAGTCATGTTCATACATGTGTGCCGAGTGTTTCCTTATTTTTTGTTTTTTTTTTCCAGTTCAAAAATGTTTTCTTGTACTTAACACTAATTACTTAGGCAGTTATAAATTTAGTGCTTGACATAACGAATTAAACTGATAAAGTCTGAAAGGCTCAACTTTACCGGATGCATATGAAGTCATTAGTAATTAGTAGATGAAATTGTTTAAGTTATAGAAATTGATTGAAATTTTTGTCATAACAATAAATCGATATGGACTTTTCGAAAAAGCCAAGGTTAAGTTACCCACAGAAAGCTCATACCAGCTTTGACTACAGCGTTCCTATTTCTTTATGGCAAACAGACGTTTGCAGATTAAAGTCTGGACCAGAAGTGCCGCCAGATTCCGAAGAACCTAAGATTTTGTCTTTTTCAACGATACAAAATATCCAATGGAGCAAGTCGATGGTTGCTTGATCTTGCGAGGGATAAATAATTTCAAAGCAGAGTCTGGATCCATTCAGCCGTTGAATACCAGCCAGCACCGTATTTTCATTCACTCAACTACATCGGCGACGTTGTGTTGAATCTTGTACGAGGTAACCTTTTTTATTCTATCAATAATTAGGTTATCAATCATAATATCACTCCTCAGGAGAGACATGTGTCCATTGTTACACCAGCGACCAAGGAAACAGTGAACTTCACTCGGCGAACCGGCTCTGAAGAAGCTGAAAACCGTTCTGTTCTTAAGAAAGGACAAAACTATCACAAACTTCTATTAAACCGAGTTATTAAAACGGGAGATCCAAGTATAAGTATTTTTTTCAATAGCTCTTTTTTTGACAGATCGCGTTTGAGATATGTCCAGCTGCCATGTTATTTTTGTTCAATATTGTTTGGCATTTCATCATTTAAAAACTCACGCCTCAACAACGTTTACAAGTCGTTCAATTTTATTAAGAAAATTCAAGTTCTGTAAAGAATGCGTTTCGCGCGCTTCACTCAACTTATGATCAACATAATCGGCCTACTGAGCGTACTATTCGACAACACCATCACCCATCTTGAGACCCAACATTCACTATTGGATAATATTTGACCGAAAAGACCACGTACAGCACGCAGTGGAGAAAATATAGTAGCCGTTGCTGAGAGTGGACAGGAAGGCTGTGTATAGTCGATTCGACGCCGTTCGCAGCAACTCGGACTGACGTATGGAACGACATGGCGCATTTTACGTGGAGATCTTAAATTAAAAGCGTACAAAGTACAGCTTGTGCAAAAGCTGAAGCTGCTCGACATTCCCAAGCCACGTTGCTTCGCTCTATGGGCTCTTGAAAAGTTCCAAGAAAATCGGACGTTTTCGAGGCAAATTTTTTTCAGCGATGAGGCCCACTTCTGGCTCAATGACGAAGAGCAACCAGAAGAGATTCAAGATCATCGGTCCACATTTTTTAAAAAACCTCGATGCTGGCGGGAACGTTCCCGTCAATGGCGCCACTTCGCCCTAATCGCATCAATCAGTGGATTTATTGAGACAACACTTCGGTGAAAAGATAATTTCACATTTTGGGCCGATCGGTTGGCCACTAAGATCGTGTGATATTACACCGTTAGACTTTTTAGGATACTAAAATTAACGTCTATACGGACAATTCGGCTTCGGTTCAGGCTTTGAAGGAAACATCATCAGGTCATTCGCCAATTGCCTGTCGAAATGCTCAAACGAGTTGTCGAAAAATGGACCATCTGAGACGTAGCCGTGGCCAACATTTGAAAGAGATAACTTTAAAAAAATAAATGTCAAAGAATATTCTCTCGAATGATAATAAACTTTCCCCATTAAATTTGAAGTTTCTGTGTTTTTTCTTTTAAAAAGTAGTGAAACTCGAAATGGATCACCCTATAAATCGACATTTTCCAAAATTTTCGTTTCTTTACGGTCTAAGTGTTTATCGGAAAAACCTCGGAATAAACACTAGAATATGAGTGCATATGATTCTGAAAAGTTTCGGACCTACCTATTTCCCTTAAGAAACATTATATTGATTTTCCTTGCTGACTTCATCACATTATACATTATTTCACAAAATACTTGTATTAGCGTCTTTCGAAGGAAAAATGGTATCACGAAGTAACAACTCTGAAAAAAACTAAATATGCTTAATAAAAGTAATCTTTAATTATATTAAGATATTAAGTTGTATTCCGCTTCCAAATTAAGGGTTAATTTGAGCTTAATCATCGATTGCGGCATATGCCTCGATTGTGTTGATTTCAAGGGATTAAAAAGGGGTTAACAACGCTAAAGAGAAAACGATGCTTGAAGTGCAGCAATGCTGACAGCAAATGTACTCTTACCGTAGCATGCCACACACGTTGCACAAAATCCTTGTTGCACTATTGAGCGCAATAATTTAAGGCATTATTAAGGATCAGTGGCAGAAAAATTATCGTGACAAATATGCTTCTGGATTAGCATTTGCGAGCTGATATACGCGGATTTCAATTATCGCCAAAAATTACACGCGTGGCACCTTGTAAAAGTTTAAGATCCACAAAAGTTGCTTGCTCTGCTTAATCAATCAACAGCGTGCCAAAATCGGTTTTCCGCGGACTCGCACACATCCATACATACCAATACAAATCAAAGGACAAATGCAATTCGTCACTTGCATCCCTTCCGCACCTCCGATCGTACACGGTTGATTAGTGTGTCCCTTCCTTACCTCCATGGAATGAACCAACCCTTGGCTTCTTCGCCTCTTCGCTCCTTCGTGCAAATGTGCAAATTTTGTAAATAAATATGTGAAAGGCAATCAACAATCGAGCGCTTCTCTGTAATCGACTTGTTTTTGTTATTATTACTCTTCGACCATATGTCGCTGTCAGCGGTGCAAAAGTATCCTTTAATTGCAATTCAATTATTCTCCGTGTTGCACATGTCGCCGTGTGCCAAAATGAGAATGGAAATGGAAATGCTTGCTGGCAATCGTGGACTCATCAGCACAAAGCGCAAACAAATTGAAGGAAGTCCATACAAACACACATACACACGCGCCTTCATATAGAGCTCACACACACACACATACACATATTTATTGGAGTTGTATGTGTGCACGTGTTTGTTTGTGCTTGAATTCATTATGTTGTTGTGCTGTTCTGGCATGTCGAGCCGCCACCAAGCCGAGATTCCGTTGTTTCGGTTTGTCCTGTGCGACGGGGGCATGTGCACCGGGGCAGATGTTTTATATTAACCGCACGCGTGTTGTCAGCCTTTCAATATGCAATGTGTGCGTTGAGTGTGTGCCCTCCATTTGGCGTACTTATAACCTCTTGTATGTTGCTGTTGTTGGTATTTTCTTTTACTTTTGTTATGCCTTACTTTATTTGATTGCACTGACTGTATTGAATGCCCTGATCCTGGGGCGAACTGGTGATGATTTCCACGTGGTTGTTGTTAGAAGAGAAAAGAAGAGTTTGCTTTTCCGAGTGGAAGTTTGCATTTGTTGAATTTAAGGTTATATACCTTTCGTTTAAGTGTTCTTCGCTGAAAAGAATCGAAGTAGATTCCTAAATTTAAATTGTCTACAAATCGATGACTGGTTTTGGAGCACATTTCTCTTTTATTCAAACTTCAATTACAAATTGCTTAGAAGGAGTCCCTTTTCTTCGTTACCTGTTTCATACGCCGTATTTGAACCCCATTCCTTATTTTTGTATTTTTCTGTAAAGCCTTGAGGCACCGCTTACGCGGTTATAGGCGAGGTAACAACAGCGCGTCATTGTTCTTTTCGCAATGTGGAGCCAATTGAAGATACCTAGCGAAGCCAGGTCCTTCTCCACCTGGTCTTTCCAACGAATACTTTCAGAGCTGGAGGGTTTTCGTAAATTCGGATGACATGACCTAGCCATTGTAGCCGCTATCTATAAGGGGATTTTTTTGAGGAGTTTTTTGGGAAGGAAAGAAATAATTGATTAAATCTAAATATTTTGAGTTTGTAGTTATATGTCTAAACATCATTCATAGATTTTTAGGATACAAAATCTTTGATATGAAACCGAGAAATCGCGCGCCAAAGTTTTCGCTTTCTGCCCAAGCGCTCATATATCTGCTAGACACTCGGTCACTATTTTCCTTCTAGCTTCGAAAATATTGCGAGTTCCCATCTATAACTTTGGGGACATATTCTTAGATTATTTTTAAAGAGATGTAAGCAATAAAAAAAATTCGATTTTTTTTAAGCTTCCAAAGCAGGCTCCCCCCTTAATTCGCTGAACTACTTGTATATCAAGGTCGTCGTACATCTAATACAGCTCATCGTTTCATCGAATGTGGTATTCCGTTTCAGTGCGCTTTAAGATCATAAATCTTTCGCAGAAACTTTCTCTCGAAAACTCGTAACGTCAAATCATCTGAGAAAGCAGAACTAACAGCGCGGATGTTGAGGCCAATGATATCAATATCATCGGCGTACGCCAGCAATTGTACACTCTTATAGAAGGAAGTGCCTTCTCTATTTAGTTCTACAGCTCGAATTATTTTCTCCAAGAGTAGATTGAAGAAGTCGCACGAAAGCGTTCCTCGTTTGGTCTCGAACGGCTCGGAGAGGTCCTTCCCGATACTGACGGGATTTAGGTATTGCACAACGTCATTTTACACAGCCGTATTAGTTTTGCGGGGATACCAAATTCAGACATCGAGGCATTAAAGTAACTTCAGGGGCAAATCTCAAAACCTGAGGGACTAGTTTCCGTGTAATCAAACGGACAGACGATCATTTCTTATATATATTTTCTAGGGTATACGATGCTTCGTTCTGTGTGTTATAAACTTCGTGGCAAATTTAATATACTAAGGGACTATGCGCCTTTGACGATTTAGTCGGTATATCAAGATTCTGAACTAATATTTTCTGATTTTCCAATTCAGACCAATAGAATAAAGTCTATTTATATTTATTTCTGCATTCCAATAAGAAACTATTGTACATTGTACGCATGTACGTTGAGTAAAAGGGACTTTAACGTAAAATATATAAAATGAAGTTTTTAGAAAAAGTTTCCGAAATACTACATTCGTTTACTTATAAAAACGTCTAATAAATAATCAAAGAAAGTAAGAGCAGCTCTTGGTGAATGTGTGTATAAGAGTATTTACAACAACTACATTATACGGATCCACATTTCAATTTGCTTGCAACACCTCCCCTTATTAAGCAACAAAATGTTCTTCTATGCATATGCAGCATTTGCGCGTAGGATTACTGCGGAAACTGCAGCATATCACTTAGTAAAAGCAACAACAAAGCAGCAGATGATGCAAACAATCAAATTGGTAACTGTGCAACAGCACGTGCCTCAGCGCTTTCTGACTCAGTTCCGCTATCACTTTCTCATCCGCATAATCGACCACTTGTATACTCCGTTTAACCTTGCGCAATGCGCGTAAACAGGAGCGTCACAGCTTACATACATGAAAACATAGCTCTTTGTCTACTCGAGTGCCGAACTCAAGAACGCATTTATGCCGTTGATAAGGATGAAGCGTCTTAAGCATGCATTCCAAGACAATGCAGCACGCAGCATACAACAAACAGGCGATGAGTACCCGCACACATACGATCGCACGGCAATATGCCAGTGTGCAACCGAGCGAAGCTCAGAGCTAGAGTGCATAAGTGGTTGTGGCTCAGTGCAAGCGATGTGCCAGAGCTCACAGCTGCCGGCAGCATACCGCCGCGTTACCAACGTTGCGTATGTACGTATGTGTGGATGTGCGAGGATGGTAGTGTCAGCGCCGAAATCCGCTGCTTTAAATGCAATTAAACGCGCGCTTTAATTCAAAGGCTTTCGACAGCGGGAGCAAATTGGATGAAAATGGGTACAATCTTATTTGCATGCATAGCTACTCATGTAGGTGAGTGCGTGTGTGTGTGTTTGAATATCTCCGTAACTCTAGTGTGTGCCGGTGTTGCCACTTAGCGCAAGCTGGTGCTCTTTGCACATGCCGGATGTGTCGGCAGCACCGACTGCTACCGCGCTATCTGCACACTGCATTGCATCTACGATGTAATCTTCATCGTCAGCGGCGAGCAAAGAGCGCGCTTTGCAACGCGCCCCCTCCGGATGGTATCAGATTGCAGCCTTTGTTTGATTTGGTGCTCGTGTCGCGCATTTCAGCTGCTGATATCAGCGGTTTATTTGCATGTTTGTGATCAAAATATGAAAGTTTGTTGTGTTCTGTTTGTTTTCTCTGGTACATATCTCTGGCTCGGGTCCGGCTTTTGTTCTTATTTTTGTGGGTCTCATGTGTTATGTGAGTTGCAGGCTGCTTTAATTGTTTGCATGTTAAACTTAACCTTGATGGCGCGTGCCAAATGATGTGATAACAGAGAAAAATTTTCCCGAAGAAAATATATACATACATTCATATATAGAATGTATATTATTTAATATATGTTATAATATATATATATTCCATATTATCTAAAAGATAAAATGTCATTAAGTAATTTCCACAAAAATGCCAAAGATAACAAACACAAAAATGTATAGCTAAATCGTCTCAAATGTCCCCACGCCTAAATGTAGGCAACGTTTAATTTTGGAGTGTTGACTAACTGTAAGACATTGCCTACATTTAGGTGCTTACAATAATTATTATATCGGGTGATTTTTTAAGAGCTTGATAACTTTTTTTTAAAAAAAAAACGCATAAAATTTGCAAAATCTCATCGGTTCTTTAT